>NW_024358167.1:816213-1299753 GCF_014805655.1 Passer montanus
GTCTCAGCATGTGTTTCTAAACTCCAGCTTATATTAATTCCCAGCTGCTTTGTTCATCTGCTGGAATGGCTCTTTTCCCCCTTATTTTCCTCCCTCCCTTTTTCCTTTTCCAGTCCTCCATGTATTTCCAGACCCCAGCCATGCTCCCTTCTTGGCTTTTGTTTTGCTGGACTAGGTGAGCTGAGCTCTTTTCATCTCCGCTCAAAAGGCATAGCTGTTTCTTGTATCACCCTCTATTTCTGCAGGTCTTTTTGATCTGGAGTGGGCCCAGTCTCCCAAATCAGAGCTTTGAAAGGTGACAGTGCCCTTTCCATGAAGATGTTGGGTGCTGGGATGGGGGGTGTGAGAGCAAGGAGCCCACATTCCACCCACAAGCCCCAGAGGGAAGCACAGCAATGCCAGAAACAAGAACCAGGGAACTCATTTCACACTCAGGCAAGTCCCTGATAAAGGAAGAATTTTTCCTGTTGTAAAATGGGATATATTAAAAAAAAAAAAAGTAAAATTGATTCATCTGGATGACTGGTAAGAGTTAATCGATAAAATAACAGTTTCCACCTTTTTATGAGAAATTAGCTGATTAGAAACTTGATTAATGGGATGATTTTTCATGAGTGTAATTAAAGCACTGCATGACTTCTCGTGTAATTGATATTTAATGCCTACATGGAAAGCTGCTTTTCTATAAGGAACAGTGTTGGGTTGTAATTTTTTTTTCAATTAAGCACCTGTGGGCAGAGTAGAGGCCAAGGGGCTCATCAGCAATGGGGAAAGAGGGAGAAGAGGATGGGAAGCAACTGATCATGGCATTCCCAGAGAAACGGGAAAATTTCTGTGTTTCAGAGCCATGCACAGGATAAGGCGGATGGATTGGAGTCTGTAAGCAGAGAGATGGTGGGTTTTCTTCTGAGAGCAGAGGTCTGATGAGTCTAATCCTCAAAGAATCAACAGAAAATCCAGAAACAGCCCCCCAACTTCTCTTGGAGGATGATAGGAGAGCAGGGAGTCTCCTCCGGTGTCCCTCTGACACTTAGAAGTTGAAGGAAACTTGTTAAAGGCATGGTGGTGCTTCTCCTGTTCTGTTCCAGGTCTGGCACTGAGGAGGCCTCCTCAGCCAGGGGTGGCACCTTTGTGCCTGCTTCTCTGGGAGCAACTTCCCCTATGGGCTTTGTCTGTGAAACCTTGGACCCTTTCCCAACAGAGACAGTGAAGCCTCAGCAAAGCTGGATGGTTTTTCTGGAGGATCTGGTCCAGACCAGTGGGAAAGAATATCTATCTTGTGTTCCCAGTGCATCAGAATCCATAATTTCTGTGGTCTTCCCTGGCCTTGAGGTCCTTTTACTCTCCAACTAAATTGAATGTGTTGAATGTCACAGTGGGTCCTGTGGTCCTGGAATATCCTCAGTGAGGGAGACTCCCCGCTCTGTCTGGACAATCTGTTCAGTGCCCAGTCACTGCATGGGAAATGTTCTTCCTCCTCTTCATCTGGAACTTCCTGGCCATCAGTTTGTGACATTGCTTGTGTCCCAGTCCCTTTGCCTTGTGGCTTCTCTGGCAGTGCTTGTGGCCTGTGCTGATGTGAAAAAGACCTGGTCCAAAATCTGGGACAGGCTCTGTGCCAATTTTAGCAGTTTTTTTGGCAACAATGAAGGATGTGAAGAGGTATGATGGAGGTACAGAGCATTGCCAAGTGCGCACACACACAATTTTAAGCTGTAGCTCATACTGAGTTATTTGATCTTAGAATACTGGGACATTCCAGTACCTGAAGGAGCTGACAAGAAAAATGGAGAGAGACTTTTTACAAGAGTCTGGAGTACCAGGACATGGGGAATGGCTTCCCACAGCCAGAAAGTAGATTTAGACTGGGTGATGGGAAGGAATTCTTCCCTATGAGGGTGGTGAGGCCCTGGTACAGAGGGCCCAGAGAAGCTGTGGCTGCCCCTGGATCCCTGGAAGTGTTCCAGGCCGGGTTGGATGGGGCTTGGAGCAACCTGGGATAGTGGAAGGTGTTGCTGCCCCTGGCAGAGGGTAGGGCTGGAGGAGTGTTAAGGTCTCTTCCAATCCAGACTTTTCCATGATTCTCTGACATCCTGTATATCCTCCATTAAAGAGAAGATGTTTGGTCCTGCCCAGCATGTTGTCTGTTCCTTTTAATCTGCAGCATTAATCCAGATTTCCTTCCCTGACAAAGGTTTCCAGCCCTCACTGCAGGGAAGCTGTGAGGGATCACACCAGCGGATGAGCCTGAGGCCCAGTCGAGGCTGGTCCATGATTCTCTGACATCCTGTATGCATCTTCTCCACTAAAGAGAAGATGTTTGGTCCTGCCCACCATGTCGTCTGTTCCTTTTAATCAGCAGCATTAATCCAGATTTCCTTCCCTGGCAGAGGTTTCCAGCCCTCACTGCAGGGAAGCTGTGAGGGATCACACCAGTGGATGAGCCTGAGGCTCACTCCTCTGGAAAAGCAGCTCCAAATCTCCTCCCATCCCAGATTTTTTCTGTGTGCTGGGCAGCACGGGTGGCAGCTGGGCTGTGAGATGGGGAACCTGCCACTGATGCCTTATGAACATTTTTGTTTTGTTTTCCTTTTCCTTGGAGCGAGAGTAGTTGGAAGGTGGAAAGATGGTGCTAAATTGTGTTTCTTGCACGTCTGTTGAATTACAACATGTCTGAGTGACCTCCCCGAAGAGTCAGACAAGCCTTGGCACAACATCATAACTCTCAGGCACTCAGAAATGCACACAAACACTCTGGTTCATCAGCAGGAATTCCAGACCTCACATGCTGGGTGATGGATGCTGCTGGGGGGCCTGGCAGCTGCCCACATCCACAGGACAAGGCCTCTCCTCTTTTGTCCCGGAGCAAAATGTTAATGAATTCCTCTGGAATGGCAGAGAAATCAGCAGTGGGTTTTAAAGCTGATAGCCCTGATTGCTTCTGAGAGAGATGCTCTGGAAATCCTTGATGGCCCAGGCCAATCTGCAGCCTCTTTTTGCCTTGCAGTCAGTGAAACAGCAAGAAAGCTTCAGCACAGAAAGTTTGCTTGTTGTTTTTATTCTAAAACAATGGAACATGTGGGATATGCCACATCTGCTCAGTTAGGATTCCATTAAATCCTCTTTTTTTCCTTTTTTATTTTAAGCTGAGCGTGCATACAAATCTTTATTTTATCTAATTGTAAACCAGAAATGTTTTTACTCTGGCTTCAGATGACATTCTTTAAAAAGTAAACTCCACCAAACAAACACTTTTATCCTGAAGCATCATCTCTGAGTGCTGACTTCTTGTTTTGGTAGAAAATATTCCCTTGTCTCACTGAAAGCTTGGAAATGGCAGAATTTCTGAGGGTTGCGGTGTATGATTCAAATCCCAAAATGTCTGTTTCTGGGAAAGGGTGGAGCCTCCTGGTATTCCTGCAGCTCTGTCCATGGCAAACTGGGGAGGGAAGCTTTACATGGTTATTGTGTTGTGCTGTTAGCCTGGTGTGAACACAGGGAAAGAACCCAGGGAGAAACAGTTCCTTTGGACTGGAGCTGGGTCTCATCTAAGAATATGAATTAAAATTGTGGCAAATTTAGTTGGGCATAACTGCAATTATTTGGATCCATTCACTATCCCTCCCTGGCTGGCATGGCTACAAGAGCTCACTGTTGCTGGCAGAGAGACCTCTCTACATCCCAGGGTTTGCTCCTTAATCTTATTTGGATAGCTGGCAGATGGACAGGCTGTCACTGCCTCTCTCTGCAGGGCTGACATTGGAAGTCTCAGTGCCCCTCACTCTGCAGTTTGTGCTCAGACCAGAGCAGGCTTTGAAATGGGTCGGAATCCCATAGTTTGTTTGCCAGAGTTTGCCTTGGGATGGCGGTTTGGCAAGGGAGAAACTCGGCTGGAAGGGCCAGCAGTGTAACCCCAGCTGTGTGGAAATGTCACCTGTGAAGCAGCCTGTGGCAGGGTGTGTGCAGCTGCCAGGATTTGGGTACAGATCTGTCTGAGCTGCGCTGCGGCGGGGGAAACGCTCACTGTGGAAAGTGTTCCTGGTACGAGCCCCTGCCAGTAATCCATCAATTGCTGATGAGAAACAGCTTCAGTGATCTCCCTCAAATAATTCCTAAGGGCTTGTGTCTCCCACAGAAACTGGGGATGGTGCAGGCAGACTGTGCCTCACCAGATGTGGGATGAGGAGGCTGAGCTGGCTGTCTCAGCTGCTGCTCCTCTTATTTATTGATGTGGTGTCCTTGGGAATGTGGCTGTCCTTGGGAATGTGGCTCTCCTTGCTGCTGGAGGACAGGGACTCATTAAAGTTGTTTGAAGGAGAGCAGGAGAAACTGGAGAGCTCATGGAGCTGGGCTCAGAATTGATCTCCAAGATGTGGTTTGCAATCCTTGCAGTGAGCTCCCACGTCTGTTGCTTACCTTGATCAAAAGTCTTCCAGGGTTTTTCGCCTCATTTTTGGGTTCAGTCCATGGACAGGAATGTTCTGATCCAAAGCCCAGATGTTGGAGAGCAAATGTGTAGCACTGAGATGGCCCAGAGGGCTCATCCAGGTACTTGAATTACTACTCTGTGATTAATTGCCATGAGCCCCTGTGTGCTTCCCTTCCAATTTCCATGGCAAGGTTATTCCATAGGAGCTTGTTTGGCTTTGTTAGCTTGTGCATGGTCGCAGCTGAGCTCTGGGTGTCTGTGATCCACTAAAACCTCTGTGTGTTTGCTCTGCTACCATTTTTCAAGGGCCAGCTCAGAACAGTTTGGGCACATCTGGAGTTTTCCTTGGGGGAATGTGGCAGGGACAGGATGGGCTGCCCAGCCCCACACTTCCAGCACAGCCATGCTCGCTCGTGCTTTGGCAATGAGCAGAGAATTTCTCACTGATCACAACACAACAAGAGAGTAGAACAAATTAATTATAAAGATTTTTAAAAAGTCCAACTACTTTTCATTTTCCAAAGTGCCCATTTTCTTAACTATTCCTCCAAATTATCATCTCGTTGGATTTCTTCTGTGTCCTCGATGCTGTTGTTGTTCTGTGGATTCCGCGTCACTCAGCAAATGTCTCCCCTCTCCTTCCAGCCAACTTGCACAATACATTACAATTACACAATTATGCTGTTGTAATCAAATAATTAAGTTGCACATTAAACACGCATTAGAGCTCACAAAGGAAGGAGCTTCAGACATGGGCATGAAATAGGAGGGAGCGAGCCAGGCAGAATTGGTGCTAATTGCATCTTGCTTTCAGTGGCTCAGGGACTCCAGGTTTTTGGTCTCAGGTGGCAAAATGGCAGTGGACTGAGGCTGCTGAGGTTTAAATAAGCAGGAAGGTTTAGTGAGTGACTTGCCTGTGGAGAGAAGCAAGATCCAGTGACCAAACACCCAGAAAGAAAAAGGGAATAATTTGGAAGCCTGCTGGGTTCCAGTCTATTGAAATCCACTTGAATTGAAGCTCAGGATCAGCTCTCCCAAGAAAAGGAGGACACCTGTCCCTCACCAGGGTGGGACTCAGCTGGTCTGGCAGGAGAAGGCTGTGAAGCCTTTGGGATGTTGTTGTTTTAGCTGTGGGGTTGGGATGTCTTTGGGATGTTGTTATTTTAGCTGTGGTAGGAGAAGGGTGAATGCGTTGGTGGATAAGTCATAGATTTTTTTTTTTTTTTTTTTTTTTTTGTTGATAGAGGAAAAATAGCACCCAGCAGACTCAGATCAGTGTTCTGACCTCAGCCTGACTATATTTTCATCCCACCCAGAGCCTTTTGGCAGGGGGCAGTTGGGATTCCCCATTTAGAATAGATCCAAGAATCAAAAGCTGTGGTGCCACTGCTCCTGAATCAAACCCTTCAGGATGAGGGCTGGGCTGGTCATGCTATGACTAAACAGCAAAAATCTGCTTTTTCACACAGATTTGGGTGAATTTTTCAAAGGATTCTGTGTATTGGACAAAACCCCTCTTTTGATGTCTGCCTTAGCTGGGAAGTGGCAGAAGGAGCTGAGGTGACACACAGTTGCTTTCCCACACGTTTCAGAAGTGGGCTGGAGAACAACCTGTAGACTTGAGCTGCATCTCTGCAGAAGTGACTGCAGTCTAGGGAAACAAGAGATCAAATCTGAGTAGAAATTGAAAGCATGGAGGAGGGACTCTGGAGAATGAGAGCAAATGTGTGCCTGGTTTGATATGCCAAGTTAAAGGTGTCTGTGTAGTCTTTGCAAGTGGGATCACAGTCCCTTCCTAAAAGCTTTGGTTATTAAGCTTCTAAGAATTTCATTTTTAATGGGAGAACTTTATTCTTGAAACTAAAAGCCAATGTCTGTGCTCAGTAATTGCACAGAGGGGAGAAGGAATATTCTCTGCTGCAGGAATCAGCACTGGAAGGGGAAGAGTGTTCATAAATCAGGAACCAGCAAGTTGCAGCAGCCTGGAAGGATTCCTCCTTCCAGTGACCTAAGGGATGATGTGTCTTTGGCCTCTCAAGAAACCCAAGGGGCTGAGAGCAGCAGGAGCCAGTGGAGAAGTGAGGAGATCAGCTGAGGTCCATCAGGCCACTTGTCACTTTCTGGAATTGCTCCCATCATGCTGCACCAGCCGTTGAGGTATGTGCAGAGCTTTCCTGGGATTCCCACCATGTTGTGTCCTGTTGCCTGTTCTGGAGTCCTGCTGGAGCTGTGGTCCCTCTCCTTGCTCAGAGCCATCATTGTGACCCCACACAACCTGTGCCTATCCCAGGTGATCGTGTGGAAAAAGGTCACAGCAGCACCTCCGCTCTGGGGGCTGGGAAGTGGAGAGGGAGATGTGGAGCAGGAACACAAAAACTCCAGCCACACTTCAGCACCATAATTTTCCCAAAAAAAAAGAGAAATAAACCCATCCCTGGTTTATTTCTCATTTTAAGTCCATTTTAAACCCAGTCCTGGTTTATTTCTCATTTTGAGTCTGAATCTTCGCAAATCCCTGCTTTGAGCCCACATATTCATGCTGAAATTAAAAAAAAAAAATAAATTGCTGAGCTTTAGAAAAAAAGCTCTTTGATTTATTAAATCTGATTGACTGGGTTCCTGGAGCATGTACAGACTTCACACAATGCAAATGGTGCTGATTAGATAAGATGGTGTTTAAAAAGAAAAAAGCCCAGCCATAGAAAGAAGATGCAATTAGATTAGCAGATCCAAGGCTTTAAGTGCAGATCGAATGGGCTATAAACAATTTAAGGCTTGGGAGAAGGCCAGTGTTGCTGAGTGTTCATTTATAGTCCAGTGTGATGGCTCTCTAATCCAAGAGGAGAAAGCAAGGAAAAAGAGGAAAAAATTCTGGGAAGGGTGATTTTTCCCACTGAGACCTCATCAGGTCATCTTCAAACATTTCTGAGCATCTCTGGTTCTACACAATATTGTATATATACTTAAAAAAATAGATATATCTGTATATAGCCACTGAAACCCCAGAGCTGTGTAATTATTCAGCCCTTCTGCCCCTCTTGGCTGTTTGTGTGTGCACGTCTTGTCTAAATTTTGTTCCTGTGTCCACATCCAGATGAATTGCAGGAGATCCCCAAGTGAACCACCAAGGCACCTCTTGCTCTTACACCTTGAATGTGGCTTTAAAAACAACACTCCCAATCACTCTTTATTGGGGTTTTCTTTTGCATGCAGTCAATGGAGTCTCCTTAAGAATTTCTGAGAATTTTTCTGGATGCATGAATTCATTGCTTTGAGCTTTGCTGGCTGGAGAGGGATGCCGGAGGCTCATGTGAGCATTCCTGTTTTCCTGCAGCAGCGCTTCTGGGAGTTGAGTGTTTATGTAACTCCTATTAGAGGAAAAAGGGATTCTGAGCAGACAGGAAGAAGAAAAGCCTGGGAGCTGAAGTTGGATGTACATTGAGGTTATGAAATCAGGGCAAGTGGCCATCCCCGGGCTTTTTGGGTAGTGAGTGATGGGAGTGAATTCCCACGGGGTGACTGTGGACGTGTCCATGGGGGCAGACCTTCATGTCCCTGCTCTCTGAAATATTCATGAACTTCCTTTCAGGGAGAAAAATCCCCAGCAAACAGTAAATAATTGTCTGATACATGGAACCAGGGACACTCACGTTCTTCTGGGGACGATTTTGGTTTTTGTTTAACAGCACCTACAAATCTGAAATACCAGAACCCGTTGCAGAGGAGAATTTCTGGTTGCCTGAATGGTTTTGATCCCCTCTGTAAATCTGTGTGGAGAGGCATTTTTCTCACTGTTCTTTATTTCCTACCCTGATTTCTAACCTGTCTTCTCATTTGTTTTATGTCCCTGTCCTTCACTGCAGGATGGCATCACCTCCTCATATAGCGGGGTCTGCCAATTCTGTTATTTGTTCTTTACTTCTTTTTCCAGCTCGTTAATGAAGAGGTGACAACAGATGGGTCTGGGAGTGATCTCTGCCGAGCCCACCAGGCACATCTCCCCTTCCTGACATGCTGCTGTTTGTCACTTTGCCTGGTTTATGTTTCCTTTCTCCCTTCCTGAAGCACACGCCTTTTCTCATGCCCAAGTCAATTTGAGCAGAGCATCAGAGTGATCTTTCCTGGGATGCTGTGTTTGTAAAGCTGAAATACAGTTTTCTGCTTCAGCTGGATGGAAGAATGGAGCACGTTGGACTAGGTAAGGGCTGAAAAACCAGTGTTTGGTTATTTCAGGCCACGTTTGTTGTTGAGGATGGCTCAGCCTTGGGAACCCTCTCTGGCATGTGTCCCCATCCTGGTGGTCTCTGCTCTCAGCAGGGGCACTGGCTGCAGCTCTTGGCCACAAGCAGCTGGTGAGGTTTGACAGGGACACCAGCCTTGCTACTCAGCGTCCCCCTTGCAGGAGGTGACAGGCAAGGAACCTCTGTGTCCTACAGACACAAGCTACAGCAGGGAGGAACTGAAGGTCTTGGAGCAAACAAAGCTAAGAGGAAATGTTCTAACACATTTCATCCACCCATCATATCCCAGCTGAGAACTTCACCCCTTGAGGGGCTGGTCTGTGACCTCCCTTGCCTTGAGAGGCCCCTTTGGGATGTGGCTGCCACAGCAAGGTGAGAACATGGCAATAAATTTCATATGACAGGTCTCAAATAGAATTGTGGCTTGGCTTTCCTCCCCTCCCTTGGCTGGGACAAAGCTTGGGCACAGGGAGGAAGCCTTTGTCTGTCCCTCCTTGGAGCCAGCAGGATGTCCCAGAGTGGCTGTGGGCAGAGCCAGGATTTACCTTATGGCATCTGATGATTTCCCCTCCCCCCTAATTGGTTCCGTTAATTTATTGTGGACAGGAGCTTGTTCTGCCAAGTGCTAATTGCAAAGGTTATTGTTTCTGCCCTTTTCAGAGCACAGCAGGAAACCCTTCAATTCCATCACATGAAAAACAAGACCAAAAATGCCAGAAGTTTTTTGGGCTGGATGTGTGTCCATCATCCCATGGGGTGTTTGTGTCACAGAGCACGGGCTGACATTTCCTTCCCTTTGCAGGGGGAAGCCTCCAGCCCATGGCATGGGGGCTTGGGTTCCTCCTCACCATGAAGAAACGTGCCCTGGATCACAGATGTCCTGCATCCTCTGACCTATTCAGGCCTGGATTTGGGAGGTAGGATGGGTGCATTCCAAAGGCTGGGAGCTGGTGAAACGATACCATTCCCTTTGTGGGAATTTTTCCTGTCTCTGGGCATGTCTAGAAGCATTTTTTGAATGAGCAAGCCTGGGCTGGCACAAGGTGGTGGCACCTTGTCCCCCACTGTGGCTTCTTGAGATGTCTGATGCTGCCTTCTCCATCCTCACCTCCACACTCCACCCCACCCCTCCATCCCCATCCTTCCCAAGGTGAAGGGAGCCAGGCACTCTGGAGTCTGGAAGGGTTTTCCTGGCTGCAGAAGCTGGGCACCCTGGGTGAAGTGGGATGTCTCAAAGCCAAGTTTTTTTCTAGCATGGGAAAGGAGGAACAGTTATTGCTTGGCCATTTGCTGCCAGGGCTTCAGCATCTGCCTGGATTAATCTGGATTTCATGGTGGGCAGCAGCCATTCAACCCAAGTAAAGCCTGCCCTTACAGTTCTGGTGGATTTTGGAGGTGAAAACCCCAGAATCTTTCAGGGGGCTTTCTGCCAAGCTGTAAAACTCATCCTGGTTCTCCATGCTGCCGGAAAACCTGGTGGAGCTCTTCCTCTTTGGTGAGGCCATAGGTGTTCCTGCCACATCTGCAAGCATCCTTTCCCTGTGCTTTCCACAGCCTCTGTCCCCTGGGGCTCTGTATTTGCTCTCCCAGGCTTTGTTCCCACCACAGGGTTTACTCTGGCTCGTTTCCTCTTTATCTCATATCATGGCTGGTGTTTGCTTTTGCTCAGCAGCTCAGAAGCTTTTGGAAGTGAGTGTTTACAAACAGAGGGATGTTTGGGACCACATTTGGATCCAGCAGCAGACTCCAGGGGTATTTTGTACAGATTATGGGGATGACTTTGTGCTGTCTCTTCCCTGCCCTCTGGCCCACTATCTTTCTCGTTCAGTCTTTTCCACAAAGCTCAAGCTTTCCCCTCCTCTTCAGCTCTCTCTGGTCTCATTCCCAGCAGGTACCTGAGGCAAACCACCCCTCACTGGGCAGATATGCACAGACTAACAGATTAATGACACATATTTCATTCTGTTCCAGCCTAGTCTAATGAAACATGATAAATGTTTTATTCTAAGTTTTACCAGCATTCTGTTTCCCCTATACAGAAAGTCTGGCTGGCACCTGTGGGCAGCACTTGCATTTGAAAGAAGCACCGTTACAATCTAGATTTCGGGGAAGGAGTGCATATATCAAATTTAAAGGCGCTTTTGAGCTTAAGATATAAAGGCAAATTACATTTTATAGTGTGACTTTAATAGCTGAGGAGCTTTGCAGGCAGCGAGGTGGCTGGTGGCAGCTCAGGCAGTATGTGGGACACTGTGCCAGCCATATGTGTCGCCATATCTCACACGCAGCCTTGCAAGTCATTGCTTTTTATTGAAGGCAGGAACTTGCCAGGATGTCAAGGCTGTCTTCTGCACTTTTGAAGAAGTGCCATGCTGTCTGTAATCCCCAAAGGCTGGTGACAGGAGGGCAGCAGGCACAGCCCCACCAGGTATCTCCTGTTCTCCGTGCCCCGCGTGGGGGAACCGAGGCTGGGCTCCACTTCAGCACCTGCCCTTTTCTCTCCATTAGGAAGAGTCACTTTTTATTCCTGTGTGCCAGGCTTCTTCCCTTCTGCCTTCATCCTCATGCTTTCCATCTGTCCTTCTGCCTAGCCATCCTTCCTCACAAATTCACAAATCTTTCCTTCCCAAATTTTGGCTGAGCCTCCCTGCCTTTGTGTTGGGTGCTTTGTGGAGGCTCGTGCTAATACCTGGCCAGGATGAAAGCCTGACCTCTTGCAGGGCCAAATGAGGCAGCATTTTTTTTACATTGCTGGCCAGAGGACAGGCTCCATGGATGTGTATCTCCCAGATATCCCAGGGCTTTTCCTGGGGCTCAGTGTGTGCTCTGAAAGCTGCTTGCAGGAGAAAGACAGCTCCATGTGGTGCATTAAATGGGTGTTTTAGGCATGTTTCACATGCCTCAAACTGAGGAAGATTGCTGGTAATGAAAAAGTCCAATCACAAAGGAATCTTTCTTGGTTATTCAATTTGTGCAATATCTTATTAGAGGGGAAAACCAACTGTTATCTGCCCAGGAAAGGTTAATATAATAATAAGCAGATACTGACTTCTATTGAGATGAACATGATGATTTATTGACCCGAGAGGCAAATATGCAGTGAAGCAAAGCCAGGGTCAATATTCACCAGGAGGAGAATAAATTCTTGCATTTTCTACAATGATGAGACCACACACATTGGTGTCACCAAAACACATTGGTGCTGGTAGTTGCTTCTTCAGTGAGACAACTAAATATGGTAGACTTTCAACAGGTACTTCACCTTGTTTCTCTAGAGAAAATGTCAATTTAGAAATGTTCCCTTTGGATGTTTTTGTCCTTGAAAACACTTCATGAAGTATTTAAAAGTACTTTCATAAAAACCAACCAAACAATAAAAGCAACTCCCAAGGGTCACAGTAGTTTTGGATTGCCAGATGTATTTCTTGAATAAATGATATAATTTTATTGCCTTTTATTTTGTTTTATTAGAGAAAAGCTCGGCTTTCAGCTTCTAAGCCTGGCAGCTCCCAGCCTGATCAGAGATGTTTCTGCACACGTTTCCATTTCGACTGCAAGCCCGTTTGTCATTTCTGAAATGCCTCAACTCAGAAATGTCAAGCATCTCTTGTAGTCAGCATGGAGAAAGGCAGCTCAGAATGCTGGCACCTGCTGCAGGGAGCAGCATCCTGCTGCCATGGGCCACACAGCCATGGATGTGGGGGATTTTTTGGGAGCAGGGAGGTGCAGCACGTGGGGATAACTGGTGCTTGGTAGGGCTGTGGTGGGTATCACCCTCCACAAGATGTGTTTGATGAGTTCTCTGCTCTCAGCCAGAGCTAGTGGTGCCCAAAACCTGATCCTGGGAGATGGTCCCTGTCAGCTGCTCCTCCTGGGGGAGAAACACAAATCCCTGTCTTGTAACATGCCAAGGGGATGGGCATGGCAGGAATTGTAAACCCGGTGGGAAGAGGGAGAGGAATTGCACTTTTCCAACTTGAACAAAGTGACATGAACAGGGATATTATTTTAGAAAGTTTATCTCTTTTGTATCTATGGTGACAAGATCTTTATCGGGGTAAGACAGACTCCCGGGCTGTCTGCTCCTTGTTATCTCAGGGTAGGATGACAGTCTAAGTGTCACGTCTAGAAATGTTATCTCTCCTTTATTATTTCACTTGTGAGGGGCTAACTGGAGTGTTATCAGGGTGTTTACAATCAAAACACGTGCAGCTCAAGTGATAAAAGGGAGAACAGACATCTGATCTCCAAGGATATGAAGACAATGCAGCCTTGAGCAGGAGGAGATGGATCTTATTATTGAAAATGGTTTGGCAGGCTGGGAATGGACAAACAAATTCAGATCATAAGCTTGAGAGATGGGCTGGGGGAGAGGCTTACACTCAAACTCCTGCAGAAAATGGAAAAGTGATTGTATCAACAGCAGTCTTGGCTAAAAGAGAAATATTTTCCAATAAAACTTTTATGACTTTTTTTCTCTTTCTGTACTCTCTTCTCACTTGGAATGTGATATGGAAAGCTGTCAGGACCAGCAAGTGCAATAGAGTTGCTCTAAGCCAGTCAGGATCTGAGGAAGCTTAGCCAGGCTTGGAGGGAGGGGAGCAGAGAACTGCCAAGACCACTGCTCAGGGAGCTCATTTCGATTAATTCCTTATCTTGCCTGGGTCAGTGCTGTGTTAATTTAGAGAGGGCACAGACACAGGGTTAGTGGTGACCATAAACCTTATCTCTGATCTCTTTAGGGACAGGGAAGCTAAATCCCTAAAGGGCTTAGGGATCTGACCCTGGGATGCTTCTGCTGCTGGTAATTGAGAGGAGTTCAAAGACGTCCCAGACATCAGATCCTCATTAACCTACAGCAGGAGCAAACCAGGTGCCAAATGGTGTCAGGTTGTTTATCTAACATGAATAATCCTCAGTAATTAAAAACGGGGCTGTGCAATGCTCCCTCCAAATCCAGGCCTGACTCCTGGACGTTGTTGTGCTCTTGGCTAGCATGGGCTGCCTGGTTTTTCTGGTTTTGTGGAGGACATGGCAGGCACGCTGCATGTCTTCCTTCCTCTCCATGCCAACGGTCTCCAAGCCAAGCTGTGTGGTTCCTGTCCCACAAAAAGGATGATTTTCCATCATCTTTCCTCCCTTGTTTGTCTGTGCTGTGAGGTGATGGCACACAGAAGTTTATGGCCTCATATGGAGAACGAGCAGAGGGTCTGTGGTGGCCTCTGAGCCAGGAGGGGACCCAAGCTGGAGCACAAATTCCAGCATAAAGGCTCCCTCTCTCCTTCAGGAAGGAGGTGGGGAGGGTAGAGGGGATCTGGATGTAGATGAGGGCTGGTGGAGGATGAAAATAGTGGGCTCCTAGTGACATCTGAGCACCTCTGTTGGCCTGGCTAAAAATGGGAATTAAATTCCTGCTAAGTAATTACCAGTAAATTCCTGGAAAAGGGAGGGAATGAACATGAACTTGTGGGCAGTGTTATTGTGCATGGGCCTGTCTGCTTAACTCCATGTTCCTCTTGCTTTGAGGACCTCCTAAATCAACCTGTTTCCAACCTGAGTGACTCTCACATCCCTCTAAGGACTGACACCACAGGGCGCCCTTCCTCACCTGGGAGGAGAACAAGGCAGCATCTACTCTGCCTTGTTTATGAGAAATAATCTCTGGTGGTGGTTTTTTTGTGTGAAAGCCCAGCTTTGGAGGGCCCCTGGGGCCACTTTGTACAGTGACAGTGACCCACTGCTCCCTCCTGCCCTTCATCTCTCACACCTTTAATTGCACTTGTGTTTCTGGAGCGGATGGAATTCATTATCCAGCAAACAATGTCCTTTGCAATATCAGCCTTAATTAACTGCTCCCCTCTGTATTTTCCTGCTCTTATCCTCTCCACATCTCTGTGCTGAGCCAAGCTGACGGCCCCCCACATGCATCAGTGCCAGCCAGTGAGCCATGACCAGATAAGAAGAAATGGAATTCCTTATCTCTTTTTTACAAATACATACACATGCACACACAAACACACAAACCTGGAAAAGGTCAAGGTTACTGGGAAGGGAGAAGGCCCTTCAAGACAACAAAACCCCTTCTCTTTTAAAGTCTCCATGGCAACTGGATGGAGCATCATGGGATGTCGAGATGAGAGAGGACTATTCTTCCCCTACAACACTCTTTCCACTTCATTAGACTCTTTATCAAGTATCTCTGTGCTGGGCTGAGTATATTTTTTGTGTTGGGGAGCAGCGCAGAGGACTCAAAAGCATCCTGACCTTTTCAGTGGGACTTTGGGAGTTCCTTGTGGGAGTTGCATCCTCTTCCCCTGCCTTCCTCCCCCACAGCCCCCTTGTCTCCAGTTCACATGACCTTCTCATCAAAAACCCTGTGCCTGGTGAGGTATGAAGGGTTTCTTTAGAAGGAGAAAGGAGCAGGGAAAAAGAAGAGAAGAGTATAAGAATGTCCTTCGCTGGCTCTGGAGGTGTCAAGACCCCGGCTGTCAGAGCTGTGCATCTGCAGGGAAGATTAATGAGCCTGCTTAGAGGAAATCCAAATAAAATAGAGCAGAATAAATACCAAGTGACTGTGTGGGTGATGAGGGGAAGGGTGAGGAAGGAGCAAGGGAGTGTGACAGGGCAGAAGTAGATATTCCTCAGTCTGGTAAGCATTTGAATTCCCCATGGAGGAGTGAGTTAGCACAGGAAAGATCTTTGGATTTAGTCCTGTGGTCCTCAAGTGCCAGGGCTGTGCATGGGTCTGTGAGAGCTTATAAAGCACTGGTTGTACTGAGGCACAAACACTGGGTATTTTTATCTCCCCTTCGCTAGGAAAGCATTCACCATGGAGGAGAATTTTGTGTTCAGCTTCTCAATCCTTGGCCTGCATTGCCTCAAGGTGCTTTGAACTGCTCTGCTGCTGGGAGCACTGGTTGTTCTTAAAAACATCAGTACCTGGTTTGTGTTGGGCAGTGCCTTGGAGTGTGGGGATGAAGGGATTTAAACCTTCCCATGGATCCAAAGCAGTGTGGGCAGCAGGAAGGGGAGTGGGATTGTGCCCCTGTGCCCTGCTCAGGTGAGAGCCCAGCTGCAGAGCTGCCCCAGCCCTGGGGCCCAGCACAGGAAGGAGCTGGAGCTGCTGCAGAGTCCAGAGGAGGCACCAGGGTGAGCAGAGGGATGGAGCAGCTCTGCTGGGAGGGAAGGCTGGCACTGTTCACCTGGAGAGGAAACAGCTTCTGATTGACCTAATTGTGGCTTTCCAGTGCCTGAAGGTTCAAGAAAGATGGAGACCATTTCCTAGGGCCTGGAGTGACAGAACAAGGAGGAATGGCAGCAAACAGACAGAAAGTAGGTTTAGATTAAATATAAGAAAGAAATTTTTCCCTGTGAGGTTACTGAGGCCCTGGCACAGGCTGCCCAGAGAAGCTGTGGCTGTCCCTGGATCCCTGGGAGTGTTCCAGGCCAGGGTGAACAGGGCTTGGGGCAACCTGGGATAGTGGAAGCTGTCCTTGCCCTTGGTAGATGGCTGGAATTGGATGGTCTGTCAGATGCCAGGCTATCCTGTGATTCCATGATTCAGTGGTGGTATCCCACAGGAGAAACTGGGCCTTGGAGCTGACCTTCCTGGGAGAACTGTGACTTTGCTTTGGAATTGTTTCTACTTTTCGCTTTTAATGCTCTAGATTTTCGCTTTTTCCAGGGAGCCATGTGTGACAGTCTGCAGGTGAATTTGAACAGACTTACACCACGAGTACCCAGCTGAGCATCTCTACCCACCAGCTCAGGGTCTGCCACTCTGAATGTTTGAATCCACATGAATCAGACAAGGAGAGGAGCTTGTTACCATGGCCAGAGTCAATTCAAAAAGTGTTTGTAAAAAGCATCGAGGCTGGACATGCTTGGACTGTGTGCTCCTGAGCTGTAAGATTTACATGGGTGTTTTAGGGAAAAAAAAAAAAAATTGCTCTGCACTTTCAGTAGAAGTCAGGCAATGAATATCCCAATCCCACTGCTTCAATCCTCATGGGAGTAATTTTCAAGTGGGAAATCCCATTAAGTCATAAAGAGCTCTTAAGTAGTTCCCTCTGATGAATTTGTGGCACTCTGCAAGTCCCATAATTCCCACTATCCAGATGAGGAAACTGAGGTTAAGTGACTTAGCCAAGGTCATGAAGCAAATCAATAACCACTCCAGCCCCTCTGCTGCTCACTCCATGTGTCTCTGCTGTCAGCAAAGGGGATCAATCCTCCCCACCCCTGTCCCAGCCCCAGTGATGGACACCCAGGCTTTGAAATGTTGGATTATGTGGGAAAAAAGAGGCCCATCTTCATTCAGAGAGCTGGGCTGGGGGAGCAGTCACGGGGCTCCTTCACCCTCCTTGCACCCAGGGCTCCCTGAGTGGAGACATCCCCTGACTCCTGCTGTTCTCTGGGAGGAGCTGGAATTCCCACTGCTGGCACAAACTTCCCATCACGAAGTCTGGGAGCGTCTTTGGTGTGGTGACAGAAAATTGCCTCATGCAAGAGCTGTTGGCTGTGATGAGGGTGAGAGTGTCTGTCAGCCTCTGTGGGAGATTGTTCTTCCTCTTTCCCACTGCTCAGCTCTCCCTTTCCATGCTTCACCTTCCTCTACTCATTTCTTGAGCTCATGGAGGGGGATGTACCAAGAGTTTGGGGGAGTTTCAGGAGTGGGGATGTGTGTATTGGGTCTAAGCTTGCTTCCTATGCATGGCTGGTCCCAAGAAAGAGTGTCGTTTTTCCTGGGATCAGGCAGACTGTAATTCTGGGATTCTTAGGTTACTTATTCCAGTTCATCTGTTTGTTGTCTTCATCAAGGAATCCCAGAATGGTTTGGGACTGTAAAGCTCATCCAGTTGCACCTCCAGGGACACCTTCCACTATTCCAGGTTGCTCCAAGCCCTGTCCAACCTGGCCTTGGACACTCCCAGGGATTCAGGGGCAGCCACAGCTTCTCTGGGCACCCTGAGCCAGGGCCTCATCACCCTCACAGGGAAGGATTTCTCCTGTCTTTCCAATCTAAATCTATTGTCTCTTCAGTTTAAGGCCATTACCCCTTTATCTCTTGTTCCCAGCACAGCCCTCAGGGGTCACACAGGAATGGGAGATGCTGGATGAAGGCATCTTCTTTCCCAAGCAGGTGTTTCTCCTCCTGACAGTGCCTTGCTTCCCTGTTTTTTTCCTTCAGCTTTTCTGCAGCTAATTTGGAGCTGTCTGAATTCCTGGTTCTGCTCTTGCTGCTGTGGTAGCTGCTGCTTGGCTGCCAGGCTCTGTTCCCCCTCCCAGGTAAAACTACAAAGGCAGAGGGAGCGAGCACAACTGGAATTTTGGGATTGACCCACTGACACCTTCCTGAGCTTCCTGGAGTGGCTTCCACAGCCCTGCTGGATGCTTCCCCCAGAGGCTGGGCCTGAGAGGTTAATAAGAAGTTGTTCTCCATGCCAGGTTCCTTCCTACTTTGCTGTAAGGTCTCTGAAGGGTGGCTTGTGCTTCATTTATGTCTCCTTCTTCCTCCTGATCAGCACTTCTCCAGGTGTTTGGCACTTGCCAGACCTCTGGCATCCCCCCTCCTGCAGGAAAGGTGCTCTTGGGAATATTGTAGGTGGAATGGTCAGGAGGAAGGTCAGCACCATCCTGGACTATCTCTCATGGATTTACAGCTTTCAGCTCCTCCAGGAATTCCCTGAGCTAATCCAGAGAGCTGCTCTGTGTCAAGGCCCCAGTGCTGAGCTGGCATTGCTGGTGCCTTTCCCAGCATGAAGAGGGCACTGCCACTGGGATGATGGATGAGAGCTCCTGCAGGGGACAGCTTGGTCCTGGAGCTCCTGGAGGCTCTCCAAGCCTGGCTTTGCAGTTGGCCAAGTGTTCCATTTGTTTTGATGCTTTTCATGTCTTTGGGCAGTTGGCTGTGTTTATTTTGGGGGGAAGGTCAGCACTCCCACCTGATGCTGGGGGAATGCTCTGGGAGAGAAGCATCCCTGGAGACAGCCCTCCTTTCAGCAGCACATGGCAAAGCTCTGAGACTTCCCTTTCAGTGGGAGGCACAGGAGATATTTTGGACTGCAAGCTGTGGCTTTAAAAAAACCCACCCAGTAGTGATTTGAGGTTTTCTTCTTGAAGCCTTCCTGACTTTGAACATAAATTGCATCTGTTTTGGTAAGCAGGCTACCAGCAAGCCAGACCTGTTCCTGGGATTACTGTAACCACAGGTATAGCTGTTTCTTTTCCATATGGGATGACTTAGGGCCCTGTTCCCTGCCATTGTGTGGTTGGATTCTACCTTCCTCCACATCGTGGCATTTTGGAAAGAGCTGCTTGTTTTACAGAGCAGCTGTGTTGCCTTAATGCAGCTGTAACGTGTGTTTGTCTCGGGGCACAGCAGGACTAGGAAGAGGTTTTATTAGATCATTCCCAAGTCCCAATAATCTCTGAGCCTCTCAGATCTGTGGCTGTCAGCTGTGCTGCTCTTGCTCCGTGGGACGGGGCTGGAAGCTGAAGATGGGAAATCACTTGTGTGTGATCCTTTATCTGCTTCATCTCACAGCTACCGCTCCCCTCCTGGCTGTTTGTAGCAGCCAGGGAGGACCTAATTCTTGTATCCCAGACCTTAAACCTCAGCCTAACAGCCTCCAAGGGATCCTCCCTGCTCGGGGTGTTGTTTGTGGGACTGCTGGTGGCTCTGCAGCCTGGATCCCAAGGAACGTTCCCATCCCATCAGCACCAGCTGCCAGCATCAGGATCACGGTAAGGCTGCTGCTCCCTGCCTCCAGAGCGTGTTCTGTGTGTGTCCTGCACCCAGAGCTGGGGTTTGCTGCTTGCTTTTCCTCTCCCCAGTTAGAGTCTCCTCAGTCCCCTGTGCTTGGATGTGTGCTCTCTGAGTGTGGGGTGAATTCCCTCGGTGCTAGCAAATGTTTTATTTCATTGCTGCTCTCCCCTGCCTTGCACCTCATCCTGTGATGGGCACATTTCTGGATCAGAGATGTCTGTTGCTCTCAGAATGGTTTCCTTTTCCTGCAGAGCATTCCCAGTGTATATTGCTACTGTCACATATTGCTGTCTGCTCTCCTCTCACCCAGTGCTGGCTGCAGTGTGCTTAAGAGACATCCCAATCCCTAAACACCATTTGAGGTTTTCTCTGGCAGAGATAGTGTGGGAATCATGCAGGTCACTCCCTCTTTTAATTCCTTGTGTGTATCAGCTGTAAATTCACCTCCTGCAGCTTTTGCACCACGGCTCCATGAATGAACTTGTATTTTAGGCTTGTGTAGCATCTCCTGTGCTGACTGTACCCTTTGTATTTCAGTCTGTGTTTTCCCTTGGCATACAGCTTAGAACTCCCATTGTCCTCGTGCTGTTGTGACTGGTGGAGTTCTTTTAATTTGTCTGTATTTTGCTGCATCTTTGTTTCCTTCCTCTCAGAGCACCAGGGAGGTCTTTGTTGTCCAGCACGATCGCGGCTGCTATGTGTCACCATGCCTCTGCTTGCTTGTTTGGGAGCTGCTGGTTTCCTAAAACTCAGCCTGGAAAGGGATGCAGATCACATCCTTGGGCTGCTCTGATCCATGTTCTCAGTAAATGTGCATTACTGTGTTGTCCCAGCAGCTTCTTGTCCCTTTGTTTGGCTGCTTTTAACAATTCTTACAGAGTTTAGGGGAATACACAGGGGTTTTCTCCTTCCTTAGTTCTTTCATACAATTCTCTATTCAGGGAATTTCCTGCTGCTTTTTACTTAATTGTGTTTTTTTTTTTTCTGTTGTTCCCAAAGGCCACCCAGGGAGTTGGACATCATGGAGCTGGACACACAGCAGGGTAGGTAATGGATGTGACCCCTGAAATTGGAAAAGCCACCATGAAAAGTATGACTCAGCCTGAAGACTCTGGACTAGAGGAGGGAGACTTTCCCATTCAGGGGCAAACCAGGCAAGTTGTATTTTCTGTTTCATCCCAGAGAGCTGCTCCTGGCCTGGCTTGGAGCAGTGTCCTGCATTTTGTTTCTCCCTCTGTGCCAGCTCATGTCTTTGCTCTCACATGGGATCCTTGAGTGCTTTCCCTGAGCTGCTGCTTGAGCCAGCTTTGCTCAGCTCAGACTTCAGCAGATCCTGCATCTTGGTGGCATTTTCTGGGGCTTTGGCATCCTTTGTGCCTGGAACAGGCAAAGCAAAGGGTCCCTCTGTGCAGCTTTGCTCCCTGCAGTGCCTCATTGTGCTTTTGAGCAGTGGGAAGGAGCAGGAAGGTGTTCCTGTGGGTCAGAAATGTCTTTGTGGAGGGAGTCAGGGGGTTTTCCTCAGCTTGCTGCTGGTGTGCTGTGCAGTGCTGCTCTTGGAACACGGCACAGGCTTTCCCCAGCAGCATTTTCCAGCGCTTTGTTCTCTCCCTTATGCAGCCCCTCGGGTAATTGCCCAGTTTCCCCACAGCGAGCTAAAGAGCCTCTTATTGCCGAGCACAGCCCCTTCCATTGCTGCTGCTCAGGGCCAGGCTTTGGGATTCAGCCCTACCCGTGCCTCCCCCTGTTTCTTTGGGTTTCTTCCTTGCCACGTTCACACCTTTCCACTTTCATGTACCTGCAGGAGCCGACTTGCTTCTGACACCGAGCTCAGTCTCCAAACATAAAAGAAGAGAAAGTCAGGACAGAAAGGCATTGGAGCTTTCTTCTTCTTCCACACCTGCTGTTCCCGGTCGTCAGGCACTTCCAAAGAGGAGAGTTCTCCAAGTTCCCAGTCATTACCCTTTACATAAGCATAATATAGTGCTGCACTTCCTACAGGGAAGCTATCTATTGTAGCAATCTGTAAAACAAAAGCTGGATTGCTCCTTCTCCCATTGCTCCCAGAATCAAAAAGCTGCCTGCTGTTCCTCAAATGGGAAGGCTGAAAGCCTTCATCAGAGGGTAGTTCATTTTTACACGACATTTTTACACTCAAGCAAAACTGAAAGCAAGGCATAATTTGAAACAGCCACGCTCGCCGTTAGAGCAGAACCACACAAATAAAATGCCTGGGATGATGGAGTTGAATACATTGCAGTCAGAAAAATGACAGTTTGCAGGGAACAAGGAAAACTAGATGGATGAATGGGAATTAGTGAGGAGCAGACTTCCAAGGCAGACAAATCAAATTGAGAGCGTGGATCATTAGATTCAAAGGAAGCAGGTAAGGAGTGCACTAAATTGTACCTTAAACAACAAACCAAGGGCCCCAGCCTCCAGGGAGAGTGGATGGAGCTGGGGCTTGGGATATGAGGTGTGTCCTGGCCACTGGGCTTTGTGACCTCACCCAGGTCACTGTGTGTCCTTCACATCAGCTTCTGTGCTGTGGGGGGTGGCAGGCACTGGACACAAAGGGTGCTTTGGGGATCTGCAGATGTGCCCAGCTCCAGAGGACACAGCTGAAGGCTTCCTGCATGGCCTGTCCTGGCACCTGGCACCTCCCAGGGCTATCACTGAGATCCATTGTATGGAGCTGGCTTTTTGCCTGTTTTTTTTCCCCAGAAGGTGAAGGGATATACAAGGGGAGAAATTACTGAGTTGTTGAATTTTTTAAAATTAACTGTGCACGCTTATACCCAAGGAAGTGGGGTGGAAGAAATTCACTTCACATACAGCAGCTCTTTGCAGATGTGAGAAAATGTGGCATGGTTTGGACCTGCCTGGAAACAGCTGAGCTGGGGGAATTTGTGTATTTTAAAAATAAAGCTCATGCTTTTCTTGGAAAAACTTTCAGGTCACTGTAACACAGAACTGAAGGTCACAGTTCTTAAGAAGATTATGAAATGCCCCAGATGATCAGTGTGATAGTCTAGACAAGGCAGCCAAGGGAGAGATGCTGAAGGAAGTTCCTGGGATTGGTACAGGAAAGAAAAGCCCTCAGGATGGAAAACTCCACACAGAGCTTCCCTTGGTGCTTCTGCCTGGACACTCCTGCAGTGACTGGTCCCAGCTGGGTCCTGCTCAAGGATAAAACTCATGGTCACAGGGAAACCACTCCCATTGGAATCCCATCTGGCTGATTCCCCCATTTCAGCTGAGGTGGAAATGTCACTGGGTCTCACGGAGACATATGAATGGAATGATAAGGAATGTTCTCCAGCAGGAGCTGAAAAGCACCACCCTTGCTGGGAGTATAAGCCAACAGGTGCTTTACAAAAGCAAAATTGATCTGATCATTCCCATAAGAACCACAGAATCATAAAATGGTTTGGGCTGGAATGGAACCTTAAAGCTCATCCAGTCCCACCCCCTGCCATGGGCAGGGACACCTTCCACTATTCCAGGCTGCTCCAAGCCCTGTCCAAACTGGCCTTGGACAATCCCAGGGATCCAGGGGCAGCCACAGCTTCTCTGGGCAACCTGTGCCAGGGCCATACTATAAACCTGATATTAGTGCTGTGTAATTGAGGGAAAGGCATCCCCTGCTGTCCCAGGTTATCCATCGTTATCCCAGGTTTAGCTACTTGAACCTGTTACTGAGCAGCACTATCTGAACATGGCAGTTGTGAGGATTCTTCTCCCCTTAATTCCTTAATTAATAGTCTCTTTATTTTATCAAAGGCTTTATTGTTGAAGATGTTCAGAATGTCCAGGGATTTCCCATTCCCATGGCAGCCTCCCAGATTTCACCCTGCCATCGATCCCATCCCAATTGTCTTGCCATGGAAGGTGTTCCCCTGCTGGTTTAGCTGGCCAGCCTGGGATGTGGTTCCTTCCAGCAGCTCTTAAGAAAACCCTTGCACATCCTTTCCTTCATTTTCCCCCCTTTTTCCTTTTAGCTTTGGTTATTTGCAGCAGGCTCTGTGGCAGCTGTAAATGTTAGTTAAAGCCTTATTGATGCCCGGTGTTTTCCAGCCGCCTGGTTCAGCAGTTTATTTGGGTCTCCGGTGATGTTTGGAGATGCATTTCCTCTCATCTCTCCCAGCTATATTTTACTGTTTGCTCATTTGCTTGATGACAGTTTGCTGCTGGGTTTTGGAAGAGGTTTGCAGTGCATTATCTTGTGAGTTAATCCTGACCTGCTTCCTTGGCTCCAGCAGCTGCCCTGGCACATCCTGAGCCGGACGCTGCCGCTGTCAGGAATTTTCTGCCAGGTTTTTGCTGTCAATGTTTTTGGCCATTGCTTTATGTCATTCATGTCTGGATTAAGCTCCCCTGTGATATCCTGAGGGCAAGATGAGATGTGTCTCAGCACAAGGGATCAGCCTCAGTGCTGTTGGGGAGGTTCCTGAGGGTTGGAGAAGGTCCAACCCACGGGGTCTGTCCGGGATGGTTTTTGCTATGAATCCGCATTCTGTGATTTTTGAGCTGTCCTAGGAGACTGCTTCACCTTTTTCAGGATGATTTAAGAGGATGTGCTCTTCAGGATTCCCACTCGAGTGTTATTTATTAGTTTTGTAGTGTCTTCCAGGCTGCTTTCTTCAGGGTAGTGTTGATTCCTTGGGGACAAAGGAAACAAAGGCAGGAAAACGCTCGCAGGAGGGATAAAACAGGAGTCTGACTGATATCTTTTCTCTCTCTCCACGGTGTTTTTTCACAGATCAAAAATCAATTAAGGACGAATTTCACTGGGAACTCTTTAAACAATGTGATATTTCATTAGAGATTATTGCAGGCTCTTTAACATTTGCAGTCCAGGTGTGAATTACAAAATTAGCCAGATTCCTTTAACGATTTCCTCCGAGGTAACATTCCTCCAAGCACCCTGTGCCTGGAGCAAGCTGTGCAGCTGCTGCTGGAGAAGGGCTGTTTATTGCCTCCCCCCACATCCTGATGGAGACACAAGACTGGAGGAATGGTTTTGATTGTGACAGCAGCCTGGCTGGGCTGTGGCCTGGAAGATGAGAATGAAGGAAACAAGAGTGGAATGTTGTAGGAGAGGTAGAAAGGGGCTTTGAGATGAGCAGATCTGGGGGTGCTTCCCAATTCCTTCTTGAGCTGTTACCAGCACAAGCTTGTGCTTTAAAAGAGACTTCTCTATGGCTTTCCAGGTCCTTCCCTTGTTCCTGAATCTGTCCCTGCTGCCATCTAAACCCACAACACTGAGACAGAAGCACTCTGGAGGTGCCAGTGAGCTTTCACTGGCACCTGGATTCCTTGGCACACATCACTCCTTCCAAACCCTCCCCTCCTGAAGGCACAAAGAGCTGAGCAGTGTGAGTTCCTCTGCTCCAGTGCAACTCTCTCTCCATCATTAATCCTGCCTGGAACTTGCCCTTTTCAGTGCCCATTCCCTCCCTCGTCCATCTTGCCTTATTCACAGCCCAGTTATTGATCCTTATTTGGGGCTCATCTGTCTTAGTGAGCTCAGGGAGCCACCCCTGGGAGGGAGAGGAGCACCTTTCATTGCTTTCAGGGTGCTGTAGTTGGGTGGGAGGGAAATAGGTGAGTTTTGGGATGCACCACTGCAGGTTTTATCCAGCGGTTGCATTTCCTGAGTGCTGACTGCTCTCCCCACCTGAGCACCTGCTTTTCTTGTTGATTTTCCCTGTAAATTTTCCTTTCCTCTTCTCCTAAAACCATCACAGCTGCAACAGCCCCATTACAGCAGCTCAGCCTCTCCTCCCTCTCCTTTGAAGTCAGTGGGACTAGGATTGGTCCTCAGGGCTGCCTGTAGAACCCCGTGCATCCGTGTTTGTCCCACTCTGCCCCCTTTTCCCATTTCTTGTCCTCTCCCCTCAATTTTCCCTTCATTCTTCTCTCCCTGCACAGCTCTGCCCTGCCCCAGGAGATGATGGAAGGTTCCTTTGCTCACTGCAGTGAGGAAAGGCAGTTGATAAACCTCCCCCTCTGCACTGACCATAATTGCTTTCCTGGAGAACAGGAGGGAGAGGCAAACAGTTCTGAAACTTTCCTTGAATACCCTCTTGGGCCCTAATTATTTTCAGCTTAGGATATTTTCTGTGTCAGGGAAGGCTCATCTGTCTAATAATCCTTGCTGGATTTCACTTCCAAGTACTTGCCCAGCCCTGCCTTGAGCCACATATAAACTTTCCAACCCCCTTTCCTCATAACCATCTTCCCTGATTTGCTGTGGATCTCTTTGATTGCTTCCCTCTAATGCTCCTTGTTCAGGGGCTGGACAAGGTGGTTAAGGAGGAATTGTGTACCTGAAGAGAGGCTGTGGCAAGGTGAGGTCAGGTTCTGCTCCCAGGCAGTGACAGGAAAAGAGGAAATGACCTCGAGCTGTGCCAGGCTGGACACCAGGAGGAATTTCTGCATGGCAAAGGTTGTTGAACGTTGGAAGGGACTGCCCAGGGAGGTTTGGAGTCCCCATCCCTGGAGGTGTCCAAGGAACTCCTGGATGTGGCACTCAGAGGTCTGGGCTGGGTGACAAGGTGGGGATCCATCACAGCTTGGACTCGATGGTCTTGGTGGACTTTTCCAACCTCAATGATCCTGGGATTCTGTGATCCTCCACCATTCCTCTAGCGACTCAAGTTTTGGAGTCCCCCTCACCTGCCTCTTTTCTAGGCTGCAGCATCCCAACCCATTGGGTTGATCTTCGTGGAAAAGCCCTTCCAGACCTTATAAAGTTCTTTCTTCCCTTTCCTTCTGTATTCCTCCTGATCTGCACTGCTGGAGCCATGCAGGTTCACATCCACATAGCTCACCTGGAGAATTTTGGGGTGCTTTGCAGCTTGAAGAAGCTGCATGTTTTGGAGGAGCTGGCCCTTACTTGTGAAGGTTTTTATTACATGACCCTTTTAAGCCAAATGCCATTTATTATGAATCCTGAAAGAGCACTCACTGCAGCTTCCAATTACAATCCTGGCTGCATCTTACTTGAATGGTGTTTACTATTTAGGGTGCATTTGAAAATGCATTTTGGGAGGCATCTTTCCTTTCATTTGTAGTGGCTAACATTATCCCTAATGCTGGAGGAAATTAAAAATGCTTCCTGCTTAGAAGCAATGAGTTGAAATGAAAATGTGCTGTGTGCTGGTCCATGGCAACATCACTGAAATGTCTGGATGTGGTGCCAGGTGCTGCTCTGAGAGTTCAGCTGTGCCCAGAATGACCTGGTGTACCTTTGGTGGCCTCTGAAATGGGAGAGCTGAGTGACCAAGCTGGGACTGCTCTGGGGAATCTGCTGAAGCTGCTCAGTGCATCCAATGTTTACACAGATAATTTAGTTCAGATGGGCTGATGGGGGCACGTGGGCACAGCTGTGTGTCCAGCCCTGGGCTCCTGAGTGCAAGAGAGACATGGAGGGGATGGAGCGTGTCCAGGGAAGGGAATGCAGCTGGAGAAGGGAATGGGACACCAGGAGGGGATGAGGGAGCTGGGAAGGGGCTCAGCCTGGAGAAAAGGAGGCTCAGGGGGAACCTTCTGGCTCTGCACAACTCCTGACAGGAGGGGACAGCTGGGCGTGGTCGGGCTGTGCTCCCAGAGAACAGGGACAGGATGAGAGGGAACGGCCTCAAGCTGTGCCAGGGGAGGTTCAGGCTGGACATCAGGAGGAATTTCTCCATGGAAAGGGTGGGCAGGCACTGGAAGGGGCTGCCCAGGGAGGTTTGGAGTTCCCATCCCTGGAGGTGTCCAAGGAATGCCTGGATGTTGCACTTGGTGCTCAGGGCTGGGTGACAAGGTGGGGATAGGGCACAGGTTGGACTGGATAGTCTTGGAAGGCATTTCCAATCTTTATAATTCCGTGATGTGCCATTTATTCTCTTCACCTCTTGGAAGTCCAACAAAGTGCAAGGGGTAAAGGCTCAGGAGGATTTGGTTTTGGGAGCTGTGGTTTCATGACTTGGAAGTCTCTGGTTAACCCTGTCACAAGCACTGGCTTCAGATCAGCTGCTGGAATGCTGTTCCACCTCTGCTGAATTATCCAGATCCCATGGAATAGCTTATGTTGGCTGAGGAAGAGGAGTCAGCCCAACATAAAACCTGTCCTGACCTGGTCTGAGCAGATTTGGGCCAGTAGTGAGAGCCTGAACTGGGCCAGTACCTCATGTCCCCTACAAGGGGCACTGGGACAGGATTGACAGTTCCATCCATGATGCCCAGGAGTGCTTCCTGTGCCTGTTTGTATTTTCACCTTCCTGATGGGAACGTGCACAAGTAGATAAAAACCTGCTCTAGTGGATTCCAGCATTAAGTCAAGAGACTATTGGATTTTTTCAAGGGCTCACAAAACTCTCCTAAAAAGCAGGTTGTTATGTGTTAGTTTGGAGCCCTTTTGTTCAGCCTCAGGTGTTTTCATTCCTTCAAGGTATTTACTGAAAGGACAAGAAGAAAATGACTCAAGGTGGCACCATGTAAAAAAATTCTGTGTTCAGCACAAGAGTGCTACATTTTGGCTTTTCCTCCAGCAGGAGTGGGATACCTTGCCCCTCTTTTGAGTCAAGTGTCAGATTAGAAGAGTAGAAATAGGAAGAATAACCCCTCTACATCAAAATCACTCTGAAAGAAAACACTGCAGTGCACAATTGTCCTTCTCTGTGTGAGGGAGAGGTGGTAAAGAAGGCACCATGTGTGACATGTGTTAGTTGTGTTCTTTGATGCTCTCATGACATCAGTGAGGATGAAGAGACACAGAAACATGAGCAAATCTTTAAATAATTACTGTAATTGAATGCTGTGAATGAAATGAATCCATTTCAGTTGTACCTGTTTATACAGCAGCAGTATTATTTTTCTTCTCCTTTTTCCAACCCCCTTTTTTTTGGTTGTATTTTGTTTTAAGGTGCATATTTTTAAGGGGTCTAGTAAAGGATTTTAATGAATCTCTGGGAAATAGTCCTAATTTGGTTTGTAATTCTAAATCCTGAAAGCTGCTTGGCTGGGAAACTCTGTAAACCCTTACATTTATTTGAAATCTCTATCCTGGAGCCTTGCCTCAGTATGGATGATGCATTTAAGCTGAGGGGAGGCAGAACAAGAAGAGCTGACCTCGTGTTTTGCACAATGGCTTTTGCAGGCAGAGATTTAATAAGGGGGATTCAATATTTTCTATTCAAGGTACTGTTATCCATATGCCACTTTTCAAAACCTGCATCTCCCTGCAAACATCTCACTGTGCTTGTAGGCTTGTCTTGAGGTTTGATTTTTGCCTGGAAAAGGAAGGCAGAGTTAAGGTTGTTTATGATATTTAACTCTGACTGCAGCATCTCATTTGTTGCCTTGACTTGTTCAGGGGGTTTTCAGCATCACCTCATTACTGAATCTTCTGTTTTTCTACACGTACTGCTCTTCCAGGGGTCTCTTTTAGGCAGGTAAAGGCATTTCTGGTGCTGGGGGGGCTCAGCCTGGAGAAGTGAAGCCTCCAAGGAGAACTGAGAGACATTTCCAGTGCCCAAAGGGCTCCAGGAGAGCTGGAGAGGGACTTGAGACAAGGGTCTGGAGTCACAGGATGAGGGGAAAGGCTTCCAGAGAGTAGATTTAGGTGGGATATGGGGAAGGAATTGTTCCCTGTGAGGAAGGTGAGTAAGGTTCCTTCCAGCCCAAGCCATTCTTGGATTCTGTGTGTATATGAACCAAAATTCTGCTCCTTTTCACCCCAAAACACATTAAAGCTCTCACAAGTGCAGCCATTTGTGTCTAAAACAAGCTGAAATAGAGAGCTTGTGGATGTGATTAAAAACATTTCATCATACACTGCACCATCCTAGTCCTGACCCCCAGACTTGGAGAGGGGAGAGCCTTGGTCTGCTGCTCCCCACGATGGGCTGAGCAATGGGATGTGCAGCCAGCACCAGCATCCAGGATCTGGAATGCCCTGCTCAGTCCTCAGGGATGCCATTTGTTCCTCTGTGCAGGCCTTGCTTCCCTCCATTGTTTAAAGGTGGATAATCTCCCTGGTACAGTGGGTATTTGTTGTTGGACTTAGCCAAAGCTCTGGCAAAGCTCGGGGTGAAGGCAGGAGCAGCTGCTCAGTTGTTCCTCTGATGGATTCACTCAGCCGCCCCTGCTTTGTGCCCACTCACCTCTTTATTTTCTTCCCTCTCCCTTCCCTGCCATTCCTTTGCTGTCTTTACTCCCTTTCCTTTCACCCTCTCTGCTCCTGCCACCCCGACTGAGGAGCCACAATGGGAAGTTCCCCTGCCCAAACACTGGGGACATTTGGTGCTGGGTAGGAGTAAATAACAAAAAGCAGGTTATTTTTTATTCCAGGTTTTGATAGCCAGCCTGGATGACTGTCAGCTAGGACTTTCTGCTCCTGCTTGCCTTCCTTTAGGTGAAGAGGACAAGTGAGGCTCTGGAGAGTACTCCTGGATGGTGTGGGGAGATCCTTGGAGCAATCATGTAAGAGCACATGGCTTGTGTGAATCCTGCCTTCTGAGCCCCTCTCTGTGCAGGACCTGAGCAACGCAGGCAGTGAGGGAAGGGCAGCAGCAGGAGCCTTCTGGGGTGGGGAGCTGCATATTCACACTGATACTCACACCCACTTTTCTCAGCTCTGGTCATGTGCACACATTAAATACGAACACAGAGAGGTTTCAGCACCTCAGGCTTTTGCAGGTGAGTGAAAGCTTCCCTCCTTCCCTCCCCAGCTCTCCACAGGGAGCAGCTCCCTGCTGCCAGGGCTGCAGCCAGCCCCACGCTAATTGGGGCTGTCATCAAAAGGAAGGAGCTCAGACAGGGCTGGAGCCTACAGCTGCCCCTTCCCTTTTGTCCCCTTCCCCTCCTGCCTTTCCTTTTGCTTCTCTCCCCCCTGCTTCTTTTCCTTTTGGGAAGAAATGCTTTGTTTTGAGGCTATGGATGCAATTCTGCTCCCCTGGGCAGGAGAGGTGTCTGGAGAGGCCCACTGGCAGGGCTCTGCTGCTGGAGGGGACAGTGTGACACTGGTGTTGGGAACAGGGGGTAAGGAGAATGATCCTCAGCATGGAGCACCTCCTCTCCACAGCCAGCCCTCCAGGAAAGGCTGGACACCTGGTGCAATTCCCAAATCCTCCAGTCCCTGTCTCAGCATCCCTTCACATAATCTTTGATTCCTCACTTGAAGATGTCTCTGGTGCTGTGCCCAAAACATGGAGTGTTGCTTTTGTTTGGCCACTGCTGTTGGTTCCCAGAGGCATCAAACCTGTGCATTGACCATTTGTGTCATTTTGGGAAGTTTTTAGCACTGGGCTGGGCTTTGCTGGTGCCCTGGAGTGGCCAGGGCTGGTTATTCTTCTTTCAGACTCCCTTCTGAACAGAGACCAAATGGAAATATGTCCTGAGAGCATCCCCAGTTTTGGTAGCACTCCCAACATTCCCTGCTTCTCCTTATTCCAGGGCTGCAGTGATTGTTGAGATGGTGGGATTCTGTGTCCTGCCACAGAGCAGCCCCTTTCCAGACACCTTTGTCCTCAAGGTTTGTCTGGGACACAGGAAATATCCACTCCCTGATGGCCCTGGGGGGTTGAACTGGATAAAAACTCACCACAGATTCCAGATTTTGGGCTCAAACTCTCGTATGTCTACTGAGATACCCTCCAGACCTTTTAGCTACCAAAGTCATTGGATTATCCAGATTTTTGGACACAGCCACATCAGTCAGCACTCCAGATCACAGAGCTCCAGCTCTACCCAGAGAGAAGTTGTTCCCTGACCCTAATGTCACCTTCCAGTTTGCTTCCCAAATCTCCTGGGGACCGAGTGTGTTTTCCTGTGCATCCAGCCCAGCACAAAAGGTCGAGGGAGGAAGAGGAAGGAGGGATGACATATGGAGAGATGGCTCTGAGCTGTGAGGAAGCCAGCAATTCCTTATTGATCAGCTCCGAAGGTGTTTGGAAGCAGCTTTTGGCCAGGGGGCTCTGCTCCAGGGCAGGTGCTGAGTGAGCACTTGTGCCAGGAAAATGGGATTTTCTTAGGGAGGAGGAGAAAGGCAGATCCTGCCCCAGCTTTGCTGTCTCTCAGGAAAAGGGGAGGATTTCACTCAGCCTGGTGCTGACAGCAGTGTTACTAACAGAGTGAGGGGGGTGAGGGAACCTGGGCTCAGCAGCAGCTCAGAGCTGTAAGGCTGAGCTTATTCTGGGCACTTAACCCCTCACTGCATCAAATTTACTGAGGGCTGCACTGGGGAAAACTGGGACAGTGCTGCCCACCATTGGAAACCACCTCCCAATCCCACAGGGATGCCCAGAAAGGCTTTTCCCAGCCCAGGGCTGTTCCTTCCAGCCAGCAAAATTCATGGCTGGGGGGGTCAGGGAGCCAAATGCCACCAATGGGCTGCATAAAGGGCTGGCTGATTTTATGGCCAATAATAACATTTGTAGTTATACAAGCCATGCTAAGATAGGGCTAATCAATTCTCATGCTGCAGGTCAGCAGCTGATTGCTGCAGGGGTCAGCAAGGAATTATTTCCTTGCCATTTACAGCTTTATTTAATTGGCCAGATGCATTAAGGGCCTTTTAATTACCTTTTTTTTCTCTTCTGTCCTCTGAAGCATATGGAATTAAGCACTTCCAGGGATAAGGCTCTGCACTGGTAGGGCACCACTGCCTTGTCTGGGAGGGCAAATCATGGTCCCTTTTAAGGCTGGGATTTTGCTGGAAGTTATCAGGGTGGGGGGGATATTTCAGCAGTGCTTCCTGGTAACTCAGAGGAAAATTCATTTGGCTCTTCAAAGCCAATCCTGTGAGCAGGATCTGCTCTGAGTTTGAGTCCAGAGCAGGATGGGAATTTTCCACTGCTGTGCTCGTTACACAGGCATAGCAATTTCTGTAATTGTTGATTTTAGCCTCACTTTCAAAACCACAACAAAACCACTGGGAAAAATCCAAATTGAAGAGCTTTGTTTTGAGTTGAGTCGAATTCTTTGCTTTAAATGAAACCTGCAGTTAGAAGCCAATGCAGCACTGGAGGGATTCTGCCAGAGCTGGTTTGGGGGAAAAGCCTGGAGATGCTCTGTGCCCTGGCACAGGCTGTCCTCTTTGCAGGGATTTGTCCAGAAGCACCATTCCCTTTCATCAGGAAAGAGAACATATTCTCTCCATTTCAGTGAAAAATGCCTTTTCCTCTTCAGAGAGGACCTGCAAAAGAATTTTTCATTTCAGCTGCTTTCCACTGAAAACCTGCTTTTTTTTCCCAGGGAGGATTTTTAAAAATTAATTTTCTCATTTGATTAAAAAAAAAAAAAGGGAAGCAAATCTGGGCTGTTTAAAATATTCTCTTTAAATTAGAAGCCCCAGTTGCTTTGTGGGACTTTCAGTTACCCTGGTTTGGATTGGAGCATCATAATTTTTGGATCAAATTTATTCCCTTTTATTTTTTGTTTGTTTGTTTGTTCGGGATTTGTTTACTGTGTTTTACAAATTGTAAGAATTGCTGACCTTTCATCTGACTTTTGAGAGGGAAAGACATAAAAGCTCTGCCCCACTCCTGCAGGACAGCAATTCTATTTTCATTTTAGTCCCTGTTTTAACTGGACACATTTATTACGAAGGAAAGCTCTGATAGGGAAGAGCTGGTGCTGCCATGAGTGTCCAATCCTGCATTATTTACTGCAATATCCTTGACTTCTAGCCTCTTCTCTCTTTCTTGAGGCTCTCTGTCTATCCAGAAGATTTGTCCCTCTCAAGATGATCTTGACGGTGGGAAAGGCAATTTCAAGCAAGCTGATGCTGGAGTAGCCATGAGGTGCCTAATGAGGTGATCAGAATGATTAGGATAATGAGGCACTGATGTGAGAGCCTGTGTTATCCCACTGGGACTTCCAGCGAGGCACAGGAGACTGGAGGATGTACTCAGGTAGGGAAGAGGAGGGTGGGAGCCCAGGCTGTGGTGTGGGGCAGGAAGGTCCCAGGCTTTGGGCTCCTCAAGGCACTGCCACCTTGTGCAGGTCATTGCTTCCCCTCTGGCTGCAGTGAGGGAGACTCAGTTTATTCCTGCCCCTTCAAATCCTGCCCTGAGAGTGAGGAGTGGGGTCTTGTGGGGAGTCACACCCTTCCTGCAAGCTGGATTAGGAGAGGAGTCTCCATCACAGACCTGCAACGTGGAAAAATCCAATCCCGGGGATGGAGAGGTCCAGTGAGCCCTGCACAAAGTCCACACTGAGGGTAAAATTGATGTGTATTGCACTTTGTGTGTCTCTGCCCAGGGTTTGGCTTTGGCCAGGAAGGAAAGGGTTGCAGGCAGCTCGAGAGCATTCCAAGGGCATTGTCCTGGCTGAAGGCGAGACCCCGCTGGGCTGCTCCGCTCCAGCGCCTCGCAGGGAGACGTGTCCTTCTGTCCTGGCTTCTGTCCCCACCTGGTGTCCCAGCACGTCGGCACTCTCGGGCACTTGTCACTTCTTATCTCCGAGGGGGGCTGTTCCTTGCCCCGTGCTCACAGCGGGGGTTGGATTCCGAGGCAGAATTCCCGGGAAGAGGTGACACTCGCAAGGTCGAGCTGTCACCCTGTGGCTGGCAGAGCTGCTGGGCTGTGTCTCCGTCCACAGCAGTCACACCTCTCCTTTTTACCTCTTAAGAGACTGCAATAAATTAATTGAAGATTATTAATTAGATTAATTGTAAAACTTCCATGAATTGCTGCCTTCTAGATCCCAGTCTATAATTTGCCTTCCATGGCCAATTAGTTGGGGCCAGTTAAGGTTTTATCCTTTTTCAATATCAAGAAATCATTATTTTCATTGCTTGAAAACACAGACTGGGCAGAGCTAGGCTCACCTGCTACAACCTGGACATACAAAGAATGCCCCAGAAAAATGGTTAATGAATTCTTCCAGTTCTGCTTTGCTGAGCACAAGGGGCTTTAGGGCTGCATTTATTTGCTCTCTGGTCAATCTCCTGCAAAAAGCTTTGCTGAACCTGTGGGTGGGGGGATCTTGGCTGGGTTTCATCAGTACCCTCAACTCTGCCCTGACTTTGAATTGAATATTCAAGTTACAGCTGAGCTCAGTAGTGCTGGCTGAATGGGGGGGAAGAGAGAGGGAGATTCTCAAACTGTTCTCTCAACTGGGAAAAAACAACCTGAAACTTCTTTAAAAATGCAAGTCAGTTCTTCTTTTTGATGCTGCATAACTGTCTGTGAGGCTGGAAGAAGCAACAGGACTGTAATTGCAGACCAAATCTCTATTTCCCCTAATTGTTCCCATAACTTGATTTACTTTGGAAATACTCGGAGGATGCTTTTCCTATTTACTGTCTCTCCTCACTGTTATCATTTTCCCTGCCTTGACTGATGAAGCACATTCATAATTTCTCTCCATTTGGTGTGGACTCAGGAGCAGCTTGTGCAGATAAGGAGCTTCTGGCAAAATGGTTAATATCAATCTAGAACCGAATGAGTGATTTATGGGGGAGAGGCCGTGTGAAACCAAAGACACACCAGATGAATCTGGGATTTCAAAAGCATGGAGGAAAATCTGAGCATAGTGAAGTTCTTCTGTAGATAGGAAAGGGAAGATGTTGGGAGATGGGAGAAGGCAGTGGGAATGTGTCTTTCCTTGGTCTTTAGACCCTCAAGGCTCTGGTGAAATACCTGCAGGAGAATTTCCAAGTGGTTTAAGGGCCTCACTTGGCCATCCAGACTTAACTAAGGTTGCACGTGGGGTACAGCATTACCCCCAGCACCCCAACAGACTCACATGCACATGTTTGATCCCTATATCTTGGGATGGCAGGGAATACAGACTGATTTCCATGGCATCCTGACAGGATGCTGCTACCTGGCTCTCCTCAGCCTCCCTTTTCTTGCCTTCCACACTGTCAGTTTTCTGCCCATCTCAGGATCTTTAGGACTGGATTGCTCCTCCCAGCTCCTGGAGGCAGGCACAAAGCCTTGCTGGCTTTCCACTCAGGTGTGTTCCTTGCTCAGCTGTTTCTTCCCTTCTTTCCCACCTATTTTCTTAGGACTTCCCGTGGAGCTTGGACACCTGGGCTCAGCTCAGAGCTCCTGTCCTCCCTTGCCCACGTGTGCTGAGGAGGAAAGGAGGCTGTAACAGCTGCTTTAATTTCCTCAGGTCTCCCTTCAGCTGCTGCCTCAAGCTCCAAGGGCTCCCACCTCAATCCTAACTAACCAGTTTTTGGCCATAACTCCAACTCCATTCCGGATCTTATTTCCCATGTGCTCTGTGTAATGTTTTGTCTCTGGACAATTTTTCCTTTTAATTTTGCAGTGAAAATTACCTGAGCTGGCTGAAAGAAGTGTTTCAGAGCTGACTTGTTGATTGCAAGCCAGAGCTGAGGGCTGCCTTATAGAGATGTTTTCTTTGGGAATAATCAGCCCGAAGCCGGTCTCGGAGGAGGGTCGCAGATGAGAGCTATCAACAGAGGGGTTTATGGAACACAAGGCTTGCACTTCAATTTCAATGCAGATAAAATCTGCCAAGTGAAGGGGATCCTTCCCCTGTCACTTCTGCAGAGAGAGATTTTATTAACACCAATTGCATGGAAACAGGGGATGGCCGCGGTGCCCCCACCGGAGATAAAAAGACATTAATGCACTTAGGCTGTGACAGCAGAGAGCAGCTGGGTTTGGTTTATGTTCTCTGGACCCCAGGGGCACTTCTGCATGAGCAAGGGCGGGACTTTGGGGCTGAGTTCAATGGCTGATCCCTTCAGCAGAAATATCAGGTGGAAAGGCTGGGAAGGAGCAGGAGCAGCTGGGGATGCAGAGTGTGAGTGGCAAGGTCTCGAGTGGCCCCAGCTCTGTGGCAGTGTGGGTAAGGGGAAAGACCTCAGGATCGCTGGAAATGGGATGTTGAGTGTGAGGATGGACAGGTGATCATGGGAAAATCCTGCCTGGATGCTGTGGTGGCTGGGTGCTAACACTCCAAGCCTTGGGAGCGTGTCTGGGGTTCTGCTCACCCCCCAGGGATCCACTCACAGTCATGGGTTGTGTATCCCAGTTTTCTCTTTCCAACAGAGTAATTTTCACTGTCTCGTTAGTGTTGGACCTGGAGCTGAGCTTTAGCCTGACCCACACAATGGATATGGGAAGCTTTGGGAAAGGATTGTCATTGATGTGGTACACATGTTTGAGTCCTGCACCCATGGTAGTTCCTCTTACAGGATCCCTGAGCAGGAGAAAGGCTGTAGCCCATTTCCAAGCCTCATGCCCTGGTCCTCCACTGGGTGTGGTTTTGCTGAGGCTTCCCTTTGCCAGACCAATCCCAAGCTCCCCTCATTCCATGGGGCAGAGTTTCAAAGCCCCACTGCACACACTGCTCCTGCCACTGCCTGGATGCTGTGGTGGCTGGGTGCTGACACCCCAAACCTTGGGAGCGTGTGTGGGGTTGTTCCTACTGCTCATCCCCCTGGGCTCCAGTCATGATCACGGGTTGTGTATCCTGGTTTTCTCTTTCCAACAGAGTCATTTTCACTGTCTCATTAGTGTTGGACCTGGAGCTGAGCTTTAGCCTGACCCACACAATGGATATGGGAAGCTTTGGGAAAGGATTGTCCTTGATATTCATATCAAAAACATATCCAAGTCCTGCCCCCATGGTAGTTCCTCTTACAGGATTCCTGAGCAGGAGAAAGGCTGTGGCCCATTTCCAGGCCCCGTGCCCTGGTCCTCCACTGGGTGTGGTTTTGCTGAGGCTTCTCTTTGCCATCTCAATCCCAAGCTCCCCTCATTTCATGGAGCAGAGTTTTAAAGCCCCACTGCACACACTGCTCCTGCCTGGCACGGCTGACTCTGAGGATGGATGGATGGATGGATGGATGGATGGATCTCCCAGTTCTGGGCAGGAAATGGACTACACCCCTGAATGGCCTGAATGGCTGCCTAACTGATCAGCATTAGAGGAAGTTAGTTTGTCTGCTAAGACTGGAGCCTGCAGTCAGTTCCCTGCGTTTTGGAGCTCCTAGATCCTGCTGATGGGGGTGGGAGCTGCTGCTGGAAAAGATTTCTCCTTCTTGGTCATCTAATTTGGAGCTTTCCAATAAATAGGCTGCTCGACATTTTTTGATATAAAGGTCAACATCGTCTGGTAGACTTGAGGACTTTAAGATAAGTGGAGGAAATGGCATGGTAGGCTGATTTGATAATGATCCTAATCCTGTGTCTGATCTCTGATAATGATGGCAACCCCATCAATGTATGCTCATGTCACTGCAAAATGGAGCTCAGATAATTTTTTTTGGCAGAACTGATGCCTCTTAGCACAGAGTGGCTTTGCTGGAGTCTTTAACTTGTTGCAAGACCTGCCACACAGAATGCAGAAAAGGAAGCTTAAATTGTTTTTAGGAAAAAAATCAATCAGAGCAAGTGTTTTTGGCTAAATAAGGTCTCAGTCTCCTGAGTCAGCTTTCCCAAAGCTGTTGGTGTTTGCTGATGAATTATTGTGGTGATGAACACACAGCTGACACACCAGCCAAAGCGCAGTTATGGGTGGGGACTCATTTCAGAAAACACCTTTAAATTCCACCAATCCTTTTATTCAGGCCAGACCAGGACAAGGACTGCCCTTTTTTGGTATTACTGAGGAAGCTCTGGGCTTTGGGAAAGGTGAGAAGTGGTTTAGCACAGGGATTCCCTCCACCCCTCCAGGCTGTGGGGAACAGGTACTGAAGCATCTTTCATGGTGTGTATGTAGGAGAGGTTTTCTGGCCATTGCGTGGTTTTTAGGAGTGCTGAAGGCAGAGCAGAAGGAAGTTTAGGAGGAAGTTCTGCCTCTGTAGACCCTGGCAGTGCTATGTCAGTGAGATGTTGCACAGCACACACAGGGCTGATGTCCAGAGAGAAATACAATTCCACGTGGAGTTCCTCAGAGGACTCTCACAGCAGAGCTCTGCAGCATCCAGGGATATCTGGGGAGATCAGAGCTGCCAGGGCCTGGCTTCCAGCATGCCCTTCTGCTTTGCTGTCTCTTGTGAATGCTACCTAGAATTTTCCCAAGTTAGGGATAAGTTAATTACATGGCCCTCTTTCCCTGAAGGACCCCGATGCCTGCATTACATTTTGCTCCCAGATTTCTGGTTTCTAATCTGATATATGGCACCAATTCTCAGGGAACCATAGACCTAGGGAACTTGCATTTCTCTTGTCCCCTGAAATGCCTGGTTGTTTTTTGGCTGCAGAGCTCCCTGTGTGACGTTCTCCTAACAAGGAGAACGTCCTGAGGCTGCTTTCCCCTCAATACAATTTGTCTCTGGGGGTTGTGACTGCCTCCCACGGTCCCACAGCCTTTTTCTCTTTGGCCTCTGATCTCTGGCAGGCCTGTGCTGAGAGCTGATTGCCATCTCTCCTCAGGTGGATCACTTACTGCTCTGTAACTGGCTCAAGCCAAGGGGCTGGAGATATTGGATTCCTTTGATAAAGTGCCAAAGTGACACACTGATATCTGAGCCAAAGCTCTGAGTAAATGCTTTTCCCATCTCACACCATGGTAGACTCCCAAATCCCAGTAGAAGCAACTGCTTTCTATTACTCAGCTGTTTGCTAGCAGGAATTATCTGCCCTAGCAGGAGATAGTTTGTACTCTCTGTGTTTGTTAGGCTCCTGCTATCGCTCACTCCCGGTAGAGAGAGGCATAAAATTCCTTCCAGGTGACTTTTGCAGCAAAAAATCAATTGTTTATCAACATCCTGGCAATCAATGGATGCAGTGATAGGTGTAACTGTCTCTATTGGAGCTGAACCTTGATTGCTGAGAGACCAGAGCTGCTGCTAAATCCACCTGGGCCCGAAGCTGGGCTGGAGCTGAGGGGCCAAAGCCTGGAGCAGATCCTTGGAGAGTTCCCTGCTGCTGTGCTGAGCCCTTCCCCTCCTTGGGATGTTGGTGCTGATTGCTCTTGTGCTGATTCTCTGTGGGCTGTGCTCTGCAGAGAGCTCTGGAGCTGTCCATGCACACCTGGCCCCTCAGAGCCAGGGGCTGTGCTCTCTGGTGCTTCACTGAAGAGATGAACCACAAAGGGCTCACCCCAGCGGAATTCATCACTGTTTTATGTGTCTGTCCATCTTCACTAAGCCTTTTGCTGAAGAACCCTGTGTTATATTTTGTTCCCAGATTCTCTTGGCATCCAGCCTTGGTGGCCAGAAGGCAGGCCTGGGGGAAATCTCTCACAGGGGCTGGGTGTTCCTGCTGTGACTGGTGATAAACTTGCTTTCAGCTGCACTGGTGAAAAGGCCAGTTTGGAGCAGCCTGGTCTTGTGGAAAGTGTTCCTGCCTTTGGGAATTGGATGATTTTTAAGGACCTTTCCAACCCCAGCCCTTCCATGATTTTGTGAGGAGCATCTCCACACATCCATCTCCTTCCTTCTGTGCTACTCCTGCCCAGCTGGTTCCTTTCCCTGGGACACCTGCAGCCTTTCCCTCTTGCTTGAAGCTGTTAATTGATGTCTCATTAAACGAGACAACTTAAAGACTTCCCTATCTGCAGAGCATTCCTGAACCTGAGCTTTCCCAGAGCCAGAGTTCTTCCTGAGCCAGAGCTCCAGGAGCGTTTGGACAATGCTCTCAGGGACAGGATGGGGTTGTTGGGATGTCTCTGCAGGGCCAGGATAATGCTTGTGGGTCCCTTACAAGTCAGGAGATTGACTCTGTCATCCAGTTTTGAGGTGTCCATGTGGCCAAGGTATCCCTTCACAAAGAAATATGGATAGGAGTGGAAGAGTTAACATCAGCAGCTCCCAGACACGCTGGAGAGTTACATCATGTTGCTGTGGAAACTAACTTTGTGAAAGCACAGTGATGTATGGGAAAGCTTTGGGTCAGCGGGTAATAAATTCTGTTTAAAAAGTGATTTTTTCCCCATCTGCTGATGTAAACATCATTAAGAGAAATGACGGCTGAGAGATGGATTTCTTTTTATATCAATTTTCAGACAAAGAAAATAATTTTTTTTTATAATAAAAAAGTTGCTGGAAATCAGAGAGTGCTATAAATAATGAAATAAAGAAAAAGCACCGGTGATGGAACAGAAATTTTCCCTGGTGATTGGTTTACAGCACTCTCTGTGATTTAATGGGAACTTGCAGTTGCCTGTGGGAAGCTGCAGCAAAGCTCTGGATGGGCTCTGTAAAATGATACTTGGCAAATTGTACCATGAATCCCAAACTTTGAGGGCTTTGGGAGCACCCTTGTCCTGGAAGTCCCCTCTCATCTGCATTTCCCTGCTGCCATTGAGGGGCAAGTTTCCCACCTGCCATGTTGTCATTCAGATTCTCGTGAAGGTGTGGGGTTTTTGGGTTTATTTTTCACCTTTTGGGGTCCAGGATGGTTTGAGGTGAGGCAGCAGAAGTATCTCAGTTTACCCAGTGACAGTCCCAGCCAACGGCAAGGGTGCCACTGGGAATGCAGACAAGGGTGTCACCGTGATGAATGGGGTAATTAATAAGCAATTAATGTGCTTCAGAGCATGGCTCCAGCTTTTCTCCCAGCCAGGCACTCAGCACTGGTCTGCTTTCTCTGGTGATCCAGGCTCAGAGCAGCTTGGAATGATGGAGACGATGTTTCCAGATCTCCCCTTGATGCCACCGGGCTGGAGCTCTGCACTGGCGCAGCAGGGAGTCTGCTCTAGAGGGAAGGAAATTCCAGGGTGGGATTTTCACTAATCGATGGGATTTGAAAGGATTCTGTGGATTGTCCTTGAAATGAGTGCTCTGAAATGGCCTCCTTTGGCAGCTTCTCGATTCCCATTCCAAACTCCCCGAAAGCTGGCCCAGGTGCAAATACTCCACCTGGCATCACAAATTCACATTTCCCTGGCCTGCAGCATTGTTCCCAGCTCATCCTTCTGCCTCCTTCCTCTCCTGGCTCAGTCTGGATTTTTCCATGCCCACCTGCACTCCCTGTTAGCCCCATTGCCCATCTCTGCTGGGTGGGTTCTCTCAGTCACATCAGAGTCCACCAAGATGTTGAACTGATGTCTAGACCTGAGCAATAAGTGCATTTTCCATTTCAGGAAAAAAATATGGAGTTTAATTTAAATGTATTTTTTGTCCTGTCATGTCCCTGTGAAACCATTAAAAATTGTTTACATATTTTGAGCTGATTTTGGCATTTAAAGCAACTGGATTATAAAAGAAACTTCTAAGTGAAAAGATGTTTTAGAATTAATATCAAAGTGTTCCATGCCCTCAAAATAATGAAACATGATGTTTTGATGTTGTCAAAACACTTGGGTAATTTTTTGTTTAGAAACAAGAAAGTGTTGGCATTGACATGCCCAGGTGAGTTGTTCCTTTTGCAGAAAATCAGCGTTCTGATGGAAAATCCCGAGGGAGCTGAGGTAAGAGCAGCCAAACCTTGCTCACTTGTGTAATAACATCCCTTTCACTCCTCAGCCTCAGGGCTTGTGCTCTAAGAGCAGTCCCAGGGGCTGGTAATTAATTGGCGTAGCTAATTCAGGGATGGAGAGGGAATATGACAGCAAAACAGGAATAATCTGCGATGTTTGTGAGGGAGGGAGTAGTCATGGGTTGCTGAAGAACCCAAGTACCTTAGAGGACATCATTGTTCTAATGAAGTGTAATAAAAATAAATGAATGTGGTAAAAATGCTGAACAGTTCAAGAGGAGGCAGAAGGTTCCACAGCTCGGACATGGTGAAGATAATTTTGCATTTTGTCATAGACCGGTGGAAACATGAGAGAAACGAAACATTTAAAGAGCAAAGGAGAGGAAAAGGGATGTGTGAGATTGCAAGGAACCTCATCCCTGACAGCACAGGCATGTGTGTGTCACTTGAGCTCGGTGATTTGGGATTGGGACTGCTTTGGGTTGTTTCTCTTTATGAAGGTGCACCTCTGGGGAGCTGCCTGGGCTGCTCCCACAGCTGATCCTTGGCATTCCTACCCCTCCAAGGAGAAATTCTGCCTCAGGAAAATGCTCCTCAGGGTGCTGGGCTGAACTGGCTGCAGGTTGGTTCCAGCCATGCATGGAGGTGACTCAGGACCATGGTGCTGCCCTTGCACGGTGTTGCAGGCCCAGTCACGTCACCATGACATGCTCCTCCAATGTTTGTGCCAACTGTGCACTTTGCTGGCAGCAAACTCATGGTTTCCTTCCTAGATCATGGGAAAAAAGCTTCCCTGAAGAGCCCTGGGCAGAAGGACTTGTGTGGGGGGGGGACGAGGAACACAGTGTCACCCAGCTCTGCCCACTGGGACCAGGACCCCTCTTGCCCTGGGCTGATCCCCAGCTTGGGCAGCAGGAAAGGGATTGGGATTGTGCCCCTGTGCCCTGGTCAGGTGAGAGCCCAGCTGCAGAGCTGCCCCAGCCCTGGGATCCAAAGCACCAGAAGGATGTGGAGTTGCTGGAGTGAGTCCATGGGAGGTCACAGAGGTGCTCAAGCTTAGAGCAGCTGTGGGTGTTCACCTGGAGAAGGATCCAGGGAGACCTCAGAGCCCTTTCCAGTGCCTAGAGGGACTTGGGACAAGGGAGTGGAGTGAAAGGACAAGAGGGAATGGCTTCAAACAGAAAGAGGGGAGATTTATCTTAGATACACAGAAGAATTTCTTCCTTGTGAGGGTGGTGAGGCCCTGGCACAGGGTGCCCAGAGAAAATGTGGTTGCCCCTGGACCTCTGGAAGTGTCCAGGGCCAGGTTGGACGGGCTTGGAGCAACCTGGGATAGTGGAAGATGTCTGTGCCCATGGCAGGGGGTGGAATGAGATGGGCTCTGAGCTCCCTCCCAACCCAAACACTTCTGGGATCCTGTGATTCATTCTGTGATTCTCTGATTCATTCCATGAACCCCACCTGAGCTCCTGCTTTCAGAGTGAGATTTCCTCTGCTTTGGATGGGTCAAGATTTCAAGTCAAGGCCCCCAGTTCTTTTTCCTCTGTTTTGCCCACCCAGCAGAATTCCAGGCTGGGGAAATTGTTGGAGCTGTGGTTTTAACATGACAGCAGTGACGAGAGGGCGAATGATGTTTCTGTCAGTGCACTGAAGGCCATTGTGCACTATTGATTTTTGTATTTGTTTGGTTTTTGTTGGTGTTTTTTGTAGCAGAACACTCCATTCAAAGGAGTGTAAAACACTCCATTAAATATTAATGCTTTCCCCCACTTCTTTCCTCTGTGGACACATCTCCTTCTGTTTTCCCAGGTCCCCATCCTGCTGGACAGCTGGAGGATGTTCCCACCAAATGATCAGCAGGTCGAGGATGCTGCATAAAACACTCAGCAGTGCCCCTTTAACGTGGAAACAACTTGACTTTTATTGCCAGTGCTGAAAGCATCTACAAATGTAGATTTAGCATCAGCCTCCAGGCTTAAGATACAGCTGTTATGTTTTCCTTTCTTCCTTTAATTTTTTCCCCCTCTCCTTTGCACTAATGTAATGCTTATTTAGGAACTACAGCCATCTGTGGTTGCTAGGGATGGCACTGTTAAATTTGCTGTTGCTTTCTCTCCCCTGGTTTGATGAGGCTCTCAGTGCACAGAGAATTCCCCAGGACAGCAGAGACATGCTTTGATTGCTGTTTTTTTTTTTTAAACACATCCCAAAGACATTGTTCACAGGGCTCTGTCTGTGCTGAGAAAAGGTGGTCAGCTGGAGAGCTGAGATCCTGCCTTGTCAGGGGCTAATGAGGTGAGATTATGAAGAACCAGGCAGCAAAAGAAGTTGATGAAATTAGAGGGGATGGCAAATAAAAAGGGAGGGAAGGAGGAAGGGCTGGGACCAGAGCTCTTCCTGTCCCTCACAGCAGCCTGTGCTTAATGGTGACAGGATTCATGTGGGAACTGGGGCACTTGCAGTACTCAAGGGAATTTTTTAGTGTTTTTCCAGTGAAATGCTGTGCCTGAGCAGATGGACAGGGGTCTGTCCTGAGTGGGCAGTGTGGAGCTGGGCACAGCCCTGCATAGCAGGATGGATGTGAGGGGCTGCCAGCAGGGACCTGGCTCTTTGTGTCAGCAAAGGCAGAGTTGGCTTGTGCCTGTTTTGTCCCCGAGTTGCCTTCAAATGCCTCGTGCTCACCCTTGTGAGGAAAGGTAAATCTTAAATATTGCTATAAAGAGAAAGGAAAATATCTCTCCTTTGGGCACAGCCCTGTAGAGAGAGCTGCTCTAGATGTCCTACGAGTGATTTACCTTTTAATCTCCATCTCTCTGATTTTGTTTAGTGTTCTTTCTGTCACCTGCTCCTTTAGGTTGTCCTCTGTGGGAACCACAGCTTCTCTGTGCACTCTGGAGCCCCTTCACTGTGGATTGCCTTTTTCATGGGAAGGTTATTAACAAATTTATCAGAAAACACTCTTGCATCTTATGGAAAATCAGAGGGGAGGTGCTGCTTTTTGGTCTATAGGAGCTGAGATGGGTTGTGTTAGACCAGAAACCCTTTGGCTACATCTCCTTGGGTACCCAGGCCAATTCCTTGCCCCTGTCCATACTTGTCCTGCAAGGCAGGCTTGCTCCAGGCTGTTTGAAATGGCTTTGCCACCTCCCAGGATGGGATAAGGTATCAAAATGGTGATATTTTTGGTTTTTTCCAGTTCAAAGCCAGGGCAGAGACTGCTGTGGCCATGAGAGGGGGGAGTTGGTTGAGTTCCAGGTGTCAGGAAAGCCAGTTTATCTCTCCAGGCTGCCTGAAGGTCCCAGACTCACTGGAAGCTCCTTAGCTGTCCCCAAGACTGATGGTTCTCCACCCTTCAAAGCCAGGCAGAGCCTGGGTCATGCCTGGCACGTTCCAAACCAGCCCCTGGCACGTCCCAGGCCATGCTGGGCACCCCGAGCTGGGGGTGAGGGCTGGAACATGCACTGCTGAAGGCACAGTGATGAGCCTGGCACCGTGGTCCTGCAGCTGTCAGCATGATGAATGGGTGTTATGTTTTATTTCCTGCTTTATCAAATACTAATTATGTAGATGATAATTCTCAGCATCACGGTTCCTTTTGGCTCATTTGTTTTTCACTCTCCAGAGCAAGAATAGGGGGTTTTTCCATCTCCCCCCTCCCCCCGTTCTTGAAATTCTGCTTTAATTGCTTCTCTTTGGCTTTTGCTTAAGGTTTGCTGCTCCGAACAGGTCAATGTATTGATCCTGCACTTTGATAAGGTCAGCAGAGATCAGCTGTGACATTTCCAGGAGATTTGCTCCTCCCCTAATGGGCTTAGTCATCAAAGAGTTTTCCAGGGGACAGGGCAGGGGAGAGATTGAATTTCAACTCTTACATATGTTCATTTGGGCAGGCCTGGAAGGTTCTGAGTAGTGGGATCACTTGACAGACTAAAGGATGTGCTGTCCAGGTTATGAACTCTGCCTCTGGTACCCACCATCGTCACTACACCTCACAGAAACTCTGTGTGACTGGGTGAGGTGGCACCAAAGGGCACAGGGCAAGGTGACCCCCACTCCTGGCATGCCCACAAACCCTGCTCCAGCCCAGCCCTTCTCTGACTATTCAGAGGAAGGTGAGGAGATAACAAAAGGAAGAAGCAAGCAACATCTGCTGGGCTAAATGAGCCTGAGGGAGGAAAATAAATCAACTAATTCCTTCCTGAGGGCTTGGGGAGTGAGGTTGGACTACAGCTTCATGGGGAGTGCAAGGCTGAGCAGATTACCCAGAATTTCCTGTGCTTGTCATGGCTGAGGGGACAAGGAAGGGAGCAGGGGCACCAAGGGATGGCCTGAGTCATCCAACCCCACTCCCAGGAGCTGGATTAAAGCCTGTCTGTAAAGGAATTATCTACTCCAGCAGTGTCCAAGGAGGAGGATCCACACCCTCGTGAGGTCCCCCAGTGTCCAGTGTCCCTCCCTGCTGGGAAATTTCACTATATTTTGGGATTTATCTGACCTTACCTTCCAGGCATTGAATCTCATCATCTTGTTGTCCAAATCGTGGGAAGTTCCCTGCAAGCCAGAGTATTTCCATGTTGATGCCTAGACATTTTGGGATCTTTTTAAAGCAACGTTTTGGCAAACTGAGGAAGCTGAGCCGAGTTCAGACTTTTTCCAGCTCTCAGCTGTGTGTGTGGAACTCTGTTAAATGCTCTCCAAGGCCTTCCCTCCCTGTGTGGACACCCCACATCTCCTGGAAAAACTCTAAAAGCCCAGAGCTCTGCACAAGGGCTCTCACAGCCTCTAAAATGCTGCAGGGGGTTGTTTTTCATATAAAGTCATGCAAATGTGGGTGAAATAGGGGAAAATGGAGGGTAAGAGAAGAAGAAAATGCAAATGTCCAGTGAAAGCCTGGTTCCTGTCCCTGCTTGGATGAATATTCACTTACCCCAGGGACAGCATCTTCACTCCTGTGCTTTCTGAGGTAATCTCTCACATTGGAAGTAGCTGTCATTTGCATTCCTGGTTTCCAGAGGTGTTATCTTGCACTGCCTTGCATCAGACTGCATTTTTGCACGGTGATGTACCTCAGCAGTGAAGAGGGGGCGAGCAGCTTGTGGTCAAGTGACAGTGTCTGGCTGAGCAAAACACCCCGTGTGTTGTCACCCTCTCCAAGCACGTGGGGATGTTTATCCTCCCGAATCCCTGCTTGGCCACATGGATCAAGGGGTCCTCGACTGGGGGAGATCTTGTTGACACTTGATAGGAAAAGGTGAGAAAAATGTATTTAGTGGGTCTGTAAGGGGCCATGAGTCCTGCCCCTGGTACGTGGGCTCATTTAACCCATGCTGTGACCTGCCCTGTTCTCATCGTTACTCACTTGTGACCTCCCTTTCCGCTGTCTATAAACATTCCCAGAGAGGAGAATCACTCCAGCAAGTGGTGGATAAAATGCTGAATGATGTGGACAGAGAGCAGAGCACTGGAATTGATCTAAACTGCCTGGATGTCCCTCCAGATCCTGGAGCAAAACCTTTTTTCTGGGTATATTCAGGCTATGAAGTGAGGCCATAAAGATTTCAGGGTGTCCCAGGTAACGACAGAGTGATTCAATCAGGCTCTCTTATCAGATTCTCTCTGTCCTGCTTGTCTTCCCTTCTCCCTTCTCCATCTCCTCTCTGCTCAGGTGGGCAGCTCAGCCTTTAGCAGAGTAAGCAGATTCAGGACTATGAGGTAAGTAAAAAATTCAGCTGTTAATGAAGCTTGTGGCCCTCAGATCCTGCACAGCCCAGGATGGTTACTCTATGTTTATTTCCTATCCTGTGCACTCAGGATTCTTCTCCCTGGAGGATTTCCAAGGTGTCAGCCTCTGAAATGCTCCTGGCTCTGCTCTTGGAAGCACAAGGAAGACGTGTGCTAATCCAGGCCCACAGAGGGAGGCTGAGGGTAAGTCACTCATTGCAGTCACTTTAACTGGCTTTTTCCCACCTGGGCCTGAGCTACCTCGAGGAACAGAAGAGTTTTTTGGTATTCTGGCTGTGGTCCCATCCTTCTCCCTGCAAATCTGGAGTAACCCAGCAGAGGTGGAGCAGAATGTAGCAGATCCCCTGCAATCAGGGATGTCACCACAGCCTGCAGATGGATTGGGTCCTGTCCCACACTCAGGTTAATCTTTTCAAACACTGTTTCCAGGAAAAAAGCGATGCCTTCAGTCATATTTAAGTAAGTGTAAAGACTGGAGATGAATTCCTTAGGATGGAGAAGGACAGTGAGGTCCTCAGAAGTGGATTTGAGGTGTAGGGTTATTTCTGTTTCTCTCCTGGGGTATTGTGTGAGTCAGGGCAATCACAGGACTCCCAGCACTCAGAGGTTCAGCCACCTTGGTGTCACCCTCTGTGTGGGCTGTGAGGGCACCCTGGGCCCCTCGAGGAGCTTCCCTGTGCTTCTGGATGCTGTGGCCTGGCATGAACTGATTGGAGGTGGACTTGCAGAGAGCAAAGTGCAGGATGGGCTTTGGAAATCTTTGGGACACTGGTTTGCCACGTGTGTCTTTGTGCTGGGTGTCAGCAGGGCTGTTCACATCTTCCTGCCAAAATACATCTGCAGGCAGCTGGGATCTGCCTCTTTTCCCATTCTTTTCTCCCAGCCTACTGCTCCTGTTCAGCTCCTGCACTGCACAAACCCTCGCTGGGTTTGTGTCCTTCAAACCCTTCCCGTTAAACACTTAGTCATCACTTAGCTAAACTACTATATACAAATATAGCTCTTTTGATCTTCCTACGTAAATCAATACCTGCTGTCCTTTCATCTTCATAGGGGCTTTCTCTGAGCTCTCTCCAATTTACTGTCTTTAAAATGGAGTCATCTTTCCAGCCTGATTCTCCCTCATTTTCACATTTCCTGAAGCCCCCACACCTGCAGGAAATCCTGGTGGCTCTCTCCCACCTCCACTGCCTTCATGTGGTAAAAGTGCTTTGTACAGAGCATCTCTTGCCCCCTTGGATTGCTGTGGATCTTCCTCAGCTTGCTCTGGAAGTGAAGAAGCCCAAAGACCTGGGAAAGGCACAAGCCAGTCTCAACTCTCTGTGCCATTCTGGGCTGAAGGAAAGGTGTCCCACCTGGGTGATGGAAAAAAATTCCTGCAGACACTGGTGGCTGCAGAGATGAGCCCAACATTTTCTGTAACAATACAGCAAATGCCCAGGGAAGCTGTGCTGCCCCACTTCCCCCTGGAAGTGTCCAAGGCCAGCTTGGAGCAACCTGGGCTAGTGGAAGGTGTCCCTGCCCATGGCAGGAGTGGGACTGGATGAGCTTTAAGGTTCTTTCCAGCCCAAACCATTCTGGGATTCTGAGCATTGGAATGTAAGGACAAAGAAGCCCAGGATGAAGGAAGGGAAATGAGCTGCAAGCAGCAGCTATTTATCCCTTCAGAGTAGGGGATGTGGGCATCCCTTACCAGCTAACCCAGCCTGGCTGCCCCTGGGGTATGATGGAAGGCTCCAGCCAGGCTTCACAGGAAACCAGACCTGGGACACGGATTCAAGGCACACGTGGGGCAGTGGCATTGTCATTCCTGTGGCAGGGATGGATTGGCTCCTTCAGCTGCCTGGCTGGAGCTGTGGGAGCAGGAGTGTCCTGCTGAGGCAGGGCGGGAGCTGATCCCAGGCCGTGATTTAGTGCAGGTGTCACAGCCCGAGCCCGGCTCACACTTCATCCCAAGTGTTTGGTCTGTTGGTTATGTTACAGTTGGTAAATAAAACTGTCAGGGAAATGGGCTGGAGCATGTGATCGTGGCTTTAGGGCAAGAATTAAGTCTCTCTGTAGGATTTGAAGAGGCCATTGTGCAATTCCTTCCCCTCTCCTTACCTCCAGATACGCTGGGACCATTCCACCTCTGGACTGGGAATGCTGGGAAAGTCATTAAAGCCATTACAGTAAAAAGCCTTCTCCCTCCACCCTTCAAATGAAAGGTTTATAATAGCAATAAACCCTTGATTTTAGCATCTCGTTATGGGTCAAATAAAAGCTGGTCAGGAGCAGGAGACAGAATCTCATCCCTCTGCTTGTCCCCTCTGGATAAATGTAGTAGTGCTGCCATGGGCCATATAGCTTAATTAGCCACTCTGCTCTGCTGTTCCTTAGGAAAAATACTTCGCAAAGCCTAGGCAGGCTGTCCGTGTCATATTTCCCATGTTCCTAGAGGTGTTAATGAATTCATTAATCACTTAATGGCAAGGAGGGTCTTTAGGGACCAGCATCGCAATTTACTGCTCCCAGGAGGAAGAGGCTCTGTCACTGATCTAAAGTTTCAGCTCCACTAATTTGCGCCAGCAGAGCCACCGAGCTCCTTTCTGCAGTCCTTGGAGTCCACAGGGATCTCCCAGTGGGGACATGGCAGTGACGGGTGGGAATTTGCTGGATGTGATCTTGTGTTGAATGATGTCCTGGCTCTGGAGCATCCAGAAACTGAGCAGGGCAAAGGAAACCTCTCCCCACCCTTGTGCTTGTGTTGTTTGCTTGCTTTTTTTTGTCTTTTCCACTGGGACAGGCTTCCTGAAAAAGCACTGGAAAGGCTCCTCTGTGCAATAGGCTTGGAAGTGCATCCTGAGCCTCAGAGGCTTCTGCTGACTTACAGGAAATCCAAACTCTGGCAGCATGGCTGTGTAATGTGGCCTGGGACTGCAGGCTCTGCTGTGAAACGAGTCTGTGAATCTTTTCTAACTGAAGAGCGTCAGGGGGATGTATTTTGACTGAAACTGTCAGTTGAGATGTGAATTTGAGTGTTTGCATTTCTGTGCCGCAGAAAATGTTGATTATTTCAGTCTCTCGCCCTTGTTGCAGGAGAGCGGCGGATGCCAAAGTTCCCAACAAAACGGCTCTTTTGGCTTCCTTCTGATCACACAGCAGAGCAGGGAGGGGAGGAGGTGAACAGAGCCCTCCTCTCTGCTAATTCCCTTCCACCAGCCTGTCATCACTTTGCAATTGCACCTTTTGGAAGGATTTTTTTCTCCCTGCTTTTCTGTTCTCCCGTTTAACTTCTGCTCCGATTTCTCTTTCCATCTTTCCTCTCAGTCTGTTGCCTTCCCAGACTGAGGGCCAAGGGAAGCGGTGGAAGTGTGTAAGACAAGGGGTAGCAGGGCCATGCATGGGGCTGTCCATGTGCAGGCATTTTCTCCCCATCCCTGATTCCTCCTGGGATTCATTCCCCGCAATGGGGCTCTTTGTTCGGTAGCTGTTGTGAGGATGTGGGAGATAAAAGGCGGGACAGAAGCTACGTGTTGGCCTGGGAGAGGAGAAAGGAGGGAGAGAAAGCAGGAATGCAAACCCACTTCATCAGAGCAAACACAAAGGGAGGCAATTTCAATAAATGCCAGATGGTCCAAGTGAACCAGAGCCATGGAGAGCCCTCCATGTCCAACTGTTTGCTTTGGCAGGGAGCCTTCAGCTTTCAAATGAGAGCCTCCCAGGCACCCTCTTCTTTCCCTTGGCTTTCCTCAACCCCTTTGCTCATCCTCTGGACCCCTCCTCCTCCTGCCTTTGATGTCTTTCCTGGTGTCCCATCTCCTGCTGCTGCCCATGACTCAGGTTGCCCCTCAGATGCTGATGTATGGAAGAGTGAAGGTGTTCCCTGTGTGAGTGGGGATCCAGCCTCATTCCAGCACCACCAGCTGTCCCTGTCCTATAGCTGGACACATGGCCAGGCAGAGAGCATGCATCCTGCTGGGATGGTGGCATGGCACCTGCACAGGGTGGTGGGAAGACCTCTCCACACAAAACCCTTGGGGTGCCTGAGCTCTGGGGTTGAATGAAGGAACATTGGTGATCTTGGGGGTCTTTTCCAACCTTAATGATTCCATGAGCATGAACTTCTTCCTTCTCTCCTCAGGAGCCTGGGTTGGCCTGTGTTGTTTTGTTTTGGCCAGAATTCCTGCAGGATCCTTGCAAACAGAGGACCCAGCATGAGGAGGGAGGGACTTGGGGTGGTTAAACTTGAGCATCACCCCCTGAGATGTTGCTCCAGACACTGCAACATCCCAGAAGGGCCCTGGAACACCACAGGAGAAGAAATCCAGCTACCAAGGGGCTCTTTTGTTGCTCTACATTCAAAACATACATTATTCCAAATTGCCTTCCACGCATTCTATGATAATTGTGAGTAGTGTTTGTCACGTCTTCTCCTCAGTTCCTAACAGGAATGCCATCATTATTCCAGTCATTAGCAGAATGTCCAGAGCTGCTGGGGCTGGGGCTGCTCTTGTGCTCTCCAACCTCTCATGCTCCATCTTTCCCACAGTGGACATTCTTGGGATATAAGGGTTGAACCTGAGGAGAGAAGGGGGAATGGAGATACCAGGGAGAGGAATTGGTGGAGGGATGCTGGTGTCAGGATCAGAGTGCCGTGCTCAGGGATGCTGCTCGTGGAGTATCAGTAGAAATTGGAGGGAAAACACAGTTTCCCCATGTGTTTGGGGTGTCTTAGCTCTGTTCCTGGCAGCACAGTCCAAAGACCTCTCCCTTCAATCCATCTGGTTTTGATTGGAAGAGCTGCTTTTGCCTGATGATGGGGATCCATGGATGAAGAGGAAAGACTGGAATTCAGCTGGGAGTCCAGGGATGAGCAGCCCTGGTGGGAACCAGGTGGCAGAAATTCTGGATCCGCTGGGTCTCTCCCATTCCCTGCATGGTGGTGCCCACCTCAGCAGCAGACCTCTCCCTTCAATCCATCTGGCTTTGCTCTGAAGAGGTGCTTTTGCCTGATGGTGTGGATCCATGGATGAAGAGGAAAGGCTGGAATTCAGCTGGGAGTCCAGGATGAGCAGCCCTGGTGGGAACTAGGTGGCAGAAATTCTGGATCCACTGGGTCTCTCCCATTCCCTGCATGGTGGTGCCCACCTCAGCAGCAGCTGGAAGCCCCAGCAGAAAATCTGGAACCACCAAGTCTCCCCTCATAAATGAAAGACAGATAGTTAGGTTATGTCTTTCTGTAAAAATATTTTTGATGTGCCTTCCCTCCCAGCATTTGGAAACACCGAAACCTTTGGAAATTCATTCAGATTTCCCTCATTTCAGGGGAGGGATGTGGGAGGGAGATTGTACTCCCCCAAAAATCCTGCCTTACCTCAGTGTCCTATGTTCAGCTTTCCTAAGGGAAATGTTGAACTTCGTATTTCAAATCCCTCATCCATTTCTCTGGAAATCTCACCAAAGTCTTGACAGACTCAGGGACCAAATAAAGAATTTTACTTAAGCTGAGTATTAGGTTTCATTCAAACCCAAATAATTGTTTTCCTCTTTTTAAGAAAAAGGAAATAGGAGAAAAGTATTTCTTTATTTTCCTTTTTTCCTTTGCTTTTGGAAAGCTTGGGGAATCAGAACTCTCTAGCTCCCTAGGAGATTCCAGACAGAAGGACTTACTGGCTCGGAATATAAAAGAATGTACACAAACCAGAAAAAAAAAAAGTTTGAGTTTTTTTCCCCAAAATATTGGGGTTTTGCAGCACAGTTGTCCCAGCAAAAATTGTCCCATTCTCCCAAGGTCTGGCTTCTCAGTGTTTAAAACCAAGTTACATCTTTGCAGAACAACCACGTTCTCGGTACTTTTAACTACAGAGGGAAGGACTTACTGGCTTGGAATATAAAAGAATGTACACAAAAAAAAAAAAAAAAAAGGTTTGCTTGAGTTTTTTCCCCCAAAATATTGGGGTTTTGCAGCACAGTGCAAAAATTGTCCCATTCTCCCAAGGTCTGGCTTCTCAGTGTTTAAAACCAAGTTACATCTTTGCAGAACAACCACGTTCTCGGTACTTTTAACTACAGATTCACATTGATTGTCCTTGTTTTTTATAGGAAGCTGAGGAAAAATTATTTATGGGCATATTTTCCTCCTTTCTAAATGCAAATTATTAATTCAAGTGAAGAAGTGTAATTGTTTCCTGATATTAGATATTTTTAGGTGTGCTCACATCTGAATGCTAGCAAGGAGGCCTTTTTCCATTACCCTTTGGAAAGAAAAACAAATTTCAATGGGATTGTATTTGTTGAATACTGATTAAAGGAACTGAACAGAATTTCAAGTTTCCATGGGAAATAAGGTATCAAATGTGACTTGGTGAGTGAAACTATTGCCTGAGTCTTAGAAGTTTATTATCAGATTAAATCATAGCTATGATAAAAGACAGCTTGTAATGTAGATGATGGAATAATGTTCTTTATCAGGAAAAAGGAATTTCTTATTTTCTCTCAAACTTGGAATACAGCAGGAGTAGTAACGGACACACAGAATGAATGACCCAAATCAGCTACAAAAAAAGTCATCTGTGTATATCCAATTACCCCAAAGTGTGAGATTTAAAATTGTTAAGGGTTGTCTTTCAATTTTGAGCAAAGTGAAAAGAAAAGGTGATTTCAGTGGAAGTCACATTGTCCCTGGAGCTGATGCTAGAGACACAAAATCAGGTTGGTTTGGGTGATCCCACAGGCCAGATCCACAAATTCTTGGTCCAGCCCTTCAAGTTCTTCAGGTTTGTGATGCTGTTCTGAGGAGCTGTGGTTGCCATCCAGCAGACTTGTCCCGCCCTGTGCCACCTTCCTAACCTGGGTTCTGACACCTCCCAGCTGGATTTCGGCTCCCTGGGTGCCATTAACTGCCACAGCCCAGTTCCACAGACACCACAGCTATCAGTGATCTCCTGGTGGCTGAAACTCTCGTTAGGGTGGTGACAGTGATGGGAGGTGGGGAAAAGAGGGAAGCTGTGAGTAATACCTGCAGCGGGTGCACAGGAAGGATGGGTTGGAGGGAAGGCAGCAAACTGCAGTGCTCTGGGGATGCACTTCAGCCTCCAGAAAGCTCAAATTGATCTGTGGTGCAAGGAGTCCAACTCCTGAATTCAATAAATGCTTCTATAGATTATCAGATTTATCTTGGACTGGGGAGGGGTGAACTTGTGTCCTGGCTGGACAACAGGCTGCTCCCAAGGCCACTATCACTGCCCTCCTGAGAGAAAATATAATGAAAGTTTGTGGGTTGACATAAGGACAAGGAGAGCTCACTCACCAGCTGCCATCATGGGCAAGCCAGACTCGAGCTGGGGATAGTAATTGAATTTATTACCCTTCACATCAACCCCCAGTGCTCAAAAGGAGGCAAGACCACTGGGGATGTTTGTCTGTGTATGGACACCCTCCACTGCTGTCCTGAATGTTCCCTGGCAGGTGAGACAGGGCCCATGGAAACCTGAGCAGAGCCTCTGGAGGAGGCTGGACTTGGTGACTTCAGTGTCGTGTGCCCACCCAGGACAGAGACACTGCTAAGGAACGATGCTGAGCTCAACAAGACTGAGATGGGACAGGGAGAGGGATTGGGACTGGGCCTGGGAGCTGCTGCTGCTCTTGTTTATGCTGAGTCTCTCTGTGGGGGTTGTTCTCCAGTTTGTCTCAGCATGATGAGAGGCCTTTAAGTGAGAAGCTGTGGTTTACAGAGTCAACAGATTTAAGCAGGCTACGAATATTAATTATTAATTACTGTTGGAGAGTGCTATCCATTAGATTGGTGAAGTAGTTAACAGCTCTGCCTCATGCTCCCTGCAGACACGCTCTGGCTGTCAGATTTCTCCCCCCGACCAAGACCCCAGCGCTAGAATTAGGCCAGAAACTATTTTCCAGTCGAGTGGCTTTTAATGGGCTCTCCAGACGTGTTCTTTGCATCCTGCGAGCGACTGGATCCGTGGAGAGCAGAGTCACTGGGATTGATTCATTCTTTAAGCGGCGTTAGGGGTTTAACTAAGTGGGGCTTGGTGCTGCTGCAGGTTGGGTCTGTTCTCCAGGAGCACCCACTAATTACCACAGCCCAGGGCAAAGGGCTGCTCTGGAGAAGCCCATGTGCAGGACTCCTGAACGGAGCTGTTTTTCTGGTGAGAAGCACAGTGCTGGTCTTTCCTGGGTCATGTCTTCTAGAGAAAGTGTCTCCTCAAGGGCTCAGAGTGTTCCTGGGACCCCTCAGCTATGGCAGAGTGAACTGAGTGATGTGTGGTGATGATCATGAAGGTTTGGAGATGCTGCCACCTCCCAGCTCGCTGCAGATGTCCAGAAGGTGTTTAAATGTCTCCTACAGGTTTTAAAGTCATTGAGGTACTGCTTTACTGCTTCTTTCCTGGGATGTGACACAGCAGCACATCCTCCCCTGGGGACACCTTCTTGTCATCTGAAGCTTCCTCCACGTGAAGGGACTTGCCATGGGAGAGGAGTGCCATGAGGCAAGGACTTTGGGATGACATTGGGAAGACTTCTGGTGGCTTTAAGTGTGTGGCTGAAGCTGGGCTGGTGCTGTTTTAGAGGAAGAGTGGAAAAGACACTCCAAAATTACAAATAAGCTCACAGAAAGCTTTGAGTCTTCTCTGGTGGTCTCATCACATTCTACAGAGCTGTGTGAGGAGCTTGGACCTGCTTCCCAGTTCTCCCTCCCTTCCCTCCTTCCTTCCTTCCCCAGGATTCAGCCACGCAGCTCAGAGCAGTGGCCACAGAGCTGGGGCTGAGCAAAGCTCTGCAGTGGGAGCCAACCAAAGGATGAGCCGTGAGCCTCCAACTCTTGAACTCCTTGGCTTCCTCCACCTCCTAGGACAAAAGTTTGGGATAAAGCACAGTCCTCCTTATGGGAATCACTCAGGCAGCACAAAAAGGGCAGTGCAGAGGAGGCTCCCTCTGCCAGAGGCAGGAATATTGTGATCCGTAAGGAGCTGACTTGTTTCCAAACACCTTGCACGCTTTGTTCGTGCGCTGTATTAAACAGCCGGCAGAATTTAATTCCTCTGGGAAAAAACCCCAAACAAAACATTCTCCCTTCCCCCAGAGCGCAGCCGGGCTGTAATTGGGCTGTGACAAACGCTCCCGAGCTGGCACGGGGGGTGCCTGGAATTCTGACGTCCCCTCCGTCTAGGCAGACAGTTTGGCAGGGACAGTCACAGCTGGGCGATCCCAGCTCCACCAAGCCGGGGCTTTTTGAGGGAAAACGCTGACAGATCCGCAGGAACAGCGAGCAGGACTCTCATAATTTATTTTTAATGCCGCGCTGTCTTTAACCGTGCAATTTCCTCCAGGGTGTTTGCTTTGAGATTGCGGGATAATTACATCGCAGAAACCAGGCTAATTACAGTTAACAGCCTGAAAAAGCGAGGGCCCCCCGTTTCCCACCCCCTGCCAGCCTTTCCCACCGTCCCTTTGCGCATCCCGGGCTGGATGCTGGCTGCCCGTGCGGGCTGGGGCTGGGCGCGGCCCGGCTCCGCGATGGAGAGCAGGGACCCGAGCCTCGGCAGGGACGGGAGCCTGCTCCGTGGTCAGTGTGTCAGTGCCCTCTGTTGGGACCAGCCCGCGCAGCCACGGGCGGAGCGCTCCGCTGGCAAGGATGCGAGTGGGAGAAATGCCGGGTTTCCCGAGCCTCACCGAGCTGGACCTAAATCCGCACTGTGCAGGGCAGGCAGCTATCACCCGTGTGTTTTCTGCCTCCGTTCATCCATCCCCTACACCCAGCAGCGTGCAGCGATCTCCACGTGTGCTTTCTCCTCCGTTCATCCATCCCCATTATCACCTTCAATCACTCAATGACAGGCCAGGCGTGAAGGGAGTGCTGGCATTCCCTTGGGCTGGGATTGAGGTGGGGATCCTCTGGCCAGGCCTTCCACTGCCTTCCCTTTGAAAGATCCTTCCCCCTGCTGCCTTTTATTCTGCCTTTAACACAGGAATTTCGTGGGGGGTGGAGGTGGGTGGTGAACTATGGCTTTTGCAGGGTAGTTAATGCCTTTATTTTAGCCCGAATGGTGGGTAAAAAAGTGCCTCCAAAAATCTATCCCAAACCTGACAAATGTGTGGGCTTGGGTTCTGATGAGACAAGAGCAGCGCCTGCTCTGAGAGGTGTCCTTGTTTCTGTCTCTATCAGTGGGCTAATAAAAGCTCCTCATGTTTCCTCCAGGCCTTCCTGCCGTGATTTATGGGCCCAGGAGCCCCCTGGGCTGTCAGAGACACGGAGGGGTGGGAGGGATGCTGATTTCCATGGAGGCAGCACAGCCAGAGCTCCCAAGGCAGTAGGGATGTGCTGTCCCCAGCAGCCCAAGGGTGCCTGGCTGTGCTCCAGGTCCTCAGGGTGGTCCTGCAGGGCCTGGCTCTCCTTGCTCAGCTGAGCTGCCCAGCCCATGCTCTGTCAGAAATCACTCTGAGAGTTTAAAAGGCTCATCCTGCTTTCACCATCAGCTTGCTGGATCACACCATGGTGGCCAGTTCCACAGGGAATGACAGCAAAGGGCTCTGGAGCAATGCAGCCCCCCTTGCCACCCTCAGCAGCTCAGATGCTGCTCCCACGTTTGCTCCCCGGGTTTTCACACGATCTGGCCCCTAATTCTGGCAGTCTTGAGAAATAATTCATTTTCTCTTCTGGGAATCCCCATCAGGGATTAATTTAATGATTTCTTTTTCTTTCCCATTGTTTGTTTTTAATGATTAAGGTGATAGCTATAAATTGTTAACAAGTTCTGGTAGAAATGCGATCCCTGGGAACTTCTTTTGCGCTGAATAAAATATCATGGAGATTGATTTAGCAAAGCTGGTTGAGTTGCTGTGTCTTCAAAGATTATCTTGGTTCTGCCTGAAAGGCCAGATTTTTGAGCAGTATTTCAGCCTAACTAAAGTCAGGTGCTTAAGCACCTTCAAAATAAGAGAAGCCTCTGTCTGTGGGGAGCGATAATATTGTGTGTTAAACCAGCCAGTGTATTAGAACTTCCTTTTTTTCTCTGGGCGATTTTTTCAGGTGAATCCTTTCCTCTGGCAAAGCGCTGAGCTGGCACAGAGGGATTATTTGATGGAAAAAGCCCTTTCCTTGCTGGGAACAGCCCATTTCCCTGGAGGCCACTGGGGCTGGCGAGGGTTGATGCTGGTGACATCTCCATGGGGTGCTTGGTCTGAGGGCCGTGGCTTTGCACAGATCAGAACCTGCAGGGTTACCTTGGCTCTTTTTTCTTTGCTTTCCTTGTGCTGAGTGTTTGCTGAGCTCCAAAGCGTTTACTCCTGGCAATTATTCTGATGAGACAGGGGGTTATTTGAAAACTGCGAACGGAGGTTTCTGGGGAAATGTCTTCAAAGGCTGATCTCCTTTCAATGGAGGTTGTAATTGTTTAATGATTTTCTATATGGTTTTCCGTGTGGGCTGCTGCAGGACAGGCAGGGCTGGTTTGTCAGCAGAGAACATCTGCTCGTGCTTCACCCTCTCTTCCCCTGGAAGGCTGGTCAGCTGCCTCCTGAGCAATACTGGAGATTTCTGATTTGTATTTCCCTTGGTTTCCTGCTCTGTCTCAGACCCAAACCTCAAACTTGTCATGGTATTTTTTCCAATTAAATCAGCTGTCTTTCCCACACACCTTGGCTCTGGCATGCCTGGGCTGCAGTGATGCTGCTTTAACAACCAGAACAGGGCTGGGGCAGGACTAGCAGGTCCTGCCCTTTTCTGCTGCAGCTGATGAAACATATTGTCCCTCTCCAATGCTGAAAAACCATTCCTATTGCATTGTCTATCTCCTAATTCCTTGGACAGCCAGAAGCCTTATTCTAGTTTCCCACCTAAATTTATTAATGAGTGAGTGGTGACCTTTTGCTGATGTTCTTTCACCTTGAGCGGCACTTTCTCTTCCTTCATGTTAAACCTCCTGGTACATGGAAAGAGAACAATTTTATCACCTCTTCCCCTTCATTTTCTTACACTCACAAGTCAGGTTTTTCCCAGCAGCTGCCTCTTGCAAAAGGCCACCTTTACTCTGATGAGCCTTGGAGGCAGCTCCAGGCTGAGCTCACCAGCCTTGACCCCAGTTTTGGGACAAATCCCACGCAGTGTCACCAGACAGGGTACAGCAGCTCTTTGTCCACCCAAGGCAGGTGCTTAATGGGGCTTCTTGCAGCACCACTGTGTTTGAGGAATGGGATTTTAAAAGGCTTGATCCCTTTCTCAGTGGAGTTGCAGTTGAAATTCCCATTGATTGCTGAGGTGTGTGTCCTGGACTTAATAAATCTTGTGGCTCAGTGCCAGGAGTGGTGAACTCCTCTTGACAGGATAAATCCTGTGCCAAGGGCGTTGATGTGTGTGATGGAGAGCCGAGGGCAGCAGGAGTTCAGAGGAGGTGGTGCAAGTGTGCTACCAAGGATGGGGCCCCCTCTCCTGCTCTACTTGCTTTTCTCAAGGAATAAAGAGCACACCAAAATTGTTAATTTTTTCAAAAAAGAGAGAACAAGGCAAAATTGTCCTCTTAGCTCCTCAGAATGAGCCCGAGCAGGCAGAGGGATTTGGGACACAGCTGGTACTGTGGTCTGGGTCAGAGGTGTCTGAGACTTTCACAGAGGTGGGAATGCAGGGAGTGGTGATCCTGAGCAGCACAGGAGGATTCTGAGCAGCCTGATCACTGCAAGGTGTCCCTGCTCATGCCAGGGGCCTTGGGCTAGATGGCCTTTAAAGGTCACTTTAACCCAAACCTTTCCACAATTCTGTGCTCCTTCCTTCCCTCCAGCCGTGACACGCAGTGCTGGGAGCTGCGCTCGAGTCCTGGGGCTGGCTGGAGATCAACCAGAGATCCTGTCTGCTGGAAACACAATCCTCCTGCTTCCTAATCGGAGCCCCATAACATAAAGCAGATGTAAAGGGCTAGCAGGGATCAGGAAACCTTTTGTGTGCGAGGTGGAGGCAGCGCTGCGTGCCCGAAGAACCTGCGAGAAGGGAAAACGGGATATCCCTGGGGCAGGAGAGACCTGGCTCTACGGTGGAAGGCCCGCTACGCCTGCTGTAAAGCCTGCCCTGCCTTTCTGGAATGGTCTTGGGTTAAACAGTGCCTGCAGCCCGCCCTGCTCCATGTGCACGGTCGGTGGGATGCTGTGCCTGGCGTTCCCCATCCCCAGCTCCGCGGAGGTCCCTGCTGCCTCCCGCGGCGCGGAGCTGCGAGTCGCTAAACAAAGCCAGGGAAAATCAGGCACAAGCTGTGCAATTTGCAGATGATCTGTGTACCTGCTAGCTCCGAACAGATGTTTTCCTTCGCGTGACCATTTGTGAGCTGCTTCCCTGTCACAGGCTGTGGTAGCAGCGGTGCTCGGGAGTGAGTGATATCTTACACCTGCGCGGAGGAGCGTTCCTGCCATAAACCTGCTTTGCAATTCCAGAAATCTCCCATTACTGAGTTTTATACCCAGCGCAAACAACGGCAAAATAAGGCTGTTTAGTATTTTTGACAGAGGCTTTAGAAAGAAGCGCTGGAAGATAGGAACTGCAGGAGCTGGGTGGGATCTGCGTGACTCCGTCTCCTCTCCGAGGAGCGGGTGCTGCAAAGGGAAGCGCAGCAGAAGGCAAACCTGCCTCGTGTTAGATCTGCTCATCATCTCCTCTAGCTGGAGGTGGCCCGCAATATTAATATCCCTTTCAGCAGAGATGTTGGTATTTAGCTGGCGTAACTCCGGCTATTCTTGTTATCCACGCACATTCCCGCTTCCTCTCTGAAATGTCACGGATTCTTGGCCACGACAACTTCCCGTGGAAGTTAGCTCCAGGCTTTAACTCTGCCTTGTGCAAGGCCCGGCTTTCCTGCTGCAGGGCTGTGCCAGGGGGTGTCAGCAGCACAGATCTCTGCCTCAGTCATTGCAGGGGGCATTCTGAGCAGCACAGCTTAACTAGAGCGGGCTTGGCTTGAGCTTGGCTTTTCCAAGGGGGCTCTAAAGGATAAAAGAACTGCAATTCCTCATCTCCCGGGCAGGTTGGCAGGTGTATAGGAATGTGATATCCTCCCCTGGGTTGCTCACAAGGGGAAGGAGAGTCTGTCTGGGAGAAGCTGTTGGCTTTTCCTGGCTCCTTCTGAGCTCAGCCAGTGGATCTTCAGACAGGTGTTAGGAATAAATGTGCAGCAAAAAGCAAAAGGAGCCAGGAGGAGCCTTATGCTGAGGGGAAGAATTCTGCAGGGTGTTTTTTCCTGGGATGTGCACACTCCAAAACAAGCAGCAAAGTCTTCAGGAAGCTCTGGGATAGAGGGATGGGTGCCCCTCTGTGATGGGAGAAGGATTCTCTTCCCAGGACCAGCGCTTGCCTGGCTGCAGCATGGCCACAAACCCAGGAATGCCTTGCTCAGCCCCTGTGGAGACAGACAGCGCTAAACCCCGGGGCTGGCTCTGGGAAATCTGTTGCTGTGTGCTTTTTGCACCAAATTCCCAGGTGGGTTTACCTGCAGAGATCAGTGGGAGCCTGGATTCCCTGCGGGAGCCGCCGGAACGTCTGTCGGGAACGGCTGCTTGCCATCTGCTGGGGCTGGGGGCAGGGAGGAGGGGACCCTGGCAGGTTTAGGGAGGTGTCTTCAGGCACAGCATCCTCCAGCAGAGCTCCCTCTGGAGCAGCAGGCCTCTTGCCTGACCAGAATATGAATTTTTTGCTCCAACAGAGGAAAACCTGTGTGCGCGGTCCAGGTTTGTTGTGCTGCCCAGCAGTGGGAACTTGGTTTCGTGGGGCAGAGTGGATGTGGGGAGTGGGGGGCATCCTTGTCCCCCCAACTCTTCCCTCACAGTGTGAACAGCTCTGCTCCCACAAGAAACTCCCGGAGTTTAGCATTTTGGGGAGAGTAGAGGTGAGAGATGTGGGGTTTGGGGTGAGGAGCAGTTCTGACTGGGGACGTGTGGGGTGGCAGGAGCTGCAGTTACAGGTGTCTTGCTTGAGGGATCCAGGGATAACAGACTTCCAAGGCAGGAAAAAACAGCAGAGAGAATGGGAAGACAAGGAGTGTCCCATACCACATATTAAAGGCAAACAGGCATTTTCCCATGTGGACCTTTGAAAAGCTGGGATAAAAGAAAAGCCAAAAATGTCATCTGAGATGTAGCTCTAAAGGAGGGGATTTTCCCAGTCAGCTCAAATCTCCTGTCCCTCTTACTGGAAGGGGCCCAAGGCACCAAGCACTATTTAACTTGGAAATCTGGGAAAAGAGGGGCCTTGGCCCTGGAACGCTGGCTCTGACAGGGTGACCCCCCTCTTGCTCAGTGTGAGGAGGGAAATATTTCTTCCTTTCCATCCCTGGTTGTCAAATTCATGCCCAGCCCACCGACAAATCCATCTCTTCGGAGATCAATTACAGTGTCTGGCTGCCAAGCCTGGAAAACCAATTAACTCCCTTTTTTTTTCCCCTGTTTTAAAGAAGAAAAAAAAGTGAAGGGAGAGACAGAGAGAAACACATTGAAGTGGGGGCATAAATCACCTGGAAAACATTCCAAACATTAAAATAAACAAGGACGAATTCCAGCTTCATTTGTCTCTTTTGGAGATTCTGTCACTGATTTATTTTGTTGCTCTGTCTGAGCCTCACTTTTGTCTTTGCTCGTGTTTGGAGTCAGGTGCTGTGTCTGAAGCAGAGCCCTGGGGCTGGATGCTCCTGTGGTGATTCCTGCATGGAGCATTCTCCCTTCTACAGGGCTGTGATCCCCTCACCTGGGTTAGCGGGGGGTTAAACTCTCTCCATCCTGCAGGACATTTGGCAATGGATTAAAATGGATGCACAGCTCTGCCTGGGCTGGTGGTTTGGGAGAGGAGTGTGACCCACCAGGCTTCCCAGGAGGAAATAGCTCTGCTTCCCATTCCCAAACTTCTGCCTTTCTGCAGCCTCCCAGAACTGGCTCTCTGTCTAAACTCACCTCCTTGATTTTTCAGGGGATTTACTCCTTTTGACCAGCTTTTCTATGTCCTCAGGCCTCCAAAAGTTTTAGAGAAGACTCCTGTTCCCAAGGCAGTGGAATGGTGTCCATGTGGGAGCACACGGAAGTGCCTGGAGGTGAGCATGGCCCAGGTGTGTCTCAGGCTGGTGGTCTCACAGGGATATTTAATGAAAGATTGGGAAAGGGAAAGAAGTAAAGATCAACTTATTTATGATATTTCTGGTTTTGGGAATTGGCCAGCCAAGGGTCTGGCAAGCTTCAGTGGTACAGCTGCCTTCCAAATCCGGGGGGGGATTGGGTGGTAGTGGAGTGAGGAGAAGCATTTTTGCCTGAGTAAGAGGATTTTCTGTTTCTAAGATGCCCTTTATTTGGTATTTTTGGGTGGGCATCTTGCTGTGGTGGTTGGTAGCTGTACAGGAGCTGCAGGTGTGATCACATCCCTGAGGGTTCAGTGCCCACCTGGAGTGGCAGCGAGCTGGGGAATACCCTGGGATATCCCAGGTGTCATTCCTGGTCACCAGGGTTGGAGAACCTCTGTCTCCCTCAGGCAACAGGGATTTGAACCTGGAGCATCTGTGCTGCTGCCTGTCCCCTCCTGCCAGAAGGTTTAGTTTTCCTTCCAGAGGGGAATGAATAATCCTGGGGGTTGGGGTGCAGAGGAATTGCCACCCTGCCTTCAGCTCTATGGGAAACTCTTCAAGAGGCCGTGAACAAACAGCCTTCCCTTGGGATAAATTAGCTCCAGTTCCCAATTGGATGGCTGCTCATTTGAGGTGTCCTTGTCACCCTGTGTGGGTGTGGCTGATCTCCCCTGGGACCCCACAGCCTTCCCAGACCCCGTGATTGCTGCAGTCAGGAGTCCACGTTAGTTGTCCTGATTGCTGGGCACTTTGGGAAAAGTCTGGGAAAGGTGGGAGCTCTGTGCTCTGCACTGTGTTCAACACAGATCCCACTGCATCCCATGTGCTGGGGACTGACTCTTCAGCTGAGGGCTGCTGTGGGATCCGTGCTTCCCAGGCTGGCTCTGGAAACAAAATCCTGTCGGCATTGTCAAGAAAACCTGGTGAGAGCACAGAGTTGTCCAACAGCCTCCAGGCAGCCTGGAGCAAAAGCTCTGACAAGTGCAAATCGGAATCCACATGGAGGTTTTTTTTTTTCTCTCCAGCCAAACACTGTTGCAGAATAGAAGGATGACATCAGGAAAGCTCAAAAAAAAAAAAAAAAAAAAAAAAAAAAAATCCCATAAAAATCTCCTACTGTGTCAGCCTGCCCAGACTTTCCAGTGACACAGCCTGGGAGTGGATTCATAGAATCCCAGAATGGCTTGGGTTAAAGGGACCTTACAGTTCATCCCATCTCATTTCACCCCCTGCCATGGGCAGAGACACCTTCCACTGTCCCAGGTTGCTCCAAGCCCCATCCATCCTGGCCTGGAACACCTCCAGGGATCCAGAGGCAGCCACAGCTGCTCTGGACAACCTGTGCCAGGGCCTCACCACAGGGAAGGATTTCTTCCCAACATCCAATTTAAACCTAATTCTTCTGGAGATTGGCCTGTCAGACCAGTGTGTAAGACAAAATCTCCACTCCTTTCATTTCCAAAGCCGACAATGAGCTGCAGTGATGGGAATTGGGAGAAATCCATGTCCAACAGGACAGAGCATGCTCTGGGCACTTCTTTTGCCAGAGATATTTCCTCAATAAACCATTGTTTTAGACACAAACCATTATTCAATTTATCAATCCCTAGTTACCCCTCAAATTCCTATATCCCAAATCCATGGAATAGATTGGATAGCTTAATTTGAAATGTGAAAGCAGGTTGGAAATCATTGCTGTGCAAATTGGGTGGAGGGTGGGCTTTTTTTCTCTTCCATGACTCAACTGAGCTTAAATGAATGAATAAAATCCGTTCTGGTAGTTCCCAGTGAGGAATATATTCCTTTGGAAAAGGGGAAAAAAATCCCTCCCTACATTTCATTCATCCCAGAGTGAAGCATTTTGATTGGGGGAACTCAGCTTTTTTTTTCCTCCTCAAAACAGTTCAACTTTGAGATATAAAACATCACATTGGAACTGAAAGTTGAACAGAAATGTTTAGAAAACGTGGGATTATATATCCATATATTTGGGAGTTTAACGAGATTGTGGATGGAAAGAAAGCACCCAGGCTATTTATAATTCAATTAGGCTTAGATTTAGGAGTAGTTCTGGCTCTCTGTAAACTGCATCTCTTTTTCATTTGGAACGATCTCCTTCCTCCATCACAGCCCCTTTTCCTGGCGATGCCTGGGAATAGATGGCTGCAGCTGGGAATATATGGCTCTAATAGAGCTGCAGTGACTGCAGCTCTACTGTGCCAGCTAACTGCTGTATTTTTCTTTCCCGAGGCTCTCCGGGCATGTTCACAAGGGAATATTGACATTTGGGACCAAGGGATGGAAAACTAGGCTGTGAGCTGCTGGTGCTGTTATCAAGGATATTTATCCCAGCAACTTTCCCCTGCAGGACTTCTCAAGGTTGTGCCTCTTTTTCTCCATTTCCCTGTAAGTGTCCCGCACCACATTTCCCATTAATTACTAAAGTAAATCTAACAAAATGCTGTCTTTCCTGGGCTTTTTTGGTACCTTCCAGTGATCCTTCACCTCTCTCTTTGCACTGCTGTAAGTAGTGAGTGAGTTCCCACTCTCACTCTGGGGTTTGGTTTCCAAACTGTTTATTGAGTAATAAAAAGAGACAATTACAAGTCATTGCCCAGGGATAATGTGCTGATAATTTTATGACTGGACAAACGGTTGGAGCAGCCCACAAATGGTGGTGAGCAGGAAATCTGGGATCTGCTGCTGACAGAGCCACCCCCGAGGAGATGAAGCCTCACTGTTGATGATCAAAGCTGCTGCTGTCAGCCAGTAAAATGGCTGTGGGGAAGGGTGGTGGGATGGGCATTGTTTCCTTCAGAGGAAAAGTGGTAAAGAGCTTTTGGAAGGTGTTTGGAAGTTCATCCTGCTGGCAGTGAGGGTGAGGGACCACCAGCACTGCTCATGTTCAGGTCCACACGGCCAACAGCTGGGGCCTGGGGATTCCAGGCAAAACAAAGATTAAAGGGTGTTAATGCTTTCGAGCAAACAGGGATCATCCCAGAGATAACAAAAGGATTAAGTTTCTCCAGGCACTTGAGCACTGACCCAGCTTTGAAGCTGCTGCTGCAGGGTGACCCTTGTCTTGCTCCCACCTGTAGGATGACATTCCCCATCCCTGTCACCCCAAACCCTGGGGATTTCATTATTTCTGGTTTTAAGCCTGTATCTGTAACTGGTTTAGTTCCCACCCAGTGAATTTGTCAGTTTCTCTGTGATTCTGTGGGTGCAACAGGAAATAATTTCAGATTTAAAGCACGCCCCTGACCACTGAACATGGAAAACTGCTGCCATGGAAATGCTTCCAATTGTCACCAATCCAGGGGTCAGCTGCTCACCTGTCTGAAACCATTGCAAGGTGGTCTTCCCAGTGGCCTTCTCCAGGAGGAATTCCTGCTCCTTAGGAGCAGAACATCATCTCAGCACTATCTTCTCTCCACTGAAGTGGAGCTCAGGGGATTGACTGGGGAGAGCCCTGGAGAGGCCTCACTCTGCCCATCTCCCACGGGAGGGATGAGCTGCACCTCTCCCAAACCCGCAGCAGATCCAGACCTCAGAGTGGGCAGGAAGCCATGGAACTGGGAGTAGCTGTTTGCAGCTGCCAGGACCTCCCATTTGTGTGGTAGTGATGCAGATAGAATCTCATAAACCGGTTTCCACCCTGCTTTACTGCAGATTTAATGATCAGAGGAAGAACTTGACTGTTTATTAAAACATTAGACAGTAAAGTTTAACAGTAGACAATAAAAGGTTTTGTTTTTCCATCCTTCTGATTGTAAAAGCAGCACCATGTTGGGCTGGAGAGGAAGCTGCTCCCAATGCCTGGATCCAGAGTGGGCTGTGATGTGACTGGGCAGGAGGAAGGAGTTGGCACTGCCCCTTCCATGCATGGTAATCCAATATCTGAGGAAGGGCAGGGCCTCTTCCCTAAGCAGGCAGTGTCCCAGGGGTGGCTGCACAGTGACAGGGGCTGGAGCAGCACAGCTGTCCCCAAAGCTCTGCCATTGTCAGTCTGCAGGATTCACTCTGGATCTTCCCAGAGGTGCTGCTTCCTCCCCCCATCCCTCCCTGGCAGAGGCATCCCTGCTCAGAGGCCCTGGGGGAGCCAAGTTCTCCATCTGCTGCCCAGGGATGGAGAATGGAGAGTCCCTGTCCCCTCTCCTGTCCCTGTAGCTGGGTGTGAAAACACCTTCAGGCATCCACGGGTTGTGAATTGTGGAAGTGGCTCCTTAGGGCTGGAGGGAGGGGTTTGCAATTTCTGTGGAGTTTTCTCCTGGCATCACCTTTTCAGGCTGGTTCCTGTGCTGAGCTGGCTGGCCTGGCTTCTGCTGGGGGCAGAGGAGAAAACCAGGACTTCCTAGGATTGCTCATTCTGCCTAAGGAATGCTCAGTCAGCCTCCAGAGGGCCTGACACCTCTGCACATGTTCCAGAGGGGCTCCAGGTGAATTTTCTTGGGCATTGACAGGAAAATCTTGCCTCAGACCCTAAAACACTCAGTGTGTCCAGCTTCCAGCTCCTTTGGGTCCCTGCAAGAGAGCCCTGCAAGCTGAGCAGCCCTGCTGAGGGCTGGTGGGATTCCTGCACCTTATGGAGTCCTTGAAGTCCTGGGCAACCCCAAAGGAAGGTGCCTTCCAGCTGCAAACCCCAAAGCAAGGTGCCTTCCAACTGCAAACCCCAAAACAAGGTGTTTTCCAGCTGCAAATCCCAAAGAAAGGTGCCTTCCAGCTGCAGTCCCAGTGCTGGCAGAGGAACCCATCCAGGGGGAGTTTGTGGATCTCACTGGAGGGTCGGACGTGTAGAGCAGGTGTAGGAGAAGCTTCTCCCTCCCCCTTGTGCTGTGGTGGGGTGTGAAATCCAAGCCTTCCTCCCCTAGGGAGCTTTAGCCACCACACCAGACCCCAAGGCAAGGCAGGACTTTGGGTCTTTTCTGGGCTTGGAGGGGAAAGAGGAATGGGAAACAGCTGAGAACACGTCAGGGTGAGAAGGAGAGCGTTGATTGCTCATGGTCCTGGCATGAACCAGGATTTGTACCTGCTTAGAACACTTTGGGCACAGAACTCTGAGCCCTCCAAAAAGTCTTTCCAAGTTGCCAGAAGTGAAGGTGAAGCTGTGAACCAAGAGCCTTCTCCAGTGGAGTCTGAGAAACAACGACCCCTTTGCACAGGAGGCAGGAATTACAGGTAAAGCCCCCCAGGGATGTGTGGCACGGCTTTTCCTGCCTTGTGCACAAAAATGTGGGAAGGGCAGCAGGCAGGAAAGTAAAATTTGTTATGCCATGGCACTGCTCAGGACAGGGCCAGCAAAAGGTGACTGCAAAGAAGCTTTGCAGCATAACGAGATGATGTAGAACCATGGAATATCCTGAGCTGGAAGGGACCACAGGGATCATCAAGTCCAACTGATTAATTGTTGGCAACAGCACATGGAGAAAACCAACAGGAGCTGCACCTGTGTGGTCCAAAGGAGCTGTCAGCCCTCTGGGAGGAGACTGGAGAGGCACCTCAGGACCCTCCTGAGGATGCCAGCAGGAATATCCACAAAGGCAAGGGCAGCATGAGGAGTTACAGGAGAGAAATGGAGCAGCAAGCAGAGCCTGTCACCATCCCCTGGATCCATCCTGGAGCACCCCTGAGTGCTGTGAGCAGTCCTGGGGATTCCTTATCAAGGTTGACCTAGAACAGAGGCTAAACATAGTTAAAGAACAAAGTAGGGATTTATTAGAAGGCCTCAATGGATCCACCTTGGGCAGTGCAAGAGCCCAGCCAGGGCTACACCCAAGATGAACCAAAATGGTCACAAAATGGGTCCACCAGTCATGAGGTCTCTCACTTTGATTGGTTCTGCTCCATTTGCAGACTGGAGTTAATTGTCCAATTACAGCTTTAGCCCATAAGTCCCATCCTGCTTGTTTTTCTCTCTTCAGTCCATGTTGTGCATGCTCTTGGGCCTGGAATTTGGGTGGTTGTCCTTGGTTCCAAGCTAGGAAAGGAATTGTTTTGTCTACCCACTCTGTGCAGAGAGCTCACCATCCTCTAATACAAAGCCCAGACCCACACACAGAAGCAGCACAGAACGTGAAAAATATAAAAGCTGAAAGCTGAGGCATCCCTGGTGTCCCTGTCTCAGGCACCAGGAAAGGTGTGAGAGGAAAGCACAGCTACCTGTGGTAGCAGCAGGACCTCAGGGGACAGGAGACCCTGATCTGAGAGACTGAAGGAGTAAAACATAGGAAGAAAGTGGCTTGGAGGAGGCAGACGTGGAGCTGGGTGGGTCCCTGCTAGGGCCAGGGCTGATGCTGGATAGAGACCCCAAACTTGGCTCCTACATTTGGCACTTTGGACCTGTGGCAACACTCAAAATGTAGAGCAATGAGGGGACATCAGGACACTCCTGATCAGAGGCACTGTAGGACAGCAAGCCCCATGCTGCTCCCTGTCCTTGTCCTGGCCATTCCCAGCCAGCCCCTCCTGCTTGGGGGCGGCAGGAATGTGCCACTGGACATCACACTGTCACCTGGGCTGCACCAGAGCACAAACTTCAGCCCTAGGAGGTTTAAATGGACTCAGCCTCCTTCCTCAGCCCTGGAAAATCTTCAGGATTAAATTCTGACCCCAGTGAAAACAGCTGAGCATTTTCTGGTTGAGTCCAGCGGGCTGGAATTTAATTCCCAGGTTTAAAGCCTCTTTAAAATCAGCTGTGATATATAACCAGTCTTCTCAGCCTCTAAATACCTCAACAAGATTGGCAGCGCTCCAGCAGGGCCATGGGCAGGATTACCTGCAAATCCATAGGTCAGGAGAGAAACTGGGGAGCCAGAGTAGAGCCACAGAGCTGGAATTGCCTCTGCTTGTGGCTGTGGCGTGCAGGAATAGCTGGGAAGCAGGTGAAATCCTTGTCTTTTGAACCCCAGAATTGCTGTTGTGATATTCCTGTTTGTGCTCACCCTTTTGGAGGATGTTTTGCACGTATATTTATGTACATACACACACACCTCCCCGTGGGTACACACACCACAGTGCATCTCCCCAGCCTGCAACCTTCCATAAACGGCAAAAAACCACCAGAAAAAGATGAAAATTAAGTCACTTATCATCGCTAAATCATCAGAAACTAATATTAGAGCTGCTGGATGATTTTCCCCCTGAACTATCCCCACTCCACGATCCTAATGCGATGATTCTTCCTGTAGCTCTTTACATTGTATTATTTATAAGAAACAATGTTCAGCCCTCCCCTGACAGCATTTGCAGGGCTGCGGAAAGCAGTGCGGCAGAAAGGTGGGAGAACAATTTTGGTGATGTTTCCATAGCTACCTAGCTGCTAAATGTGGTTTATTCCATTTTAAAGTCACCCAACACACACACACGGAGGCACGCACACAGCCCTCCCCTCACACACGCAGGCACTGGGAATGCAGCCCCTAATCCCTGCTCTGCCTATTCCAGCCTAATCTGCCTGGGATTTGTATATTTAAAGGGCTGCTTGCTGCCCAAATAAATGGCTGGATCCAGCAGGAGGATAAACATATTTTTTCTCGCTCGCTCTCCTCTCCGACGTGTGTGTTCCAGTCGCTCGCTGTAATATTATTACGGATATTTTCCCCCAGCCGTGGTGCGCCAGGGAAGTCGGAGGTAGGAGGGTGTCCTCTCGTGGTCTGTGCCATCTCTGCAGCCTCAGAGCTGGGGAAAAAAAAAAGAAAGAAAGGGGAAAGGGGTGCCTTGGAAACGGGTGGTCATTTTAGGGGAAAACCTCCTTGGCCGGAGTTTGTGTTCAAGAATATCTCGGCTCCTCCCTGATGCCGTGAGAGAAATCCCCCCCTGGCTTGCTGTGCACATCCCTGAGGGAGCAGCCGGGGGCCACTGGCCACTCTCAGTTTTCCAAGCCCATCCCTGGAAAAAGGAGGAAAATGAGGTATGGGAAGGGGAGGGCTGGTCCAGCTTTCCCGAGCAGAGGAAGCCTGCAGGGAGCCGTGTCCCAGCCCTGCCACCACAGGAGACCTGGATCCTGGGATCTGCTCCCTCTGGAGAGGCTCATCCTGCTGCCTCCGTGGGGCTGAGCCCTCTCCCACCCACCCACACAGCGTTTTCCAGTCCCTTCCAGGTCTGGCATTCCCAGTGCTGCCCTGGTATCCCCTGGGTCTCTGCAAAATGAGTCAGGGAAAGCTGGGAGCAGGACAAAGAGATAGATGCAGGCAGGGACAACAGGCAGAGAGTCCGTCAGAAAATAGGAGAAGACGTGCCCAGCAGGAATTCCTGACTCAAGGTTTATCTGAATGCAAATTAGATGTAAATGAGGGGAATGTTCTTTACTGGAGAGGGGGTCAGCACTGGGAGAGGTTGCCCAGAGAAGCTGTGGCTGCCCCATCCCTGGAATTGTCCAAGGCCGGCTTGGAGAAACCACGAGGAAGGTATCCCTACCCATGGCAGGGAGTGGAACTGGATGAGCTTTAAGATCCCTTCCAGCCCAAACAATTTAAGGATTCTGTGAATAGAAATGAGGAGGACAAATAACATCCAAATATCTGAGGAGAGCAGCCTGCTGTCCATCCATCCTGCCTGTGATTCCAGCCCCTGCTCCCACCCGTGCTGTGTCACACCAGGACTCCTGCAAATCCCCTGTGACACTGCCACACTGGTGGTTTTTGTCCACAGCACACACTGGGGGGGAGCAGCCACAGTTTTTCCTGGGAATGGCACAGGATTCATCCCTCTGCTGCATCCCGAGGACCCCTGCCAGCCCCTCCCAGGGAAGTTCAGCTGTAAATCTGTCCCAGAGAAAAATCTCTCCTGAAGTGGAGGATTTTTATCACATTTTTTTTTCTTCTTGTGCTTGTCAGAAAAAGGGGAGTGAAAAGCGCTGCTGAAATCGTGTTTTATTTGTGTTTGTCACCAGGTACAAAGCAAATAAATCATCATTGGAAAGCAAAGGCACCTCTGACCGTCCCTCACCTGCTCGTGTGTCCTTTTGTTTTGCAGGTTCCCTCTGCTCCACGAAGTTGCCTGGGGCTTGCCAGGGTTTCAGACATAGATCCATCCCTCTGGAGTGCCCCAGCTGAGCAGGAGGAGTGCTGGGGAGGCAGCAGATTCCTTTGGGATCGCTGGGATTTGGCTCAGCCCCGCGTGGCTGTGCCAGCCCAGCTGCAGAGAGGCTGCATCTGCAGGGATCTCACATCTGGGATAACCTGGCTCAGGAATCAGGCAGGTTTAATTGTCCTGGCTCTATTCCTTCCCAGGCACAGCCCTGACTCTTCCTGGCTTTGTGGGGAAGATGCTCCCACCTTTCTTTGGGAGCCCTTTCCACGGAGACCAGCACAGATCCAGCCCATTTTGCCATGGATCCCTTTTTCTTCCCAAGCTTGCTCCAGCTGTGAGCAGCTGCAGTGCTGGCTCCCATCCCTCCAGCTGCCCTCCCCAAAGTCACATCCCCTCACAGATCCCATTTCCCACCTGACTGCCACATTTATCACACCTTTTCCTGCCAGAACCACAGGGGCTGGGCCAGGCTGGGGGTTGGACAGGTCCCATATCTGAAATCCTCTGTGCCCTCCTGGGTACCATCAAAAGGACTGGGATTGTGCCCCTGTGCCCTGCTCAGGTGAGAGCCCAGCTGCAGAGCTGCCCCAGCCCTGGGGCCCAGCACAGGAAGGAGCTGGAGCTGCTGGAGAGAGTCCAGAGGAGGCACCAGGGTGAGCAGAGGGATGGAGCAGCTCTGCTGGGAGGGAAGGCTGGCACAGCTGGGATTGTTCACCTGGAGAAGCTTTGGGGTGATCTAATAATGGCCTCCCACTCCTTGAAAGTTCTGACAAGAAAGATGGAGAGAAAATATTTCCAAAGGTCTGGAGTGCCAGGACAAGGGGGAATGGTTTCTCATTGACAGAGAGTAGGTTTAGATGGGATATTGGGAAGAAACTCCTGGCTATGAAGGAGGTGAGGCCCTGGCACAGAGGAGCTGTGGCAGCCCCATCCCTGGAAGTGTCCAAGGCCAGGTTGGGTGGGGCCTGGAGCAGCCTGGGATAGTGGAAGGTGTCCCTGCCCACACCAGGGGGTGGAGTAGGATGAGTTTCAAGGTCCCTCCCAACCCAAACCATTCCATGATCCTCTGGAAATTAATTGAACTCTTGCCAAGGAAAGCTTCAGCAGCCCCTGACTGGGTTATTTTCCTGCACAAGGTGAGATCCAGCAGTGGGCCAAGAGATGCCATCACTGACACCCAGTTTGTGACCAAGGGATGACTCGCTGGGGACTTGCCTTGGAATTCCAGGACATTTCTCTTGATTGCTTTCTGTCAGGCCAGGAGGGGCTGGCAATCAGTGGATTCCTGTGGCCACAGAGCTCTCCTGGGCCATCATTATGGGTGATTATCAGCAATCACCGTGCCACTGTTCCCAAGACAGGCTTTGCTGGCTCTGTATTCCTCTCCAGCCCCCAACAAGCAGGTGCTGGAGGCCAGGGGGTTTTTGTGCCTCTGTACTGACAGGGAATATCTGAAGTCTCCAATATCAGCCAGGAAATGCACTGCAGGCCCCTCTCTAGCCAAAAACAGCAGCACAGAAACATTTCCTGCTGCCTTTCCTGCCTCTGCCAGCACTGGCACCAGGCAGGAGACTTGTGGGACCTGGCAGAACCCTGCTTTGGCTTTCCTGGGGTGGGAAAGGGTCAGGTCTCCATCCCTGTGCCCTGGGAAATGTGAAAAGCTGTGCATCCATCCAGCAAAGTCACAGCTGCCTGAAACATTCCTCCAGCCCTGCTCTCTGGATTAAGGAAGCCTTTTTTTTTTTTTTTTTTTTTAATCAGTTCAATGTTTTACAGCTCAAATTCAAATAAGAGCTTAAGAGCTTAAACAATGAAACATAAGGATGTGCTGGCAGGGCTGGGCTGTCTCCTCTCCTGTTTGCAGCTCTGCTTGGCATCAGCCTGGGCAGCAAAACACCTGCATCTGGCTACCACACACTGAGCAGCCTTTCCAGGCATTTCACTGCCTTGTGGAAGGTGGAACAAGTGGGAAGAGCTTCAGGAAAGCTGGTGAGGGACTTCTTACAAGGGCCTGGACATGGGGGAACGTCTTTGCACTGCCAGAGGGGAGGGTTAGGTGGGATATTGGGAATAAATCCTTCCCTGTGAGGGTGGTGAGGCCCTAGCACAGTTGCCCAGAGAAGCTGTGGCTGCCCCTGGATCCCTGGAAGTTTCAAGGCCAGGTTGGACAGGACTTGGAGCAACCTGGGCTAGTGGAAGGTGTCCCTGCCCATGGCAGGGGTGGAACTGGATGAGCTTTAAGGTCCCTTACAATTTAAGACATTCTGTGATGATCCTGTGATTCCAGTGGGGTTGTGCAATCCTAAATCCATCAATCCACTCTATCCAGAAACCCTTTCCATGTCTTCTCCCTCTGCCCTGCTGCCCTCTGTGTCTTTGCTGGAGTCACCAAGGTTTCATTTTGGGAAGTTGCTCCTGCAGGGCACATTCAGAGCTGGGGGGACAATGGGCAGGGTGAAGTGCACGAGGAGCCACTCAGGCACTGCCATCCCCAGCCTGGCTCCAGCTGGATGGACCTGCCTGAAAGTAACTGCAGGCTTGTCCAGGAGGGTTTTGTTGCTATTCAGTGCTGCTGATCAGGGCTGTCTGCTCTTTCACTTGGATGCTCCTGAATCCCAATGAATCCTTGCCATTCATCACCTCTGCCTTGATCCTTCTTAAGTTGATGTCCTCCACCCTTGACCACCTCTCCCTCTCCCTCTCCCTCTCCCTCTCCCTCTCTTTCCTTGTCCAGCTCCTGTCACAGAGCAAGAGCTTCCCCTCCTTCCACTCCTCGGAGTTACTGTGGGAAGCATCAGGTGTGCAAGAATCCAAAGGAAGACCAAGGGACAGCTCAGGAGTCAGGAAAGGGGCTTTTCCTGCCCCCCCCAACCTATGGAAACACTACTGTCCCCTTAACATCTTGTCAGGGCAGAGAACTGACCATGTCTGCACTCTGGATGGAAATACATGCAGAAGAAAGGATGCTGCTCCACTGGAAGGAGGGAGACTCCTTCCAGGCTCCCGGAGCAGATCCCCAGCTGGTGTAAATAAAGAAGCACCAGACTGGTTTACACAAGCTGCAGCTGCTGAGAAATGCTTTTTCCAAACCTTTTTCCTGATGGGATTGGTTTTCTTTTCCAATCTTCCTCCAGCTCTGAATGCCATCATTAAAACACACATGTCCTGCCCCACCTTGTGCCTTGCAGCCCATTTGGGGAGCAGCAGGACAATCAGGAGGAGGACAATCAGACCTGGAGTCCATTCAGAGCCAGAAACACCACGCTGCCCTTCCCAGGGATAAAGCTGTTCTCCTTCCAGCACCCCCAGTCCCCTCACCAGGCACCCCTCAAAGACTGGTGGATGTGCCAGATGGAGCTGGAAGGAGCCCATCATCCCAAGGGCTGGCTCTGCAGCTGCTCCTCTGCTGTCCCCACCGATGCCTTCAGTGTGACAGTGACATGGGGACAGGGCACAGAGCTGGGCTGGAGGCAGCACCCCAAAACTCTGTCTTAGGTGAGCTGGCGTTTAAAGCTCCCTCAAAGTCAGCCATCTGTGCTGTTTTCTCTGGGAGTGATAAACACTTAAGGGTCACCTGCTTTCTTTAATCTCCTCTGGCTCGTATTCATCTGAGCTGCACATCATATTAATTATGTTCCTTTTATTCCTGCCCATGCCAGCACAGAGGGATCATTACTGCTGCTGCTTCCTCTTTTTATTGTCTGGATGCTCGCAGTCACGAGCTCTGGAATCCTGGACCACAAGAGGACACTTTGCTGATCACCTTCCTTCATTAAGAAAACTTAATTTTAGTGCTGATGGGAAATTGGATTAAAGAAAATAAACCACCCAAAAACAGCCATAAGGTTTCTTGTTGGATTAAATATTAAAATTAATAATCCAGTGCTCCATTCAGCTCTGTATTTATGTTAATATTTAATTCAATAACAGCCCGTGGTTTAGAACATTTTCCCATTTGTTTAAAGCACCAGATGAAATTGCAATTTCTGCCTAAATTGGAGCAATATGGAGCTAACTGGGTTATGCTAATGAGGAGGAATGGCAGCTCCCAAAATCCTTTACCTGGTGCTGGGGGGGTTCAGCAGGGGGAAGGGGGGTGGATGGAGAGGCAGCAGAGAATGCAAATCCTGCTGGTTGCAGGGGAGCCTGGCAGCAGGAAAAGAGGCTGCAGGGCCAGGGTGAGGTTCCAGAGATTGGGAAGGCTCCATGTGCAGGAATCACTCAGGTTCCAAGCGGGTGCTGCCCCTGTTGTGGTACCTCTGCAGCATCAGGGAGCTTGAGGATGTTTGCCCTGGAAAAAGCACTGGGAAGGGCAGTGAAGATCCAGGTGCTGGGCTGGGGGGTGTTCTGGATGGCAGGGACACATCTGGAGGCCTTGCAGGTGGATCTCAGCTCCTCACAGAGCAGAGGTCTGTTGTTTTCTCTCTTGTTTTCTCCCACAACTGCTGCTAGCAAAAATGTTGCCACTCAAAGTCTGGGACTGGGATGTGATCCAGGATCAGAAATGGGCTTAGGTTGCACCAGGGTGGATATTAGGAAAATTTCTTCAGTGAAAGGGTTGCCCAGAGTGGTGACACACTCCCTGGAGGGATTTTAAAGCTGCGTGGATGTGACATTTGGGCACACGGGTCAGTGGTGGGAAACAGCTGGCCTCGATGGTCTGAGAGGGCTTTTTGATCCTAAATGGTTGCATGATTCTGTGAGGATGTGGGGTCTGGTGTGAGGCTGCTCCCAGGATGAGTTTTCCACTGGTGGCTTTGAGATCATATGGAACACCAAGCAGGATGCACCCAAGAACAGGCTTTCCTTTTTCCAGGGCTTTTCTCCTGGCTGGAGCAGAGCTCAGCTGCTGGAGCAGTCCTGGGGCTCAACCTCAGCATCCCATGAGGAGAACTGAGCCCATGGGGAGAATCCATCACTCAGGAGACTGAACAATTCCATGCAGAAAAGAATCTGGGAAGGACTTTAAAAGCCCTGCTCTGTTGCTTTCCCAAGGGTGGGCAGAGCCCCTCCCCAGGCTGGTGCTGGGGTTTCAGCCACTGGGAGATGTTTGATATGGCAAAAGTTATTTTCTTCCCCAGGAGGGCTCTAATCTTGAAAAACAGAATAATTATGGAGTGACATGGAGGAAGAATGTGGAACACGGAGCAATGATCAGTAAAACTTAAAAGCTTTGGAGGTGGAGTTCCCAGTGAGTTTCCTGAAGTTTAGATGCATACCTAAACTTCCTTGAACCTTTTGGGGCCTAATTAAATTCAAGGGGACTTATAAAATAAACATGCATGGAAGACAAAACTTTTTTGCTATGAAAAAAAACTGCTTAATAAAACAGATTATGTGCAAAATAGAAATCTGGGCCTTGTGAAGGAAGAGTAAAACGACACTAATGAGCAGAGTCTGAGTGTTAATGAATGGGATTAGCATTCCATTACCTGCAACTCTTATAAATAGACTCACCAATTTCAGGTTCCCTGTTCTTCAAAGAACCTGATGTGATTTCTGGGGGTGTTTTCATGTAATTAATTCTATTTTCTACAAGGTGAAACTGAGGCAGAAGCCAATCACTTGAACCAATCCATGGTCACTTTTGGAATTCTATAAATATCTATGTCCAGAAATAAACACAGATTTTTTTGCCTTGGACATCTCAGTGTGTGAGTGTTGTTCATTTCGTGTCGTATTGTGACATTCTGGGAATGTTGTCATCCATGATGGAAAAGGATCCCAGTTAGAGCTGGCTAGGACTGGGAAGGATGGGCTGGTTTGATGGGAGCATCAGGAGATAAGTGTGCATGGATGGCTTTGTCACCTCCAGGGGCTGGAGAAGGCGATCACTGCCATTCATTTCAGCTCTACAGAGACTGATTTGGGGGAGAAAGGTGGAAAAGAGGCTAAACCTGCTGTGGGAGGGCTCTGCTGGTTCATCCAGGACCACTCCTTCCTTCCTTGATATTCCCAGCCATACTCCTGTGCAGTGATGGACACGTTCAATGACACCCTGGAGAAGGAAGCTGGGATGAAGCACTCTTCATGATTGGAAGGATGTCAAGAAGGAAGAACTGATGTGTTCAAGCATATGGGCTGGGATTCCTCTCACCTCACCAATCACAGTGAAACGAGGTGCGTGCTCAGGTTTTAGCTCTCTCTCTGCTCCATGCAGAAGCAGGTTCCTTCCAGAAGGCCATTTTTCCCATCCCAAAGGGTGGATGGGATCAGGAGTCCTCGAGAGATTTTGCCATCCTGGTGACAATAGAAAAAGCACAGGCAACTTTGATACTAAATACCTGACTTTTGCTTGGGGCTGTTAACAGAAACAAGCCCTCTTCCCACCTGGAAAAAGCACAAATAACTGTAATTTCCCCAAATTTCTGACAGTGAGCCTTCATTTATTTTTAGCAGCCCTGGCTGGCGGGAGGATCTGCTGCTCTGGGAGGAGATGGGTGGTGCTTGTAAAGTGGAGTGAGGAAACAGCAGGGCACTGCTGCTCTCTGCCTGACAGCAGGATTGCATCTTGATGGCCCTGCTTGGCTCCGGGGGCAAGGTCCAGACCTCTGGAATTGCTCCGTCCTGCATTGCAGAGCAGGCTGAGGAAGGAGCTTTCCTTACATTTTCCATGGAACAGCTTCAGTCTTATCAAAAACCACAGGGATTTTTTTCTGCTACGCCCTCAAATAATGTAGGCAAACAGATTCAGGAGCCAAGGATGGGTGTGCTGAAAACATGGAGGGCAGATTCTCCTGGAACAGAATACAGGGAAATCTTTCCCTGTCCATCTGCCTGATCCATGACAGCACAACTACCTGTCCTATTTTTTCCTTATTTTTATTCAGAGGAGAGTGCAAACGTGTTGTACATCAGCTCTTGAGGCCCCTGGATTAACAGCAGCTTGCAGAGCCTGGAGCTGGGCTGGATGTGGGAGCAGCCACAGTTTTGGGCTGGCCCCAGGCTCTGCTCCCACCACACTGGGATGAAAGCAGCCCTTACTGGGAACTGCCATTTCTCCAGGTTGGGGATCTCAGCAAGTGCTTGCAGAGGCTCTCAGCTGGCTGTCTTGCTATTTTCCCCTTCTATTTGGGAACAGATGAGCAGGGAAAAGGCACAGATTACAATATTTTGTCATCTTTTACTGCTGGAAGAGAGCTTTGTTTGAGCAGCAGTGCCTCTGCAGGCTCCTAGCAGGTTGTCCATGGACCATGGTCCGTGATGGTGGTCCCGGGGACTGGGAGGGCTCTGATTCTGCAGGGGAGGGAAAGCTCATCCTCCCCTTGCTTTAAACACGGATCTGTAAAGTCTCCTCTGTAAAGGAACAAGGGATCCCTTGGTAGGACAAGGGGGAGTGGCTTTAAGCTGAAAAAGGGCAGGATTAGGTGAGATGGTGGGAAATAATTATTCCCTGTGAGGGAGGTGAGGCCCTTGCACAGGGTGCCCAGAGAAGCTGTGGCTGCCTCTGGATCCCTGGAAGTGCCCAAGGCCAGATTGGACGGGGCTTGGAGCAAGCTGGGCTAGTGGAAGGTGTCCCTGCCCACGGCAGGGGGTGGGACTGGGTGGTCTTTAAGGTCCCATCCAACCCAAACCATTCCATGATTTTATGATTCTAATCCAAGCCCTCATCCTGCTCCCAGGCATTGCCCTCAGGAGACCCTGCTGAGCTCAGGTCCCTCTAGGGAGATGCAGGTCAGGAATTTGGGGCTCAGTAGCTCTGCCAGCTCACCTTGTCTCATTTGTAAATGTGTTTGAATTCAGACTGCCAAGCTGCCAGTCAGATCTGTCACCTTTGGACACCTCCTTTTGTGCCAGCAGGGAGAGGCTGCCATCCTTGGGTGAGTACCAGCCTGGGCAACTCTGCTGGCACAGCATGGGGACCTGATCCATATCCTAAATCCTAAAAACCTCCACAGAGGCTCCAACCCCCCTTTTGATGCCAATGCCCAACCCCACCCAGATTTCACTGCCTGTTCAGCCCTTGCACAGGGCTTTTTTTTTTTTTTTTTTTTTTTTTTTTACCCTAGGGGTTTAAGCAGCACAGCAAGTCCAGTAATGAACTGTTACTCTGGAAAATAAGACTTTCATTAGGTTAGGATTCTGCCGGGGTGTCTGCGTTCCTCGATAATGAACCGTGATATTGTGCAAAGGCCTGGCTACAGCAGAGCTGAGCTTATCTCCTGCTATCATTTACCCACTTATCACCAGCACGGGGGGGACTGGGACCAGGGCTCCTTCTCCCTGAGAAGCTTTCTTGGGGTCAAACAGTGGTTTTAAGTGTTGAGCCCAGCCCTGCCTTCCCGTTGCTGATGGCCTACAAACAGATGCTGATGTTTTCTCTGTTTTTTTTAGGTGTTCATTATTCATCACTCACAGGTCCTGCAATTGCAGTGCGTGTCTCCTCTGGTGTGAAAACATTAATAACTGCTTTGGCTAAGCACACAGAGATCATTTATTTCACAAATGCACAGAAAATTCTGCCCAGCTGGGATTAAAGCTCAGCCTTCCTTTGTAGGTGAGGCTTTCAGGGCATGTTTTACCAGGAGGAAGGATTGGTTTTCCATGGATCTGCCCTCTCCCAAGCTCACTGCTCACCCCCCAGCCACAGCCTGAGCCACCGGTGGCTGGTGGAGAGAAACAACCATCAAAACTGAGCCCGATCAAGGCACAAACACAAGGATATGGATTTATTCCTGCCCTGTCTGAGGGTCTGGAGCAGCATTCTGATATTTTTCTGGATGTCCCCTTTGCTGTGGTGTAAGGCTGGAGCAGGATCTGTGCCCTGAGCCCCCTGGCTCTGCTCTCCATCCTTGCAGCAGCCCCTGGCTGCTCCTGGCACCGCTCACCTCCACCAAGGACAAGGAGCAGTAAATCCCAGCAGCCTCTTAAAAAACATTTTAATTAAAAAAACGACATAACAGGAGCTTTAAAGGACATGAAAGACAACAGCTGTGGAGCTGCTCCCTGCTCCCCCTCCCCTGCTCCCCCTCCTCTCTGCAGTGCTTTTCAGAGTGATTTTCATGTAAAGCTTCTTGGGTTTCCTGGTTGCTGGCCTCCATCTGTGGTTTTGAGCACAGGCCAGCCAGCAGGGAGGGCACAGGCAGCCCCTGGGCTGGCAGAGCTGGGCACACGAGGGGACAGCTGCCTCACCCAGCCCAGACAGGCTGGAGCTGCAAAGCCACACTGAGGTGGGGACTGGGAGCTTCAGGGAGGATCTAAAGCTCCACTGCAGTCAGACCTGGATTAGCTTGGGGCTCCAGCCCAGCCCAGAGCAAGACCAGAGCTGGTGGAGGAGATTGTCCTGGGGTCCAGCTGGAGATGTGGCACATGGCCTGCGGGGCAGGGGTGTCCTTTGGAGATGGCCAGCCGTCATCAGAACTGAGCCCAAAATGGTCCCAGCTCGGCTGATCCACCCAGCCTGGGGCCAGCTGCTGGTGTATCTGAGCCTGGATTTGCTGCTGGCCAGATGAGAGTCCCACCTGGCAGTGCTGGCACAACACAGAGGCTACCTGGATTTCCTTGGCACAGAGGCCACCATGGCTGCCCCATCTAGGCCTCAGCCTGGATGTGCTGCCTTGGCACAGGAACGCCCGGGCACAGCGGCCACCATGGCTGCCCCATCTAGGCCTCATCTGAGGCCTGAAATCTGCTACAGTGACTTTTTACCCTGTTTAGATGGATATTGGGGAGAAATTGCTCCCTGTGAGGGTGGTGAGAAGCTGTGGCTGCCTCTGGATCCCTGGAAGTGTCCAAGGCCAGGCTGGACAAGGCTTGGAGCAACCTGGGCTAGTGGAAGGTGTCCTCATGGCAGGGGGTGGGACTGGATGAACTTTAAGGTCCCATCCAACCAAAACCATTCCATGATTTTACTTAAAATCTATTTCCAGGCACCAACACTGAGAGTTTTAATCCAGAGTTGGGGATCTCCAGCCACCTCCTCTTCCCAGGGGATCAACACATTTGGAAGATGCCCCCAGGACCACAGAGCTAAGCTGGACCAGCCATTCCAGAGCGGTTTGCCAACTCTGTAGCTAACACTAATACATGATTTAGGTAAAACACAATGAGGCATTAGCAATTAAAAGGAATGCTTGTATTTTTTTAGGAAATCTGATGAGAAGGAAGAGCCCCTACTCCATTTTGAGAGAAAAGATTTTGCCACGTCTTTCTCTGATGTATTCACCCCCTCCCACCCATCATGTCCGACATCTCAGGCCTAAAATCATCAATCAAACCAACAGAGTGAAGGCAGGAGCAGGGCCAAAGTCATCCCACTGGGATTCTCCACGCTTTGCATTTTGCAAATGTAAAGCCCTCGCCGGTTCAGGGCTTCCAATTAGAGCTGGGCAAATGAAAACCTTCTCAGCTCACTGCCCAATCCTCCACCAGAAATTCAAATGAGGAATGGTTTGGATCAGTGCAAAGTACCGACCCTTTCATTTTTTTTTTCTCCTCCCAAAATATACCCTTCTCCTTCCCACCCTGATTAATTTTAGATCCCATGAAATGTTTTATTCAATTGCAGAATGAAATGTCATTTCAGAACATTAGCTGGAATAATATTCCTTTTTAAAAAGTGCCAGAGCAAAGAAGTTCAACTTTTAAGACCTTTCTTTTCCTTTCTGCATGGGTGTAGGAACAGATTTGTTTTCTGATGACAAAAATACGAGATTTTTGAAGTTTTTCGTGAGCACCCAGTGGGATTTTAAGCCCCAGGAGAAGGGATATGACCAAACCCCACTGGGACTGATTTTGCTGGAAGCACAGGTTGGCCAAAATCATCTTCATTCCCAAGAGCTCTCTCCTACTTTCTCTGACTCTGCTGGCTGCTCTTTAATCAACCATTTAAAACCGAGCTCCGAGACTTCCTATCAATTTCCAAATCTCTCAGACTTTGTGAAAAAAATCAAATAGCTCAGGAAAATGAGCACAGGGGAGGCCACTGGCTGGAATGAGCCTGACTGGAGGGGTGGGATGGGTTGCTCCTGGCATGGGGGGAAGACAGAGGTTTGGGGAATGGGCAATAAATTGATTTTCATTTGTTCTGGGGCCACGCTGCTGTTTCTAGTACGGCTCCGATGAGCATCGCAGGTGGATCTGGAGGCAGGGTTCTGAAGGGATTAGAAAAGATTTATTTTCCTTTTTTCTGGAGTGAGATGAAAGAGGGGAGGGGGAGGGAGAAGCAAGCAAGGAGTGCTACGGAAACGAACTCATTATTTTTTATCTTTCCCAATGACCTTGTTTATTTTAGTCCTGCTTGAAAGCAGCTTCTTTCCTTGAGAAAATTTGGAGATATCTGGAGACTGGGGCTAGTGAAAAAAGGAAAAAAGGGAAAAGGGAGCTGGGTGAACTGAAGAAATATGGAAAATTAACAAGTAAATGTAAACTGAGCTGGAGAAATACCCATGTGGGCTTGGTGTTGTGATGAAATTCCATGTCTAAGGGAAGTGTTCCCCCTATCCAAGCTGGCCTCAGACACTTCCAGGGATCCAGAGACAGCCACAGCTTTTCAGGGCCACCCATGCCAGGGCCTCCTCACCCTCACAGGGAAGGATTTATTCCATATATTTAACATAAATTTTCCCTGTTTCTATTTGAACCCATTGCTTCTTGTCTTATCCCTACAGATCCTGATAAAGAGTCTCTCTGTCCTCCATGTAGCCAGATCAGGTCCTGCAAGGTGCTGGGAGATCTCCACTCCTCCAGGCTGGCCAGAGCTTGTAGGGAACAGTATGACTCCCCTGGTCCTTGCCCAAGCTGCATCTCCTGAAGGAATTCCCTCAGACTCATTGTAAGAGGGATTCAGTTTGGTTTTTCCCTCTTTATTTCAGTGGGCTTTGATTCCGGCTGGGAAGCAGCAGGAATTTGTGCTCACTGACATGCACGAATCCCTCCTCATCCTCCTGGACACTGGACATTTCCATTGCTCAGGGTTTGAAATGCAGCACCCTATTCATTTAACCCTGCTGGGTTGTTTCTGGGTTTTTTTCCTTTTTTTTTTTCCCCCTTTGCTTAAGCACCCTCTTCTGTTCTCCCATTATCCTCTGCACTGGGATCATCCCCTGGAAGGAGATGGCTGCACCACAGAGGGAGCACCAGGAGTACTTGTGAGGTTCCAAGCCCAAGGATCAGCTCTGCCCCAGCTGATGCTGCCTTTGAGGGGTGAACAAAGCTCCCCAAATGCTCAGGAGATGCCCCCTAATATCCCCTCATGGTCCCCATTGCCTCCAAAGCAGCAATGTGCCCACGTCCAGCTGCACCTGGAGCTGCACCCACAGCCTCTTCCTCTGCATTAAACCAGGGCCATTCAGCCTCCAGCTTCTGGTGCTGAAAAAATCCATCCTGAAAAACTCCCAAAGTGCAGGATCAGCTTGGCAAAATGCCCCGGACCAATTTTAGATAAAACCAAGCTCTGCTTTAAACCCTCGGCTCGGGTTGGGCTCCACTGGTTGCTCAGAAATACTCCTGAAAATTCTCCAAGTGCTCAATTTGCATAGCTGTAAAGGATCATAAATAATTCGAGGTGCTGGGATTTAATTAGTTGACCTATACCAGGGAGGGATTTCGGCCTCATTTATGGAAATCAGAGTCCTTCTGGAGGGAGCCCAGGGTGTGAAGTGGCTGTGGAGTTGCTGTGGGAGCAGCCATGGTGCAGCAAGGGATGGGCCCAGCCCAAACCCTTACCTGCAGCTCCTCATCAATCCGAGCACTAATCAAGGATAATTGAACTTGAACACAGCGATTGGGAGCTGCCTTTTCTCCATGAGAAGTCCCAGAGAAGCTCACTGAGCAGTAGGGTGATGCTGCCCAGAAAAGCTGTGGCCCTTGGGATGTGCTGAAGGCTCTGCTCTGCAAGCTGCAGGACCCTGTTACCTCCAAATACTGGGCTTGCAAAGAGGATCCTGGCTCTTTATCCAGTGCAAAAGCCAGCCAGGCATGCCTGGGAAGCTCCAGCTAAACTCCAGAGGCTTTAGGATGGCTTTGATAAGTGTTGCGTTCAATGGGAAGGCTCCTTCTCTAGATTTAACCCTCAGACTTCAAAAGCAATAAGAAAAAAAATCCCATTTTTTTGTATTTTAACCCACTGCTCTGAGCTGCATCTGAAGCTGACTGAAGAGAAAAGGAGTGAGTAAAGGTTGGACTGTGGGGAGCAAAGGCAGGCAAGAGAAAAATGAGATGAAAAGGTCTTTGTAGTAACTGTGCTTCCACTGGAGACTTCCCAGCTGCCAGCCGGGGTCTTGTGTGATCCCACAGATCCTCCCGAGCTGCCTCTGCTGATGGGGGCGTGTGGATAATCCCAACCCCTGCCCCAAACCACGGCAGCACAGAGAGGTTTTTAAACAAATTTAGCCCTCACACAGGAGAAAACACCTTTTTATTTCTAAGGGGAAACAGTGCCAAAGGGCTCCGGGCGGATCCAACCATCGCTCCGGGTATTTTACCCTTGCTGAGGCAGGCAGGGCTGTGCCCAGGGCAGTGCCTGGCACTCCAGTGGGATCCCAGCACAGTATCCCACATTCCAAGCCGTGTCTGAGGCAGCAGGGCTATTATAAATAATTTATTCTCTGGGCAGAGAAGGGAGGAAGAGAGAGTGAGCTTTTAATTAAAATGATATCTTACAGATCAAATAAATATGAATAAGATGCCAAAAACAACTGTATAAATCCCAAACATTCTCCTGTGTTTTAATTATTTGTGTTGATAAAACAAGAGCGGAGGCATTTGGCTCTGCTTGGAGGCTGCGGAGGCGAAAGGTTACACTGGCATTTTTTATGTTCTGTGCAAGGAACAAATGTTTCCTAAGCCCAGATCTGACAAACTATAATTCATATCAGGAATTAAATTGGAATTTAGAGAACAATTGTTAATATTTCAAAGTAATTGTTTAAGAAATTATCATTTTGGTATCTGCCGCAAAAATAATTACCCACCACTAATTTTTCTTTTTCAAAGGCTGCTATTTGCTGGGATAATGTTGGAAAGATGAGGAGTTTGTGCTGGGAGCTATTTATGTAGTTCAAATGAGAAGATAAATAGGAAGGGACTTTCATGTTCCCAGGCAAATGAGTCTGACTAATGTACAGCTTCGAGCTCAAAAGTGGGCCTTGGATTTATCTGGAAATTGGGGGGAATTTTCTGTGGGTGGGATGTGCAAGAAACAGCAGGTGAGAAAATAATCAGAAGCTGTGCATATTAATTAGGAAATGGTCCTCAAATAAACCCTGGGGGCATGGAGAGGTTGGTGAGAGGTACCAGCATCTTACCTCCTGCCTTGGCAGGATTTTGGGGTGGAAAAGGAGTTGCATTCATCCTTCTGCCCTTCACAGAGCATCAGAAAATTGGAAAGGGTATGAGAACTTGAATATTTAGAGGATCACGGGGAAAAAAGTGGGGTAGAAGGGATCTTAAGCAGCTGCATCCCACAGCTTGAGGATGGGGTTATCCAGATCCTGTCACATCCTGCACCTTCCCAATGTAGTGCTGGTGGAAAATGCATCCTCCTTCCTTTAAATAGGGCTTTCCTCAAGGGATGGAGAGAAAGGAGCAGTGGCTGCACCAGGAAAGGTCCAGCAGTTCCAAGGAGTTGCTGTGGAATTCTCTGTTCAGACAGCAGCTGGCAAAGGGAAACGATTTCTGTGAAAACAGTTTCAAGTGCAAAAGGAGAAATTATATTTTCTGGGGTTTGTTAAATTTTTTTTTTGCAAAATTATTGCTCCATCTTTGGTGGAAATAATTCCCAGCTGCATTTTGAAATATCTCCCTTCCTGCCACACTCTTTTTTAATGGGTGACTTTTTCTGCAAGGGATGCTGATGTCGATGGTGACTTTTAAAGTGCACAGGGAGAAGCTGCATTTTTTTCCAAGTCTTCTGGGAAAGGCTTTTTGTCACCTCAACACCCATTTTTTCCTCTAATTTGTCACCTCTGAACCCTTCTGCTTCCCCAGCCACCCTCTGGGCCCCCAGTAAACCTGCCCACTTTGTTGTTGGCCACTGGGATGCTTTGGCTGAGCCAAAGGTTGATCCCTCCACCCTGAAGGACCCAATAAACTTGTCCAGCCACCTCCTGGGTGGGGGGGATCCTTGTGGATATGTCTTCCAGCCCCTCCAGGCTATACTTCCCCTTCCCTTTGATCTCCACACTCCCATGAAGACCTTGGTCCCTAATGAGGGACACACTTGATGTGATGCTTAGAGATTCCTGGAGAATGTGGGGGAAGCAAATAATCCCCCTTGGATCCATCCTCCCAGATTGTTGTGAGCGCCCCAATTCCAAAGCAGATCACAGAGAAGTGTTGGTTTTCAGCAATTAGCAGTGGGAGCAGTAATTAAGGCAGTTTGTGGTTCCCCTGGATGGGGCTGTCACTCTCTGGGAGCTTTCAGATCCAGGGTCCCCTTGCACACCCAGAGTTTGGGTCCTGCTGTGCCAAGCTCTGGATTGCCCTGTCTGTGCCATGAACTTTAAATCATTGCTGTGCTTTAGGAGTGATTGGTGGTGGTTTCATCCACAGGACAAAGCACAGGCAAAACAATCCTGGTTTGTGTCATCCTGCTGCTGCTGTACCCCACAGAGGGACCTGTGAATCCTAGCTGAGGATGGGTGGGACAAATCAGAGAGGGAAATGTTCTCTCTCTCCCAGAAAGGGAGGATGAAAGATTTACACCCTGCCAGGCCTTCTGCCCTTGCAAGGCAGTGGGTAAGTCCATGGGAGCTCCTGCTGGAGCAGAGAGGTTGTGGCAGCTGCTCCTGAATCCCTGGAAGTGTTCCAGGCTAGCTTGGACAGGGCTGGGAGCAGCCTGGGATAGTGGAAGGTGCCCATGGTGGGGGTGGGGCTGGATGAGCTTTAAGGTTCCTTCTAACCCAAACCACTCCATGGGACAGTTTGAAAAATATGGACAATGAACAGGCCCTTTTCTGTCCTGACCCTCTCTTGTGGGATGCTTTTTGTGGGTGAGGGAACAGGGCTTGGAGCCCTTCCTTTGGGAAGCTCATTGATCTGTTCATGCTGGAATAACAGATGTCTCTGCCAGGAAATTTATGCTTATTATTAAGCCAAATTTTTTCTATTCTTAGTTTCATAGAATGGGTTGGGTTGGGTGGGACCTTAAAGTCCCGTCCTCTGCTGTGGGCAGGGACACCTTCCACTACCCCAGGGTGCTCAAATTCTCCATCCAATCTGGCCTTGGACACTTCCAGGCATGGGGCAGCCACAGCCGCTCCGGGCAACCTGTGCCAGGCCTAACCACCCTTTGAGTACAGATTTTCTTCCCAATATCCCACATAACTCAGGCCCATGCTGCTTCTTTTGCATCTGTGGAGAGACATTAAAAAAAAATCTCCCTTTCCTGCTGTTTATCATCCCTAAATATCAGAACTAACAACCCAGGCTTCCTTTGCTCTTTCCAACCTGCCTCATAAATCATCCCTATACTACTGGGAGCATTTCAGAGCTCTTCCCTGCCTTCCCTGGCCATGGGAATGGGCTGCAAATTTCCATGTGGATCAGATCTGAATTAGTTGCCTTAACCCAGAGGCTAAAGAAGGAGTGATTCCCCTCTCTTGCAATGCATTGATTTCACAAAAGCTAAATGCTGTTGGTTTGGGTTTTTCCTCTGACACAACACAATAAATTGGATTTAGTGTTTTCCCTCCCATGAGGTTTGTTATGGGAAGAGCAAGGGATGGAAGTGGAGAGGGAGAATCCAATCCCTTCCCAGGTAAAGCTTGCCCCATCACATATTGGGGTACAGGGAATGGGGTTGTTTCCTCTCAGAGCCGTCTGCCCACAGATGTTCCCAGCAGGGTTCTGAGGTAGGATTTGGCCCCTCACAGGTTCCTTGTTCCCAGCCTGTTTCCCCCAGGAGCACAGCCTGTGGTGGGAGTCCTCTTTAGCATTTGAAGCACTCCTGCTCTCTAAAGACACTTGCAAGGATGCCAGGACACATGGCAGATGCCCAAGGAACTTTTCCCACCAGTTTTCCAGCATGAAACATGCCCAGCTCCACCTGAGAGCTCTCCTTGGCATAACCACCCAAAGCTCTCATCTTCTTGGTGTCTTTTTTCTCTTTATGGGTTTTATAATTATGCTAGTAACTATATATAATAGCTAAGTTAATGCTAATGATGAACTGATTTGATTGGTGTCATGTTAGACACAGAAAATGCCCCCAAGGAACAGGGGCAGGACAAGATGAAATGACCTCAAGTTGTGCCAGGGTAGGTTCAGGTGGGATATTGGGGAAATTGCTGCACTGAAAGGGTTGTCCAGTCCTGGCACAGCTGCCCAGGGCAGTGGTGGCATTGCCACTCCTGGAAGTGTTTAAAAGCCATGTGGATGTGGGGGACATTCATCAGTGGTGGCCTTGGCTGTGCTGGGGTGATGGCTGCCCTTGAAGGTTTTCCAACCTCAATTCTTCCATGATTCTAAAACCAGGTGGAAAGTGAGGGATTGTGGTGTGAGGAAGGGAGGAATAGACACAGGGACCAAGCTTTCCCTGCTGGAAAAGCTCTGCGTTTACTCTGAGGATACCCCAAAGGAGAGCTGGGTGTTTGTCTGTGCTGCAGAAGGTCCCAGGAGGATCTCTGGGCAGCCAGGGGGTGTGGAGATATTTTTGTATCCAGGGGAGCTGCTCTGAGGAAGGAGCTCTAATTAGAGGAAAATATTTGATCTCCGTAGGCCTTTGGTGAAATATCTCAGAAAGGCAGCAGATGTTCCTGAAATTATTTTGTTCAACTGTTTCCCCCCTTTTTCTCCTTCTTTCTTTTTTTTCTGAGGCACATTGAACATTGCCACTCTCCTGGAAGTGTTTAAAAGCCATGTGGATGTGGGGGACATTCATCAGTGGTGGCCTTGGCTGTGCTGGGGTGATGGCTGCCCTTGAAGGTTTTCCAACCTCAATTCTTCCATGATTCTAAAACCAGGTGGAAAGTGAGAGATTGTGGTGTGAGGAAGGGAGGAATAGACACAGGGACCAAGCTTTCCCTGCTGGAAAAGCTCTGCGTTTACTCTGAGGATACCCCAAAGGAGAGCTGGGTGTTTGTCTGTGCTGCAGAAGGTCCCAGGAGGATCCCTGGGCAGCCAGGGGGTGTGGAGATATTTTTGTATCCAGGGGAGCTGCTCTGAGGAAGGAGCTCTAATTAGAGGAAAATATTTGATCTCCGTAGGCCTTTGGTGAAATATCTCAGAAAGGCAGCAGATGTTCCTGAAATTATTTTGTTCAACTGTTTCCCCCCTTTTTCTCCTTCTTTCTTTTTTTTCTGAGGCACATTGAATTAAAATTCAGTAAACAGATCACGGCACTTTATTGAGGGGTGCCAAAAACTTGCTCAAAATCAAAGCTGATGCTTCATGTAAAGAAAAGCACATCCCTTTGCCTCCCCTTTGGAGGTCTGAAGTTATCCTGGGAGCTGCCAAAGACTCCCCAAAGCACGTGGTGGCACAGCAAGGACAGGCTCCTGTTGCTGGTGTCACCCTGGCTGGCACAGCACCCTGGTGACCTCCACTCTGCATGGTCCTGCCTGGAACCACTCCTTTCCCAGGAATTCCCCTTCTTTGATGTGACAGAAGGGTCAAATCTGGCTCCTTAGCCCTAAAAGGAGCTGTGCAGAAATACAGGGCTGCCTAAAGATCCCCCAAAAGGTCTCGTGGGGACTTCTCCAGTGTGGGTTCAAGAGAGCAACTTTTAGAAGACGTCATCAAACCAGGTTTGATCTTTATTTTAAGGAGGTTTGGGACACCAAAAGCCCCATTTTAGAATATTTTGCAGTCCCCACACTGGCAGCATTAAACCAGTTCTGAAGTGGTGTCCAGAGCACCAGCCACCAGCTCCACTGGACAGGTGGAAAAGTGGGGAAAATTATTCTCCTGGTGAAGGGGAGGAAATGCAGTGGGTGTAGAATCATAAAATCCCAGAATTTCCTGAGCTGGAAGGGATCCATTAGGATTGAATCCAACTCCTGGCCCTTCATCCCAACAATCCCACACCCTAAATACCATCCTATAAGCACAGGCAGGTCCATTGAAATTGGGAATAATCCCCTTGAATTGTCATTGTCCAAGGATCCGCAGGGAACCAGCTACACAGAAAGCATCAGCCGGAAACCTTGTTTGGATTAGACAGTCAAAACAAGGGCCTTGATGGGTTTGTTTGTCTGGTGTCACCCCAAAAGCACCTGCAGCACACCCCACTGAGCCCCACAGGACAGGTGGCACTGAGGGATCCAGTGCATCGATCCGTTTAGCAAATGATAAGCAGGGTTTTGCTTTCATCAGGGCGGTGAATATTAATTGATTTGACAGGCTGCATCTTGGCAGAACAGGAGCAGGGGCATCGGGGCATCGCTGTATTAATTAGCAATGGTGGAGCCGCTTTCAGCTGCTTCCGAAGTTTAATCAATATCCTCCATTGGAGTCCCCAAAGGCTTATGGAAACAGCCTTTGAAATCCTTTAAATTGTTGCCTCTGTGAGGTTTCAGGCTCTTGGCGTGTTCTCGTTCCGCAGTTTTTCCTCCCTCCTGGAACCCGCGGTGACCCGCAAGGACTGGTGTGGGCGGGGTTTCTGGTTTGGATCTCCCATTTGCATCCGCCAGGAATAGAAACAAATGAAAGAGATGCTCTGTTTTAGTCCAATAATAATAATAATAATGGCAGACACTAATGAGCTGCCCTCTGCTCCCAGTTCCTATCTGCAGTAAATTACCTCCATGGGCTTCGTCTGATGTGAATGGGCACGGCACTATTGAAATCGGGCTTGGCTGAGCCCTCGCACACTGCTCAGGCTTTTATTGAACACAAAGCCACGCTTGAGCTTGTTAAGACATTTTACTGAGAGGGAGGGAGGAGAAGGCAGAGCTCCAAATAAAGCTGGGAGTGAAATTGTGGAGAGAGGGGATGGAGGAAACGTAATATCAGAATGGGGAGGGGAGGTAGGGGAGGCAGGGATGCTGCTGTGCTCTGAGTACTGGTGCCTTCCAGGAGGTGAGAGGAAAGCCAACTGCAGAGGACAACTGGAGCTTGGGGAGCAAGGCAGGAAAGGGCTGGACTGGGAGAGAGCAGGAAGGCTGGCCCACCACTGATGGGGACACGAGAAAGGAAAGGCATCCAGGGAAGGGGATGAGGGCTCATCCTGTAGGGTTTGGGAAATTTCTCTGACCTTCAGGATCTGAGACAGCCTGGGGAGGACATGGTGTCACTGTCACCAGTGGCTTTACAGGGAGGTTGCACAAGGTGTGAGGAAGGGAGGGCTGTGCACCCCTTGCAGAAATGTCCTGGTGTTCTGCCTTCCTGAAGCCTTTGCCATGGGTTGTGATGAGCTCAGTGCTCATCCCAGAGCCCAGCTGAAGCTGGGACAATGCCTCTCCCAGGGGACACCTTAGGCCTGAAATCTTTATGTCACAGAACTATAGAATCACTGGGGAGCAGGAGGAGGAAGGCAGGAAAGGGCTGGACTGGGAGAGAGCAGGAAGGCTGGCCCACCACTGATGGGGACACGAGAAAGGAAAGGCATCCAGGGAAGGGGATGAGGGCTCATCCTGTAGGGTTTGGGAAATTTCTCTGACCTTCAGGATCTGAGACAGCCTGGGGAGGACATGGTGTCACTGTCACCAGTGGCTTTACAGGGAGGTTGCACAAGGTGTGAGGAAGGGAGGGCTGTGCACCCCTTGCAGAAATGTCCTGGTGTTCTGCCTTCCTGAAGCCTTTGCCATGGGTTGTGATGAGCTCAGTGCTCATCCCAGAGCCCAGCTGAAGCTGGGACAATGCCTCTCCCAGGGGACACCTTAGGCCTGAAATCTTTATGTCACAGAACTATAGAATCACAGAATTGTAGAATTCCAGACTGGTTTGGGCTGGAAGAGACCTTAAAGCTCATCTCATTCCACCCCCTGCCATGGGCAGGGACCCCTTCTACTATCCCAGTTTGCTCCAAGCCCTGTCCAACCTGCCCTTGGACACTTCCAAGATGAAGAGTCCAAAACCTTTCTGGGCAATGACATCTCTGTTCTTGGCCACCTCTCCAGCTGACCCCGGTGCCTGCTGAGACCTGAAAAGCATTTTCCTTGAGTTTCTGACTTTATCATTTGTTGCAGTTTTGGCTTCTCATCCCTTTTCCAGACAAAACCTGCCCAGCTGTGCCCACAGCAGCTTCCCCAGCACGCTTCCCCTGTTCCTTCAGCAATTCCAGCTGTGTGACATCCCGAGGTCACTGCTACAGACGTCACCCCAGTGAGGGGACACAAGGAGACCAAACACTGCTCTCAGGGCCCCAACATAATTATTCCAATTCCAGAGCCAGCCCTGAGCTGTGCCTGCTGCTGCTGCCACGCAGATTCCTGGCATGGGCACATCCTGCTGTTAATAAAGGAAGATCCCCAATCTCTCTGTGGGCAACGCTCCTTGCTACGGGCAAGGTACTAAATCACAGCTGAAGTTTCTAGGCCAGGTTATTTCCACTTTTTTTTTTTTTTTTTTTTTTTTTTTTTTTTTTTTTTTGAGGAATGAGCTTCCTAAAAAGTGTGAGTTGAATTTCCAGGCCTGCCTGCCTTGGCTCAGGGGGTCATGGGTAGAGAAGGAGCCAGCAGGAGAAGGCTTGTCTAAGGATGAGACCATCCTAAAGTGATGCTGCACAGGTGATCAGATGAATTAAGCAAAAATAGGGCTGAAAGTGACTCTGGACTTGTGTGTCCCAGCCCTCCCCAAGGCAGAGTTAACCCTTTCCTTATCACTGCCAGTGCAGTGCCCCAGGAATGGGAAAACTTCCTGCAGCAACATCTGAGGCACCAGGCACTCCCCAGCTCTTTCATCGAAATCCAGGCTGGTTTGGGCTGGGACAGACCTTAAAACCCACCCAGTCCCACCCCCTATCACAGGAGGGGACACCTTCCACTGTCCCAGGTTGCTCCAAGCCCTGTCCAACCTGGCCTTGGACACTTCCAGGGATGTGACCAACACTGATCTATGACAAACCTGTTCCAGTGCTTGACAACCCTTTCAATGAAGAAATTTTCTGTAATTTCCAATCTAAAACTCTTGAGGCCATTTCCTCTTACCCTCTTTCCTCTGTTCCCTGGGAGCAGAGCTCAGTCCATGCTGGCTGTCCTTTCCCATCAGGGAGTTGTGCAGAAGGTCCCCCCTGAGGATCCTTTTCTTCAGGCTGAGCCCCTTTCCCAGCTCCCTCAGCTGCTCCTGGGGCTCCAGCTCTATTCCCAGCTCTGTTGAGGATGAGATCCAGGCCAGTGAGCCTCTTCCATTCAGATCCCTTGTTCATCCCTTCCCTCTCTGCCTTTAGCCAGAAAATCAAGGATCTTGGGCACATCTCAGACTCCTCCTCAACCCTCCCAGCCTTGGCCACCATCCAGCTCTGCCTGTGATGGGTGGCAGTGTCCCACCAGGTGCCCCTTTCCTGTCACATGGGTGTGCTGGCTTCAGACACCCTCAGGCTCAGCCCCATGGCCAAACTGCCCTTTTCCCTGTGGGATGGTGGTTTGGGATTCAGTTGTGCCTCCTGGCTGGGGCCATGGACATCTCTGTGGGTGCTGCTCAAGGCCAGAACTCCCCCTGGGGCACAGACAGTGCAGGAGCCAAGGTGAATAACTTCTGCTGAGGGGGAGGGAGTGTCTGATCTCTGCACACCCAGAGATCAATTGGTCTGGGACTCCTCCACAGAGCCCCCAGAGAGGACAACACAAGGACAGAGGTGTCAGAGTGGAGAAGGACAGAGGAGGAGAGGGGGGTGGAAATGCAGGTCCTGCAGCCAAGAGAGATCACTGGGGTTTCCCTGGAGGACTGTTGAAGGGTTGGATGGTTCCCTGGCTCCCAGCCCCCAAAGCAAGGGGTGGGATGAGTGGGACAGGGGATGCAGAGCCCAAGGCTATGTGCAGAACATGAAGAGCTGGCTTGGAAATGAGCCCTGTGCAAGCACATTTCTGTCTCCATCACTCCTCCCTCTTACAGGAGACCTGGGAGCATGAATCTGATCAATACTTGGGATTTGTCCAGAAAAAAGAGCAACAAAATGCAGGTCCCTTGCCAGAGGAGCTGGGGTTTATCCCAGAAAAGCCACAAGTGGTGCCAGAGAGAAGCCTGGGAATATCTATGGATATTTATGAGCACTCACCTGCCTCTGCTCTGCTGCCCTGGGGGCTGCCTGCCCCACAGCCTGCTCTTCCCAGCATCCAGTGATGCTCTTCCCATGGGACTGGTGCACACAGAGACCCACCTTGACTATGGAATGAGTGATTCCCCTGTGGGAGACAGCATTTCTGAAGAGGAATCACCCACACCTTGTGTCATCGTTGATCTGAAAAATCCAAAGGAAAGGCTTCATCAAGCACTGCCACAATCACCTCCCCATCTCCCTGCTCCACTTCATTACAAGGAAAATGTGCTAATTAAGACACGGGCGGGAGGAGGAGATGAAGTGCATTGATGAATTGGCACTTAGACAGGGGGTCAGAAATAATAAACTCTTCTCAAGAGCCATCCTGCAAGGGAGGGTTTCTTCTCTGGGGGTTTTCTCAGATGGAATAAGTGGTTTTTCTTCCCTGGTGCTGAGGGGCCCTCACACAGCAGTGTTTGCCATAGGAACAGAGTTAGCTTGGTGGTGACACTTCCAGGATGAGGCTTTCTCTGTGGGGAAACTTTTCCTTTCATATATAAGGAGGAGTTTTTACAGTGCACGGGGTTTTTAAATTAAATTGCACATCACCCACTTTTAATCCTGTTTTTCAGTCCCATTTCTTTCATTGTCAGAGTCGTGGCTTTGTTCTGACCATTGCAAAAGCCCTTCAGGTTCTGATTTCATTTTTCAGGTCAGGTCCCACAGTGTGAAGGGAGCAGTGACCAGTGAGGGGCAGGAGAAGGCATTCCCTGATCCCAAATCCCTTTTCCTTTGGGATGTCTTAGTGCCCTGGGCCACCCCAGGAGCTACCCTGGGCAGCAGGTGCAGCTTCAGTGAACTCTCTCTAAGCCAAATCTCCTTCAAAAACATCAGAACAATGCCTATAACCCTCACATCCCCATTTAAAATGTATTTCTATCCCATTTTCAAGCATTTTTTCGCTTCCTGCATGGCCTTGAGCCAAGACTCCGGGCCTGCCATGCCCACAATTGCTACAGAGTCAGTAAATCCCAGCCCTCCTGTAATGAAAACGTCACTAATGATAAATATTTAAAAGGATGTGATGCTTATTTTTATATTTACTACCCTGACCTTTATGTATTCGGATTTTATTTTATGTTTTATGGGGATTCCCTGGGCCTTTTCCCAGCCACACACACAAAAACCCCACAAGGGCTCCTGGAGTGTTGTTGCATTATAAACACACACGGTCCCTACAATTACTGAACTTTAATGCCTGCTGTAATTACTGCCTGCACTTTGCATTAATGGCTGATGGAGTGAAGAAGTGTTCAGACACCAAGAGATCCACATCCTGAGGGAATCTCCAGGGGGAATCATTGCCTCCCATGCTGTGATTAATTGTTGTGCCTCGCGTGGGGAGGCTGAGACTTCCCCGAGCTCTTGGCACCCAGGGTTGATGGAAAAGCCACCATGGGAACACTCAGCTGTGCACAGCCTGCTGTGTCAGCAGGGAAGAGCCTTCAGTTTGATTCTTGCAATTCCACAAGGGAAAAATCAAGGAGAACAGCAGGCACAATGAGGAAAATGTCAGCGTTTACCCACAGGTCTCCTCCTCCATCTGCCTCTCCCAGGAGAGTGCTGGGGAGTACTGGGAGCTCATCCCACTGCAGAGGGACCTGTCCTGGGCTTCTCCTCCTCCTCCTCATCCCAGGAGCAGGGACAGGAGTGAGGGATGTTCAAATATCCATGTGGACACGGCTGCCAAGGAACTGGGCATCTCCTGCAGCGGCAAATTTGGCAGACCTTTGCATCTGGCAGCCTTGGCTGAGCCCCACACTTCCCATTTTCTCTTCAATGAGTGGGGAAAAAATGAAAGAAGGAGTTAATTGGCCTGATTGGACTTTGCTGAAAAAGTTTCAAAGGAGAGGAAAAGAAAGTGCTGAGGCAGCTCCTTTCTGTGTCTTTGAACTTCAGGCTTTGAAAAGAGATGGGGAAAATCTTAAGGAATTAACGAGGACTACAGGGAAATTATTGAGGAGGAACTTTCAGTGCTCACAGCTTGGAAAGAAATAAAAAAAACCCCTTTATATAGAAATATATATACAGATATAGAGATATTTGCATGCACGTGGATATGAGAGTGTGACCCCTTCACCCAGTTGTTCATCTTCATCTCTCTGATTTGATTTTAATGATTTTTATGAATTATTTGATTTGCTTCCACGGTGCCTGGGAAGGGAGAGAGAGCTTCCTTTCTCCCACATCAGGAGCTGTGGAAAGGCAGAGGCAGCTCAGCAAAGGGCCTGGGTTTGCCACCACTCTGGCAACGTTTGTGGAATCTCGGCCTGGACCGGAATTCTCCTCTTTCCAGGAAATATAAACTTCTTTTTTTTTCTCTTTTTTTTTTTTTTTCTTCTTTTTTTTTTTTTTGTCAAAAAAAGCCTCAAGATAAATATTCTTGGATGAAAACCTATAAAAAGCTCAGACTGACAAACTATTTTTTTAGGCACTTCTTTTTCTCCCAACAAGAATATATCTGTCAAGAGAAACAGATGTTCTCAATGAAAAACCCTCTTTAATTACAACTCTGTCAAAAAACCTGCAGACAGATTTCTCTTTTTCCCCCCAAGCCCATTAAAATGTGTGCAAATGGCCAAGGTTTGAAAGCCACGGCTCCTCTTGTAATATAATATTTAAATAAAACATTTCCCCATTAAGTTAAGAACCAGCAAAGCCACAAAGCAAAATTCACAGACAAATCCAAGCTTAAGGTTTGCTTTTACAAAATGAGGTGTTGAGCTTAAACCTGAGCTTTGCACGGCTGCCTGAAGTGCTGGGGTGGTTTGGGGGCCCTGAACAACCTGGGTTTCTTGTGTGATCAGGTGAGCTGAATCCCCCTCTCCAGAGTTTAGCACTTCTGCCAATCAGGCCAAATATTTGCATTAAAAACTCAGAGTTGAAGGTCTGGCCATTAGCCAGGAGTTTCTTCAAACCTCTCGTTATTTCATCACTAAATCTCACTGTGTGCCCAGTAAATATTTTCTTTAGTAAATACATGAAAGCCTGGCTGGAAGCTTTCCCTCTCCCCCCCTTGCAGAGGATGGCAATGTGACATAAATGTTAAAAGAGGTTTCTCCAGCACAGCATTCCCCGAGGCTGACACGCCACGACTTATCCAGGGGAATAAAGTTCTGCTGGAGAGACTGGCAGGAATGCAAGGTTGATATTTCTTTATTTATTGGTTACAGTAATTGGCTAGAACATGGCTGAGTAGTTGGAGAAAAATAATCAATAGTTCTTGTCCGCTAATGAATGATTTTTCAGCAGTCGCTGGTGTAAATAGGTTTCATTAAAACAGCAAATCCTCCCAAACAAGAAAATTAACGAGGGCTTATGAAACCTATGAAATTGCACAGGTCTGAATGGCTGACAGCCATGACAAATATCTGCTATTGTTGGGGTTGGGAAGCAGCTTTTCGCTTCAATTTTCACTCTTGTCGCTTAAATAATATCAATAATTAGCAAATCCATTATGCCTTTCCCAGAAATCTTCCCGAGCGAAACGTGTTGGCCCCAACTCAAGACAATGTCCTGTTCCTGAGCAACCTCCACGTGCCTGGGCTCAGCTCCTGCCAAATCCATGCCCTGTAACTGCACCAATAAACTGCAAATTTTAGGGGTTGAGCCCTCAGACTCACCCATTTAAAAAGGAGGGGATTGGGAACGATGCTTTTCTTGACTTCTGGGAATAAAGGCATGCAAAACCAATCTTCCACTGAGGGGTTCCAGCCCAGCAAACTGGTGTAGGGCAGAGGGAAAAACCTGGAAATCTGCACCAGTGCTGCTGGGGAATCCTGGGGTCAAAAGAGGGTGGGATATAAGAGCTTGGACTGGGGGGTGCTGCTAATTTTGGTGTTTGTCTGAAACAGCTAACTCTTTCTTCCACCCAAAGAGAAAAGCTCCAAAAAGTGATTTGTTTTGGCCAGCCTGGAGCAGGACACCCTATGCCCCAGAGGAAACGGAAACTGCAGCTCCAAAGACCAAAACCCCAAAGCCACTTTCTGGAGAGTTTCCCAGCACCTTTCCTCAACTTCCCAGTTACTGTTGGAAGAGTCAGGGGCTCTCAGGAGCACAAGGGAGATTTTTGCATGTGGCAAGGTATCCCTCCTTCTCCTTCTCCTTCTCCTTCTCCTTCTTCCTTTTCCCCCTTCTCCTTCTTTTCTGCTTCCCTGCATCCCCCTGGATCTGTTTTTCCCCCTGCCCTTCCCTCCCTCTCCCTTCCCACCCCACCCTGATGGGGAAGGCTCTTGGAGGCAGGATCCTTTCCCCTTTCCTTCTCCTTTCCCTGTTCTCCTTTTCCCCCTTCTCCTTCGTTTCTGCTTCCCTTCATCCCCCTGGATCTGTTTTTCCTCTTGCCCTTCCTTCCCTCTCCCTTCCCACCCCACCCTGATGGAGAAGGCTCTTGGAGGCAGGAGCAGCTTTGGGCACCATGCCTGTGCCAGCAGCACTGACCAGAATCCATGATTTGATGGCAAATTGTGCTGGTAATCTCCCTCTGAGGGAGTTCCTCCCATTTTTCATGGTGGTAAGTCCTTTAGGGATGTGGATGAAAAGAGAAAGTGTTTCATTTGCTCTTTGGGAGCTGGAGCTATAGATCAAGGCCCAGCTCATTCCCCAAAGAGCAGAAATGGGTTTTTTTCAGGCAAGAATTGAGGCTCTCCCCAGTGAAAACTAAAACAGTTATCTGCACTTTCATCCACAGGTCAGCAGCAGAGATTTTTCTTCCAAAGCTGGATAAATCCAGGCTGTTAGTGCCTTTCCTTCCCACTCTCCTCAGTTATTGCATTTTATTTCATGAGGGGTAAGGACCAAGCAAACAGTTCATGACTTTGTCCGTGTCTGCTTGTAGGCACTGCCCAAATTTGTGGCTGATGCTCTGTACCTGAGCAGCTTTGGTGCCTGGGATGTTCCTCTGTGTGCCATGACCTGGATGCAACTGCCCAGGCAGCTGGCACGGGAAAGGCTGAATAATCTCTGGGAATTCAGGGCACACAGCCTGGGTGGAGATGGAGACCCTCCTCTCTCATGAAGGTGGTGTTGGCCCCCAACCCATGAGATCTTTTAGGAGTGTCTTCCCCTTCAGTTTTGTTCTACATTCATCTTCTGCTTCTCTTGGGCTGGTTTTGGGAGACATTGACCTCTCCATCTTCATTTTATCCTGGAACGCAAATGGAATTGTAGATGTGCTGCTTAGGTACATGGTCTAGTGGTGGACCTGACAGTGCTGGGTTAGTGGTTGGAATCAATGATCCCAGAGGACTTTTCCAGCCCCATGATTCCAGGAGAGCTCCCCAGTGCCCATCCAAACGGCCACAGATCCAGCCAGCAGAGCTCTTGGGCTGTGTTGGGGTACCAAGAAGATTTGGAGGAACCTTGGTGGTTCAGGCTCAGCTCTGTGAGGAGATTGCTTTGCCATGAGCCACCCCAGATCTGGCACTACCCAGCGTTGCACAGGAAGTTTAATTCCAGGCCTGGGGAGTTGGGAAGATGCAAGACAAAGCTGGACAAGTGTCCCAGCCTGTTCTCACCACACCAATACCAGCACCTGGCAACCCAGCCAAAGATGCCAGCTGGAATTGAGGCATGGCTGGACCACCAGAATGTGCTTGCTCTTGGCTCTGCTGCAGGAAGCCACTTCCCAGCTACTTCCCAGCCCCTTCCCCTCCACCTCTCCAGGGCACCATGAAACAGTAGGACCAAAAAACACCATTTAAGTGACCTCAGCCAGAGCCCCATGGACTTCACTCTTAACTTGACCTTGACTTGGTTTCACCATCATGGACAGTCTTGGCCACCAACCCTATCCCTGTCCCTGTCCCTGTCCCTGTCCCTGTCCCTGTCCCTGTCCCTGTCCCTGTCCCTGTCCCTGTCCCCACTCCAGTCACCTGGCACAGGTGCCATGGGACTGAGCTGTTGGTGTGGTCTGAGCCCAGTATCTCCAGAGAGAAGAGGTTTCCAAAGTCGTGCTGCCCTTCCTTGTCCGTGATCCTCATGGACATAAATCCCATGTCTCTGTCCCCAAGACTGATTGGGTTTGTCTGGCTCAATCTGGAATAATTTATTCCTTCAGAGCCCAGGAATTCCTGGCAGAGATGATCATCTGCTCAGGAGCCCTGCTCAGGCTGAAATCCTTCCCTCTTGGAAACACTCAGCAGTGTCCATAAGCATTGACTTATGCCGGCATTCCCATGTTCCTCCTTCCCTGTGATGCCCTGATTCCGATCCTAACCATTTATCCTGACACCACATCTGTTTGCTCTGCTGCAGCTGAAGAAATGCAGGGCTGGATTGATTTCTGGAGGCTCAGCAGCTCTGCTCACACCCATGGCCTTACCCTTCCCATCCCATCAGGGAAAGCCCCCAAATTCCCATGGCCCTGCAGGGCTTTCCCTACTTCCCATCTGGGGAGTTGCTCTGCCCAGACTGGGAGATGAATGAGCTTTTCCTGGGAGAAACCCCCTCTCAGTGATCCCTGCTCCCCCAGCCCCTTGGAGCCGAGCGTGAAGTGTGTTTTATTGTTTGTCACCCGAAGCACTTGAAAAAATTACACAAATCCATCAAAGTAATGAATCTTCTCAGCAGAGGCAAGCAGACAGAGACAGGCAGGCGCTGAGCTGAGCCCAGGCAGCTTTCAAAATTAATACCAGAGAAATGGTGCCCTTTTGCTATCCTTTCGGGGGTGGCTGCCTGGTCTGGGTGAGGGGACCTGCAGGTGACAGCTTTCCACAGGGGACATGTCCTCCTCCAAGTCCTGTCACCCTCCTGGTGTCCCAGGAGCAGCATCTGGCAGCTCTGGGAGTGATGGAGTGACACCACGGGTGATGCTGCCTTACACTGATGAGTGCAGACAGGGCACTTAGGGAACAGCTGGAATTTTGGGAGTGCCAAAGCCTCATCCCCTTCCTCCAGCCAGCCTTAAGTGGCTCCCTGCAGCCCTCTGGGCTCTCCCTCCAGTTTGTCTGTGCCTGAGCAAGCTCCTGAAGTCCTGAAGGGAGAGGCTGCTGCTGCTGCCAGGCCTGTGCATGGCTTGTCACATCCTGGGCTCTATAAATAATAAATTGTGGTGTTCCTGGCTCCTCCAAGCTTTCATTTTGTTTCCAGGGGCAATATATCTACCTGTCTGTCTAGTTCTATATGTACATTTTGTGTGTGTGTATAAAGACAGACATATATATACATACACACAGATTTGAAGGTTGGGCTTGATGATCTTGGAGGCCTTTTCCAACCTTAGTTATTTTATTCTGTTTCATTTATCATGTCTCATTGGTTATATGATATTTCAGGCATATATTACCACTATATGGGCTCAGAGGGGACAGGTCTGGGACCATTGTGCAGGATGGTTTTGCACCAAGTGCATTCCCTGCTCCTCTGCACCTGTTCCATCCCTACATCCATGCTCACATCCCAATTAAGTCCCACCACCCTGCATTTGCTCTCTCTTCTGAAGCCCCAGCCCTTCAGTCTAGCTGTTACAATAAGATATCAAAACTGTTTTGTTCTATTTGTGTGTTTGTTTTTTTTTCCAAAAAAAGCCTGCCACAGGGGAAAAAAATTAGGAACGTGGCATTTCACCAAGGATCAGAATTCTGCTCCTTCCACCAAGAACAAGGAAGGAAAGCAACAGAAAGCAAATTGCTCTGGAGCACCAGAATCCCTCTGTTGTTCCAAACTCTCCAATCCTGAGGGGTTTTTAATATTTATTAATCCACAAAGCAGCAGCTGCAGCAGTGCCTGCAGGGCCTGGCCTTGCCCTGAGGAGAGGAGTGGGGATGGAGAGTGGGAAGGAAGATGGATGGATCCGGAATTGTCTCCAATTTATGGGGCTCCGTGGTTCCTGCCGCTGTACGTCTCCCAGAAATGACACCACTACTTCAGGAGCAGAGATTAATCTGAGCAGGCAGGAGAAGGACAAAACAAATCATCCACTGCAGGAATCTCATTCACGGCCTGCTGGGAAGAGCCCTGGCTTTTGTGAAGACCACACCAGCACACAGATTTTCCCCCTTTTCTCTGTTTTCCTGCAAGTTGAGGTCTATAAGGTGTGGGGGCAATCCTGGTGTGCTTTTGGCTGTGCAGGAGTTGTTGCTCCACACAAAACAACTGAGAGCTGCAGGGGTGAGAAGGGTTTGGGCTGGATGAAACTCAGAGCTGGGGTAGGAGAGCATGGAAGCCATGGAAAATCCATAGTGATCTCTGTGCATAGGGAGAGGTGGGACCACCCTGAGGGCATCAAAGCCCTCCTTATTAACCATGAGTTAGGAATAGGTTGGGAAGAAGGGGTTGGCATCCTCTGGAATTACAGAAAACTCTGGAGAAGGTGGGTGCACATCCTGTACCACCATGGCTGGGGGAGCAGGGGGTCACAGATGGGCATCCAGACATCAGAATTGGGAATTCTAGGAGCAGCTGCTGCCCCTTCATCACCACAGTGCTACCTGAGACAGCTCCCACCCGCTCAGATTTGGGTGCTGAGACTCTCCTGAAAGGGCCCAGCTGGGCATCATCCCCATCGAACCACAGAAAAGCCCATCCTTTAGGGAAAAAACCCACAAATCCTGGAACTGGGAAAAGTGAGCAGAGTGATGGCAGCCTGCAAACCCAGCTGGGGTCCTGCAGCAAGCCCTGCAGCCTTTCTACATCAAATCCAACCCAGTGCCACTGCAAACAGGTCAGGGAGCAATGCCAGCACAATTCCAGCTGTATCTCAGATTGATACAGAATCGATTGGATTGATTTTTTTTTTCTTTTAAGGTGCAGCCTCGGAATAGCTGAGACTGGAAGGTGCAGCTCAGCTTGTACGTCCCCAAAACAATTTGTCAGGCCCCACTGTAGGAGCCTAATGACGGCTGTAATTTATGGCTGACACACCATATTTATCACCTCAGCATCCTCTCCTCTTCCTTCTCTCCCTCTGCCTCGTTAAGGATGGCATCAATAATGTTTATTGTAGCTTTTAATTTTTTATCATTGCTATTCTTACCTGTGCTGCTGGAGATGAAGAAAAGCATCAGAGCAGGCAGAGCCTTGGAGGTGTGTTTCAGGGCAAATGATGGATTTAGGATTTGGGAAATCCTCATGGAATTTCACATGTGGTGAGTGGGGGAAAAATCAGGTGTTCTTCCCAAAAACTCACCGTCCCATTCCCACTGACTCTGTGGAAGCTCAGACCTCAGCTCTCTCACATTGAGGAATTCCCTCCCAAATCCCCCAAAATTGTGCTTCTGGCCCTACCCTCGTGCCAGGCAGCTCCTGTTGTTTCCACCAGGCTGGTTTTGCTGCTCAGTTTGCACAGACAGGGCCTTGCCATGGAGACACCTCGGGGTCAGTGGGATTTCCTTGCTTTTCCTGCCCTGTTTCCCTCTGCCCCTCGCCAGCAGAGCTGTCATTCCTCAGGAGATGTTTGCATTCCACAGCCCTTTCTCACACCTGGTAAGTGATGCCCTGGTGGATCTGTGTGTGTCCCGCAGTTCCTTCTCTGCAGGGAATTTCTGGCTGCCTCCACTTGAATATTCCGGTGTTTGGAGTGGCTGACACATTCCTGGTGAGGGATGAAGGATTTATCCCAGGTACTTCAGCCACAACCAATGCCAAGCAGCCCCTGGGTGCCCCAGCTCTGCCCCCACCCTACTTACAGAGTACAAGACACCAAGCTGTGTCCCTAAAAATACCTGAAATCCATCCCAACTTGAAATTCTCTCTCTCCCCCTCCACATTTTCTTCCTGTTTACCCTAAGAAAAGAGATTGTAATGGGTTTTGAAGCCCCTTAAACTGCCAGAACCAGCTTGGATGAGCTTGGAACAACCTGGCAGAGTAGAAGGTGTCCCTGCCATGGCAGGAGGTGGAACAAGACAATATTTAAGGTCTCTTCTAACCCAGATCATTCTGGGATTTTACAATCAACAGTTCCCAAAGGGGAATTTCCCCCCACCCCCACCTCCTTCCAGACATGAATAATTCCCAAGCCAATGGTTGTTTTAGCATCATTACAGGAGCCTCTCAGACGAGCTGGTCGTTTACAGATTAGACAGACATTGCTTACATTGTTCATAACCGATTATGGAATTGACAGTTTGGCTTCCACCCAAAATCCAGAGTCCCAGTTTAGCCTAATTGGAACAGAACAGAAGAGCAAGCTGGGGGAGGGGAGAGTGGCTGCTGACGATTTAGTTAACGTTGATTTTATTGATCCCTGAAAAGCCTCTGATGTTGCAGGTTCCTCTTTATAGGGCAATAAAGTTTATAGCTGGGATTGTCCCAGGGGAATAACAGCTCCATGTCTCCAGCTGCTCTCAGGTGATCACTGCCAGCTCCAGCCCTGATCTGCTGAGGAATAATCAGAATCCAAGCAAAAAACCCCCCAAAATTCTGTTCAGGTCTTGGAATCAGAATGCCAGAAATACAACAATGACCAAATTAAAAGACAATCCCTCCCAAATGCAGGATTATTGTGTTTAAAAAGCCTTTTAATTATTCTTATTCTACTTTAATTCTATTTTTCCATACTATTCTTTTTCTATTCTATTCTATTCTATTCTATTCCGTTCTATTCTTCTTTTTTTCTTCCATTCTGTTCTATTTAATTCCCATTCTTCTGTTTGCTTCTTCTATTTCTTCCTTATTATTTTGTCCCACAAAATGTTGCAATTGCTGCTGTCCACCTTTAATATATTCCCAGCCTTTACTATATTTATCCTCATGAGACTTCTCTGATGTAGCCGGGGATAAAAGCACCAAAAAAAATCAAGAAATTTTTCCAGAGCGATAGCATAAAAACATGGAAGGTGCAAGATAGATTCTGGATCCAGCAGTAGTGGTGGAGCACTGTAATTTTGGTCAGATCTGTGGGCTCTGGCTGCTAAAATTCCAGTTAAAGGCACCTCCTATGGCACAGGAGGGGTGGCTGGAGCAGAGGTAGCCCTCAGACATGCAGCAAAGGCACCAGCACAGCGAATATTTGAGCAAGTCCCAAGCAGGCAGAGTGGATCTGAGTGGTTTTCCCCTCCCAACCCTTTGCTCCAAGGCTCTGACCGCTGGATTCTCCCTGATGTGCTGGCAGAGCTCTGGTTCCAGGCTGTGGCTTTGAGCTCATTTGTCAAAGGCAGGGATCTCTATGAAAGGCTGTTAGCAGAGCATTTACTTCCCATTCCTCATCCTCTGCTGTCATCACCTCCCAAGATTAATTAAGGAAAAAAGAAAAGACATCTTGTCTCTCCTTTGTTTCCCCATTCCTTGCATTTTTTAACAGCCCCTTCCTCTCCATTCATGTCCTGGATACTGCTGGGGAGCAAACCAAGCAAAACCCAATCCTTCCCTCTTCCTTCTTGTGGTTAACATATCAATTTCTTCTGCCTCTCTGTAGGTGGAAGTGATTGGTTGAGCTTTGTCCAGGACATCAATTCCTTTCCTCAGCTGCTAAAGCTAAGCCAGGAAAGATCCCAAATCCATTGATTTAAGATTGCTTGAAGTTCTTGTTGCAGACTTTTAGCCCCAGTGCTGGGGTTGGTGTCCTGTCCCTGAGTCCCTTTGAGGGTCACACGATGCCACCAGTCCTGCTCCCCATGGGATAACTGAGTGCTTTTGCTCATGTGTGTGCTCCTTGCCCCACTTCCCTCTGCTAGGAAACATGACCTGTGCTTATCCTGGTGCCATGGGCTTTTCCATGGCCATTCCCAATGGTCCTGTCTGTGTTTATCCTGGTGCCATGGGCTTTTCCACGGCCATTCCCAATGGTCCTATTTGGTCTGCTCCTGAGCCCATCCTGGTCCCAGCTGTGTGAATGAATTATGGATAAAACCAGAGTCATCCTGGCCCTGCCACCTTCCCAGCCCTGCTCCCTCCTTCCCTGCTTGATCCCTGTGTTCCCTTTATCCCAGCCCCAGTGACTTCCATCCTTTCCACCCCTTTATTCAGAGGTTTAGTGTGAGGTTTTGCTCTCCTGGTCTGACCAGTTTCCCCAGTGCTGGCTGTTCCCAAGCTGTGGGTACCAGGATGCTCCCATGGGATGGTGTCACCAGTCCCTGCTGGTGGCAGGTGGTGGAGGAGCAGGCTCCTCACCGTGTGTCATTGCTGATCCATAAAACCTGAATGGAAACCCGCGGGAAGGCGGGGGAGCCGCCGGGCAGCCGGTGCTCCCTCCCTCAGGGACTCAGGGATTTGCCATCTGCTGCTCTCCTGTGCATTCCCAAAGCTCAGCCCTGATGCGAGGCTGCCCAGGAGGAGGAGGAGGAAAACCCAGCCAGCTCTGGCTCTGTCCTTGTCACGGTGGCTCCCAAATGCCACCCTTGCTGATGTGTGTGACAGTGGGAGACGCGCCCGCCCCGTGTCACTGAACCCATGTCACAGGAGCTGCCACTGCTGTCACAGGGGTGGCTCTGGCTCCTTGCCAGAGGAGAGGATGAAAACCCTATTTTTCCTTTCTCTTTGCTCTCCCAGCAATCCATCCTGAACTCACCCATCCCAACTAAAGTCTGTCCCTGCTTTTCCTGGGTTTCCCTGCTGTGCACGAGCACAGCCCCGGTGGTTTTTGGAGCCATCCATCACCGCCATCTCCACAACCCCGAGCCACACACGGAATGAAGACGCGGAGCAGCGCCTCCTCAGCTGGTGTAAATCAACACGGATCTCCCCCCATCGGCAGAGCCAAACTTCCACCCAAAACGCTGCTCATCGGAGCAAAAGAAATTTCGGCAGTAATTAGATCTGGAGCATGATTACCCAAAGGGAAACGCAAAACAAATGTGGGTGACAGATATTTCCAGGATAACTGGAGTTATTAATGCTTTTCTCCAGCAGTGACAGGCACAGGGGATTAGTAGTGCCTGAAAAAGTCTGGTTTAGTGTGGGAAAAACTGAGGGCTGGAAATGAAGCAAGGAGGAGGCCATCTGCTGCTCGGTGAGCTCGCGGGGCCCTGCGAGGAAAGCTGCAGCCAAAACAACAAAAGGCAATGAAAGGAGGCATATGTGAGGAGAAACACCGACCTGTTGCTCCTAAGTTTCCAGTTAAAAAGGAAAAAAAAAGAAGGAATCTGCTATTTGTTGCACGAGCTCCCCTGGAATTAGTGACCGTGGCACTACTGAGCACAGCAGAGCTGGGGATGTTTCCAGCTAAAGCTGTTCCTTCCTGCTGGCTTGGCTTGGGTTGTTTGGGTGGGAGTGGGAAGGACCAGCCCTCCCTCTGTCATCAATGAGGGATTTAGGGCTGCTCAAAAAATCACCATCATTAGCAAAAATACTTTTGAGATGGATTTATAAAAATACAACAAAATGCAACAACAAAGTTGCTCCGTTACATGGATACAAGGGAAAATTGATGTAGAAACTATTTACACAGAGTATGAAAATGCAAAAGGGTAAAGAGACCCTCCCACTGAGCCATGGGATTCAGAGTACAACCTCTCACTTTCTAAACTCCTGATGGAGCTAAAACATGGCTAAGCCTAGACTTAGTTCCAGACTTGGACAACAGTTTAGGTCTACAGGAATTAACTATGTGTATTTCTGTGGTGTTGAGTCACCTGCTACAAGCAGCTTACCATGGATCTGGGAGTACAGAATCTCTTTGCCTGGGGTAAGGAAGGATTTCTCAGTCCAGGCAGGGAATCTCAAACCCTGAGAGGTATCCCAGCTCCAGGGGAGAGTCAGTGGTGTGCAGTCAGCTGCAAAGTGGAGAGAACTGGAATTAGACTCATCCCAAGATCTGTCATTAACAGAGAGGTCTCAGCCTCAAGGAACAACCAGGAATGTCCCATCCCAAGGGGAGATCCTGGCCACACTGCCCAGCAGAGCCCATGAGGGCTCACCTAGATGGCCAAAATTGTGGGACAAAGTGGTTGGCTGGTAGCCAGACTGGACACAGTGGAAGGGTGTGCATGAGGCTCCTTGAACCCACAGGGTTCTTTGCTCCTTGAGAAAGGAATCTTGGAAAAGACACCGCTGTTCCTGTGCTAATCACAGGAGTGGGGATCCAAGCCCTAAAGCACCAATATTCTCTGGGTCTTTCTCCCACTTTGAGAGCTTCCTAATGGAATTCTTGGCCCTCTTTGGAGCCTGTACCAAGGTACTGCTGGTTGGGTTGAGGGCTTTGAGTGCATCTCACACCCTGCACACTCCAGAGGTGCCCATCCCCTCTTCCAGACCTTCCTCTCCACTGGAGATCTGCTCCTTCCAGCAAGGCAAGTGGAGGAAAAGACATGAGCTGGGCCCTGTGTCCTCCTCCATGGCTTGGGCAGGCAGCCATGAGCTGTGTGGGCTGGGAATGGCTTGGGAATGCCATGGACTAACCCACCCTAAGGTTTGGTTTTGGGTGTGTGCACTTACAAACGGCTTCAAGAGCATCCCTCAGCAGTCTGGATACCCCAAACCAGATGTGCTCCCTCAAACCCATCCAACCCTTCCTTAAATAAAAATTTGCAAGTCAATAGGGCTAAAACAATGTTCAAATGAGAGAAAGGATGTATTTTTTCTTTTAAATATAAGGAATGCTGACACCTAGGGAGTACCAAGATGAATTTCTAACAGGGTCGTTTGTCAATATGCATAAAATATTTTGTTTTCTGCTCTGTGGTCCCCATGGATCTTGGAAAGAGCCTGGAAAACTCTATCCAGTCCCAGCCAGATGCTTCAGGGAAAGCTCAAAGACCTTTACAGCAGGGTGATAACCTCACCATAATTAAAGCAGAAATTTTAGCTGAAATTCAGGTATTTAATAGACAATCCAAAATACACGGCACCATCAGGGCTGCTGACCACAACCTGCTGCAAAGCCACTGATAATTTCATTTTCCTATGGATCTGAAACACTGGGAAGCTCCCCAGATGGGGTACAGACCCGTGGCTCAGCTGAGACCAGTCTGAATCAGGTATAAAGCTGAATGAAAGTCCATCTGCACAGACCCAGCCTTCCTGAGGGAAGTGGGAATCCATCCCCCAGCCTGAGGGAGGGGAGGACACCCGTGGCTTGGCTGATGAGAGCATGAGAAGGTGCAAGGAGCTCCTGTGGAGGTGGGAATTGTCATGGCTCCAGGCAGCACCAGCACTTCCCATGTGGCCCAAGGCAGGGAATGCATAAATGAGAAGGAGGGAACATCCCACTGGGCTTTGCAGGTGCCACCTGGAGCTGGATGTCCTTTGAGCTCTGTAATTTTGGGTATTCCTAAATTCCTCCTTGGACTTTGCCCTGTAGCAGTAGCCACTGTCACTGTTGATGCTCTGGTTCTCTGCGGGATATCTGGAAATACGGGAAGGGAAGAAAGCACCAGCGGGTTTCCACCTGGCAGCTGGGTTGGCTTTCACAGGACATCCTGGATGAGACAATGAGTGACACTTTTCTGCTCTCTGTACTTTAAATGGGCCTTGGAAATCCCTCCAGGAATTCAGGAGATGCCAAAGACTGGGCTGAAGGAAAAGCAGAGCCCTCTCCTGCTCAGTAGAAGCCAAACACCTCATGAGCAATATCCAGGAATTCCCAAACTCCAAAACCACAGTGCTGAGAAGGACAGCCAGAAAAACTCCCTTTCCCCAAGTCTGGGAATTGCTTTTGTTCATGGCTGGAAAAATCATCCTGTTGTTGCTTCCTTGCATAGTATTCCATCAAACCCAGGAATTCCACCCTGTCCCCACTTTGGAAAATTGTGCTGCTCCTTTTTTGACCTGGTCACTGAAAGTCTTTGGCTAGATGATAACCAAACACAGAGGATGAGGAGTGCAAACCCCTAGAATGCTGCCCTGGTATGGCCCTGCCTAAAGCCCAAAAAAATCCCCCCAAACCTCTCCCTGTTTCCTCAATATCCCATCAGAAACAACTCAGCTGGAAAGATGCATCCCAGTAGGAGCTCCTGGAATTCTTCCCATGAGAAAGGCAGATATTTATTTAAAGATGGGACTGAATCAAAACAGACATTGGGAAATGTCAAAATATTCCATAAGTAGGAAGAGAAAGGAATACAGTTGTCTCTCTACCCTGTGAATGAATAACTTCCATCTTGGGAGAAGCCAGAGTGGGAATGGAGCGAGTGGAATCGGTTCTGCTCTGTCAGTGTTGACAGAAGGGAATAGCTCCTCCTGCCTGGGCCAGAAAGGATTCAGGCAGAGTAAACTGAGAACTGCAGGGGCAGGGAGCAAAGGAAAACAGAGGAGATTGCTTGGAAAACATGAGGAGGGAGAATGACTGCTGAGGGGATGCGTGCCCCTAAACGTGGTCATGAGGAAATGGAGCACCCTGACCAAAGTGAGAGCAGAAACCAGTGCTGCTGGTGCCACTCTCCCTCTGGAATACAAGGGAGCCACTGAGTTTAGTGAATTTAGTCCTAAAGCCTCAATTTTGAATGGCTGAAATTAGAGGAACGGCTGTGGAACAAGGCTGGAGAAAGATAATCTTTTAAGGTCCCTTCCAACCCAAACCTTTCAATGGTTCTATGCTGTGGGAACGACTCATGGCAGACCAGGGGGATATGAGGAATTAAAGTCTTTCAATTCCTGCTTGACACTATCCAAGAACTGCTTGCCAACAGAGGGTGCATTCTGGGGAGGATGGCAGCATTTAGGATTTGTTTTCAAATCACAACTGAAACTCAGGACTGAATTTTGCTGCATAAAGATTTGGATAGTCCTGCCAATTCCCATGATAATGCATTGATTTATTAGCTCTTTCCTAAAGACAAATGTGAGATAACTTCAATAGGCAAAGTTGGCCTCGACTGCCACTTTTAAAAATACTTGAAAAGAGACTTAAATTAGGGGGAGAAAATGCAGAAAGTTCTTTAAAAAGGGATGGAATAAATTTAGAAATCAGCTTCAGAACTGGCTGGATTCTGCAAATGTCTAAAACTAAAAATAGAGGGGAACAGATGACTTTTTTTTTTTTTGTTCTCCTTGATTAATTTCTTTTTTTCTCTCCTCACATTGGGGTCCCCTCTAAGTTTACACCGAGCCCACGAGCCTCTGCCTGGTAAACATTTTTTGTGTTATTTTTGACTAAGTGACAGCCCTGGGTGGCATCCAAGCACAACCACAACAAACTCAAGTAAGCCAGAGCAGCATGAGCATGAGCACCAAAAAACCTTGGAGCAGACGGGGAGCGATGTCACTGCAATTCCACCCTGTGGGACTGCCACCTGCATAAGGTCCCTGAACCACAAAGCCTCTGGAGGTTTCTTGGCTGGATCTGGCAGGAGTAAAGCTCTAGCACAGGTGTCTGTTCCTGCTGGAAGTAGGGATTGGAAAGTGGGAAATGGGCTGCTCACTTCCCACATCTCTGCTTGCACCTTTTGGATCGCAGACAAGGGAATGTCGCTGCAGCACCACAGCCCAAACCACAACCCCTGGAAGATGGGGGTGGAAATTTTGTGACCCTTTGACTTCAGTGATGAGGATGACAATGGCAAGAGCAGCAGGATCTTGGCACTGCCTGGCTGCTTCCTGGCGCCTCAGCAGCTGGAAAGGTTTCTGCTGTAGACTCACCAGATGCTCGGCATTTGGGAATAATTGAGCGTCGATCAAAGCAGGATGGATTAAAAAAAAAGGAAGGAAGGAGAACCCATGATGAATTCATCCTTCACTGTGGCATTAGCACAGCCCAGCCTTGTCCCCCTCCTCCATGTCAGTGGTGAAAAATGCCTTCTGTTCTCCAGCAATTACCTGGTTGGGCTCACCCTTGGAATGCCGATCATTCGGGAAGCGGCAGCGGCCGCCCCGGTCCGTCATGCCGGTGATGGATGAGCCCCGGCTCAGCCCTGCTGCCATCTGCCACCAGGGTCCCCTCCCCGGCCCCAACAAGTGACATCCTCGTTCCTTCACACGGATCAGGGGCCAGCGGGAAAAGTGGCAGTGATGAAAGGTTCCTGCAAAAGCGTGAATTCGCTGCGGAACGCGGGAAGAGGCGTGAGGTGGGAGGAAAGGAGAAGACGGAAAGATGGAAAAAGGGGAGGAAGGGAGGGATCACCTGACTCATGCCCAGATCCCTGAGGTGTAAGCCCACTGTTCATGAGGCTCCTGATGGTTTGGTTACTTGCTTATGGTGAGCTCTTTTTGCCAGGACGAGCCCTTTCCTGGGATATTCCTTGGAAATAGAGTGTGTCCCAGCTGACACACCACTCACTCACATCCCACCATGATCCTCAAGGCATGGCAGAGCAGGGAGCTGGATTAGATCAGAGAAGTGGCAGTTGTCAAAACCAAAACTAAACTGGATGGGCAGTTAATGAAAACTCCTCTGGGGCCAGGGCAACCAAAGGTAAAGTTGACTTGGAAGCCAAACAACCTCTAGATGTCACAGGATGCAACAGGATGTCTGAAGATGGGAAGCTTCACCTGGAGAAGTCTGGGAAGACTTTGGAAACCTTCCTCCTTTCTTAAGGGAGATGCCAAACTCAAGGAAAGTCCTGCTTTGCTGATGGCATTTTCCAGGCTGGGTGGATCTGTTCCAACTCTGGAACAAGCTGAGAGGGACCTAGTGGTCAAACCCTGCTGTATTTCTCAGGTTTATCCTCAAAACCTTCAGCTGGGGCCACTTATATCAAGCACAATCACTTTGCAGAGTGCTTGGTTATTGTCACCAAAATCTCTCAACCAATTCAATTTATTTAGGTAATAAACCTATTTCACTTCCCAGGTTTGATCCAGGTTTGCCCCAAGCTGCTCAGGTCAAAGGAAGCTGAAAGTTGGAGCTGAAATCCGTCTTCAGATAGGATTTACAAGGGGAAAACAAGAGGCAAAAGAGGCTGGCACTTCTAGAGATGCTCTGAAAATGCTCGCCAAGCAGAAATGGTCCCACGAGAATTATTCCCCCCACTCCAGCTATCCCAAACTCCAGGACATTGTCCTTGTCCATCTGTCAGCTCAGCTCCAATACAGAACAAATCTCATTAACAGGAACTAGAGATTTAGGGAAGGGCTGGAATATGGCAAAGCTCTTTAAAACAGGAGATAAACCATCCTCTGCTCCGAGGAACAGAGGTGGTAGGAAGATATAAACACCAACAAGCCTCCTGGGAATGCTGGAGAAAGGCCAGGACAGCAGCACGTCAGCACAGCTTTGTTGGGATGACCCCACAGCAATGAAAATAATTTACTAGGACTGGTAGGGGAAATGAAAGAAAAAGCTTTTCCCAACCTAAGGGTACCACCAGCATCAGTGCAATAATAATAAATAACAGTCAATCAATCAATCATTGTCATCATCAGGACCCTAGATAGCAGAGTTTATCCTTTTTGGGAGTGGGAATAGCTGGGTTTACTCTGCATCCCATCAATTTCCAAGTAGATTTGGTAATAAAGCTGAAGGTGAGGTTTCCAAACCTGTAAATTCAGGAGAGATAGTGGCTTAACGTTTTTTGAGGAAAAAATATCAGTGGGAAAAAAATCATCACAATCACGATGTATTTCTTTATTTTCAAGTATTAATTTGGAATAATATATCAGGATTTTTCTCATTCCAAAGCTACATATTGGAGAAAAAAAAAGCCAAAAAATTCTTGCTAATGTTTTACATATTTCAAGAATTTTGTCTACAAAGTGTGTTCTCCAGTGGGCAAAAGTTGGGAGACAGAGAGAAAATGGTGCCAACAAGGAGAAAGTGACATTTCCTTGTTACTCTGGTTTTTACACTTCTGAATTTTTGCAGCCACCTCAACACTTGTAAGCTGAAATAATAATTTTAAAATAGAGCAAACATTCTCCCCCTCCTTCCTCCTTTTCCGCCAGTGCTTTTCTCACACATTTTTCTCCAATGGAAGGAGACAGATAATCTAATTTGACGTTTTGGGATAAATTCCCTGCAGGAAGTGTGGAAATGCCACCTGCTACCTGCGTGTTAGATTTGATCATAAATCACCAGCACCCAGCATTAGACAGGATCTCCTGATATTTTAATGGCCACGAAAGGTCTGGCCACTGCTGGAATTAAAGCCTAAATCGCAGGTTTATGTTTTTCTGGAAATGCCAAATGCTGCCTTGCTTCTTGTATCACTCTTAATTGCCCTTCCTTAATTACAAGGAGTGAAATCATTAATTATATTTAGTGGAAAGGGACACAAACTCTTCTGCTTCAGGCTTGGCCCTCTTGGAAGTTCAGAATGAGCCCTGGGAGGATGTTGGGCACTGGAACAGGAATAATTGAGCAATGCTGTCAGCCACAGGGTGGGATGCCTGTGCAGGGTCAGGAGCTGGATTTGATGATCCTTGCGAGTCTGGCTTGGGATATTCTGTAATTCTACAGTGCTTAAAACACCAGGTCAAAGTCCACACCTTGGGAGGCTCCTCTGGTTTCCTGAAATCCAAGGTCAAAGAGTTGGAAATCTCAGGTTATGGATCTGGCTGCAATATCTCCAACAGAGACCTCCCCTAACCATGGGCTACAGCCCCTATGCTTCCAGGGGGTTCTAAAACACCTGACACTGCAAGGATGTCAGAGATGTTGTGCTGTTTTGCTGGTGAAGCCAAGTGACCAAAATGTCTCTGCTCAAGCCTGCATGTCTGGGAGAAAATCAGGTTCCAGAGTTCAAACTGGGAAGGAAAAAAGAAAAAAAAAAGAAAGAATGGGTTGGGTAGTGTTGGTTTAATCTCAAATTTGAAGACCACAAACACACCCAAGCAGCCCTGTTTGACAGCAGAGATGGTGGAAATATGTCCAAGAGGGACACAACTTCCTGGGGCTGCAGGAAGATCCCAGACAGGAGATCCACTACAGCACCTGGGGTTTCCACTACTTCTCTGTCAGCCCAATTCTCTAAGGACCAGGCTGGGATGGGAAGTCCTGAGTACAGCTCTCAGTGCCCAGCACTGACATTGGAAGAGGAGCATCCTGACTGTGTTTGGGCCAAAGCAGGATCAGGAACAGCGCCGGAATCCTCCGCAAGACTTCAAAGTTTCCGCATGATTATGCGAGCAAATATTTGGGCTGGAAGTGCTGTTAGTCATTATTTGCAGTTCATTTTCTCTTATTTGTTCTCTGTCTTTTAAATAATAAAAGAGAGAAAGCCAAGATGACAGCTCACAGCATTCCAGAAACAACAGCTGGGTTTTTCTGCTAAACACCTTTGGTTGTGCACAGCTTCCCGGGAAATGCTGTGCCAGGGAGGAATGTGGAACTACAACTGCTGTGGCGCTGATGGGTCCTGGTCATTCACCGGGAAAATCCCCACTCTTGGCCTGTGCTGTTGTGCAGTTTTTCTGGTTTTACACCCTGGGGCAGCACAACAGGAACCGTTCCCTCTTTCCAGGGCTCCCTGGATCTGGGGGCTTCCCTGCTTCGTTGCTCTTTGGCACCTCATTTGGAGGCCTGATCATGGCAACAGCTGTTCCTCAAATTCAGGGCTTAGCACCATTAATCACATCAGTAGGCAGCAGGGTTTCCTCTAGCAAGAAATCCAGGAACAGCTCCAGACAAGTTCCCAGTCAGGGAAGGGTTTACACTCATCTATGGAAGTGCCAGGCCCCCTGGTCAGAGAGGAACAAGAGGAGAGGGGTTATTCCACATCAGAATGATATAACTGGCATCAAAAATTACTTGAGATGCAAAAACACATCTCCAGAACTCCCACAAATTTCATTCTAGCCTCAGGTGTCTCCATGCCTCCAACCCACTGTGCCTCTGCCATGTACGGAGTGGGGTGGGAAGGTCTGGGCAGCAGCACTTCCATATAAACAACCTGGAATAGAAAAGAGTAGGATTGCCCCCTTTGGCAAAGTTATGGCTTAGGGAATGGAGGGATCTAGGACCCAGAGCCTGGATCTGGCACCATCAGGGTCATTCCTGCCCATCCACTGGGGGCAGTTTTGGGTGGCACAACGTGAGAAGGACCTAAAGCCATTGGAGAGTGTCAAATGAGGGACACGAAGATGGGGGAGGGTATGGAAGGGCCAGACAAGGAGTGGCTGCAGGCACTTGGTCTGTTTAGTTTGGAGAAGGGGGGACTGAGGGCAGAGCTCATCCCAATCCAGTTTCCTCCCATGTGGCAGATCTGATCTCTGCACTCTGTGACCAGGGACAGGAGCCAGGGGACAGCTGGAGCTGTGTCAGGGGATTTAGGTTGGAGATCAGGGAATAGTTTTTCCCCCAGAAGGTGCTGGGCACTGCCCAGGCTCCCCAGGGAATGGGCACAGCCCCAAGGCTGCCAGAGCTCCAGGAGCTTTTGGACAAGGCTCTCAGGAATAAGGTGGGATTGTTGGGGTGTCTGTGAAGGGCCAGGGGTTGGACTGGATGATCCTGTGGGTCCCTTCCAACAGATTCCATTGTTCTTGCTCCCAGGACATGAATGGGAAAGAGCTGGCTCCTTCCAGAAAACATCTTGTTTATCCCAAGAAAATCTAAATGCAAGGTGTTAGTTCAATTTAAAATTGAAATGCCTCCAGAAATCTCAACAAAACCCCCAATTCAGAACATCTGCCCAAAAGGCAGAAGCACCTCAGGGTGGATGTGGCACCTGCCTCCTTGGGTTTGAGCCCAGGGGAGATCAGCAACCCGTGCATCTACAGCAAACCCCTCCCAAATCACATGAAACCTGTCTCCAGTGAGATATTTTTTGCTTTAAATTGGATATTGGGAAGAAATTGTTCCCTGTCAGTATGCTGAGGCCCTGGCACAGCAAATGCCCAGGGAAGCTGTGGCTGCTCCCATGCCTGGAAGTGTCCAAGGCCAGGCTGGACAGGGCTTGGATCAATAGGGAAGCTGTGGCTGCTCCCATCCCTGGAAGTGTCCAAGGCCAGGCTGGACAGGGCTTGGATCAACCTTGGATAGTGGAAGGTGTCCCTGCCCATGGCAGGGGGTGGCACTGGTTGGTTTTAAGGTCCATTCTCATCCAAACCATATCATGATTCTGCAGCCAGTTGAAGAGAAGGAAAAAGGACTTTGTTTCCATGGACAAGGCTCTTACTGCAGTGTTTGTGCTGAGACCTAATAGGCCTGGCTGTGAAACCATTTCCAACATCCTTCTTGAGAAGGAAAAGGGGAAAAATCCTAAACTGATCTAAATCAATTGATCTAAAATCAAAAGCTTGGCCCCCCAGAAACCAACGTGACCCAGCAGCATCCCAAGCATCCCCCTGCTCAGCAGAGCCTCCTCAGAGTCATCCCTTGAAGAGACTGTTAATAATACCCTGGAATCAAATCCATCCTTGGAGGAGGAAGGAAGGCTGCTGTCAGGACTTGAGAAATTCCTTGTTTTCCCTGAAATCCAGGTAATATTTGTGTTGCATTTTCAACTCCTCTTTTCAGGTTATTTTCCATTTTCACTGCAGTAATAATCCTTGTGCCTAAAAATAACACAATTGGAGTGACCTTTCCATTCCATGCAGATTAGCACAGGAAAAGCAACTTGGTAAGGTTAGAGCTGCCAAAAAAGTACCATGGCTGCCACCTCTGAGGCTTCCATCTGGTTAAAATGGGATCAGTGCCTTGGAGTTTTCTCGTGGGGAAACTGAGGCAGAAGTAAGGAAAACTTGGCATTGCCAGCAGGACAGGGCTGGGAGCAGCACTGGGGGTGAAGAGCTGGTGAAGGGCTGAGATCTGGGACAGGAGGAAACGTCCTCAAGTCATTCCAGGGGAGGTTTAGATTAGGTATTGGGGGAAATTCCTTCCTGGAAAGGGTGAGCAGGCACCGGCATACGGTTGGAGTCCCCACCCCTTGGGGGATTTAACAGCCCTGTGGATGTGGCACTTGGGGACAAGGTTCAGTGCAGTTGGACTTGATGGTCTTAGAGGGCTTTTCCAAGGTGGATGGTTCTGTGATTCCTTGGGAACAAAGCTGAGAGTCATGAGAAGTGCCATTCTCTCATTTTTTTGAGATTTTCTCTGCTGAGATTTTGAGATTTTCTCTTACCCAAAAAGAGTGAAATTGTCTCTCTGAACAGAGAGGCTTCTCTTTCATAGAGAATGATTCCATTGCTACCAAAATGCCTTTGGTATCTTTGTTTTTTCCAAAGCCACATTTTGTGATTAATGGGCTTTGGGACAGCACCACCAGGACATTTTCCCTCCAGTTTCATCCCTGCTCCAGCTGGGCCATTCCCTGTTTCAGCTGCCATAAGTATCTGTCTTAATTTTCTGCTTTCCAAGAGCATTAGAATTCAGTGGGGACCACAACATCAGGTGACACTTGCCTTTAATATTAATGGCTCCTTTTAATTCTGGAGTTCTGTGCCTTGGTTGAGAGCAGAGATTCTCCATGGCAGAGGCCTCGTGCCTTGTTTGACAATGGACTCCTCTTCCAGGGACCCGTGGTAAAATTTCCTAAAATACCAGAGGAGCTACCCTGCTAGCAGTAATTTTGGATAGGATGAGCCAAATCTCATGAGTGTCCCAATTCCTTCCCCACTATGATTTCAAGGTGGTGCCACATGAAATGCCTGAATCTTTTAAGGGATAATATTCCATTGACCCAGCACATCTATCAGGGTGGAGGCGGTGGGGAGAAGAGCAAGCTTGGCATTACAGCTGCAATTTTACTCAGGCCATCATTTTGGAGCTCAGATTTTCTCATTCTGGGGTTCAGGGCTATCCTTGAAATAAATTATCCCTGCAAAGAGCTCCTACATCTTCCACGCTGCATCCAAAGGGTGGAGAGCAATCCATTAACATCACTGGGCAAAGAGACAAGCAGCGCCTCAGGGGAAAAAAGAGGAGAAAAAAAATCACAGTGCTGCTCCCAAGATATCTCCAGTCAAATCAGAAAATCAAGGAGAGAAGCTGGGAAAAAAAGATAAAGGAACAAAGAAATAAAGGTAATTATTGAGTGCTGCAACTTCTTTCCTTTGGGATTTTTTGGTGCCACTTTGGTCATGCTTTCTAAGTCCACACACTAAATTAAAAATAGCTGAAAGGGGCTCAGTTTAGATGTGTTATTGGGAAGAAATTCCTCCCTGGAATGGGGGTGAGGCCTTGGAGCAGGCTGCCCAGAGAAGTGGTGGCTGCCCCATCCCTGGAGGTCCCAGTGCCCCCATCCTGCAGTCCTGGGAACCTTCTCCCTGCTGGAGCAAACATTCCTTTATTAACGTGCTCCACATTCTCTCAGCAAAGTCTCTTTTGCCCCAAAAGTGCTTTAATATCAAACAAAACACATGCTCTGAGTTTGCAGCCTGCTCTGTTACCATCCTTGATGAAAGGAACACTTTTTCTTCCACCTTTTGAAATGGTTTTCCATCCCTTCGGCAACACCTTGGGCTAGAGATAGACTGAAAAAAGAACAGCTGCTTTTTTCTTTTTTCTTTTTCTTTTTCTTTTTTTTTTCTTTTTTGGGCTGGTTTTTCTTTTTTAGCAAAAAGAATTTTCCCCCACCTGTAGATTTCCTTCCCTGCCTCTGCATTTCAAGTTCTGCAGCTCGCTCTGATACTGATCAGTGCCAAGCAGGGGCTGCCTGAGCTGGTTTTTAAGGATAACTGGGTGATCTCAGCCCCTGTTTTACTGCCAAGCTCCCAGTCCAGCCTGGGATCAAGGCTGCAGCTGGAATTGTGCATTTCCCATGTGTCCTCCCTACACTGAGCCTACTCCTTTGCTTTTAAAGCATCCTCTCCTCTGCTTGTACAAACGTGAAGTGGATGAGAGGGAGGGAGAATGCTCCCAGCAGGATGGACCAACCCCCATCCCATATCCAGCCTTGCTGGGCACTACGTGACAGCCTGGAGCCAATCCTTCAGTCACAACCTCCTGGAAACCCAGAGCCACCAGCAGCCCAGGAAAAACCATCCTGGTTCCAGCCGGGGAGATGCAACCCCAGACATTCCCACCTTGCTGCTTTACACCTTGTCTCTGGTGTGCTTTAACAAGTGTAGATCATCCTTTCGTTGTTTCAAAAATTATCAGCAGTGGCTGAGTATGGAAGGACATCAGGGAAAAGAAGGACTTGGACCTGCTCAGACAAGTCACAAGGATGCTCTGAGGGCTGGATCTCCTCTGCTCTGGAGCCAGGCTGGGAGAGCTGGGGGTGCTCAGCCTGGGGAAGAGAAGGCTCCAGGGAGAGCTCAGAGCGCCTTGCAGTGCCTAAAGGGACTCCAGGAGAGCTGGAGAGGGACTGGGGACAAGGGACAGAGGGACAGGACACAGGGGAATGACTGCACACTGATAGAGGGCAGCATTAGATGGGATTTTGGGAATCCCTCCCTGTGAGGATGCTGAGGCCCTGGCACAGGGTGCCCAGAGAAGCTGTGGCTGCCCCTGGATCCCTGGAAGTGTTGCAGGCCAGGCAGGACGGGGCTTGGAGCAACCTGGGCTAGTGGAAGGTGTCCCTGCCCATGGAAAGATGATCTTTAATGTCCCTTCCAACCCAGAGCAGTCTGTGATTTCATGGTTCCCAATCTCCTAGCAGCAGGACCATGGTGGTGCCAGCAGCACTAAAGCAGCAGCAGCAGCTTCTGGTGGGCACAGGGGATGTTAAGGACACCCAGGAGGCAGGGCCAGGGCAGGAACAGCTCCAGCCAGGTCAGGGAGCAGCAGAAGTATCCAGGATCACCTGAGTGCACCCCCAGCCCTCCTCACTGCAGGCAGGATGTGCAGATCAGCATTAGAGCAGCTCTGTGCTGCTTTATCTGCTGTCCCTGTCCCTGCCAGAGCTGCCTGGGGGCACAGCTCAGAGCTGCAGCTTTGAAGGGCTGCCAGGAAACCCTGGGGCTCTCCTGCTCCACTGCTCCAGCAGCCCTGGTGACACCAGGGGAGGGAAGTCACCTCTAATGACCACATGGCAGACAGCTTCATAGAGCACTGCTGTGATCCCTCCTCTGCTCAGCCCAATTTCCACACAGTGGGAACTCGTTCCTCACCTGCCTTTTCCCTTTGCAAACAGACCTGCTTCCCTTATGGGATGGAGCAAGAGCTGGCAAAAATCCATTTTTTCGCCCCGTGAGCAATGGGATTGCTCCAAGCTTATGTCTTTATCTCTCTCATCACAAGCTAACATCAGTGTCTCTGATTTCTGCTCTCCATCTCTCTTCCCCAGCTCCATCCAAGTATTGGGATTCCCTGCCAGCCTTGGAAAAAACATCCCGTATCCCCTACATCTCCCTTGGGAATGTGTCTGGAGAGCCAGGATGAAGAGGAGGTGGGGGAAGTGGTTCTTCAGCATCTTGGGGACTGCCTGGCTGCTCCTCACCCCACCCTGCACCTGCACCAGTGCTGGAAGTGCCCAGGAGCTGAATTCCTGTCCTGATGGAAGCTCAAGCTCACCCTGCACCAATCCATGGCTATGTGACATTCCAGCTGCACCCCTCAAAAAAATGAGCCTTTATTTCCCATCAAACATTCAAGGCACCTCCAAAGTGTTTTCCCATTGAAAACCCCAGCACTTTCCATTCCTAAAATTTCTCCATTTTAATTTTTTTTTCCAGTAAAGCTCATTTTGGAAGGACAGTTGGGAAAAGACAGGACCTTAAAGACAGAATAGTTTTTCTACCCTGAAAGTAAGGTTTTCAATAATAAAGGAAATTTTGTGCTTCTCTGCTTAAGTCCTGTCAGCTCCACTCATGCTTTCTATGGAAAACCAGAATTGGGTGTGTTGATCCCTTAAAACACCAGTCCACCACTGATGGCAAACACTTTTGTTACCCTGAAAGTAAGCTTTTCAATAATAAAGGAAATTTTCTGCTTCTCTGCTTAAGTCCTGTCAGCTCCACTCATGCTTTCTATGGAAAACCAGAATTGGGTGTGTTGATCCCTTAAAACATTGTTTGTTAAACTTAATAACATCTACTTTTCTCCTAAAATAACATCTGCAGCAAAAGGACCCTTCTGGGAGGCACAGAAACAGCAGCACCAAATAATTAACTGGGATAGGGAAGGGATAGTAGGGAATTTTTGTGATGATGCTGCAGAAGTGTTCTCCTACAGAAGAGGGGATCACTACATTTCAACAGGGAAGTCAAACAATTCCTGTTGTTGTGCCCCAGCAAGGCCCAGCAGCAAACAGAGACCCACAAATGGAAGAAAAATCCCCTATTTCTTGTCCTCACTGTTAAAATTACAGATACAGGAGTGATCCTGGGTGCTCAAAAGCCAAGCAAAATAGTGTGAGAGATAAAAATAATGGATGTGGCTAGAATCCAGGGTACCTGAGGCATTCCTTGTGGGATGGAGCAGTTTATCCTGACAGAGAGGGGGAGGCTGCATGAGGCAGCCACAGCAGAAAAGGGTGAATGGTTTTATGGGCTTTGATACTTAATGGTCCAACTGGAAATGACATGAAAGTCCCTGATTTTCAAGGTGACTGATTTGAGCTGTCTCAGACCCTCTGCTATCACCAGCCACTCCTGAAATCCTCCCAATCTGTCCCTGGAGAACTCCTGAGCCAGGAGGCAGCAGGACTCCAGGGCTGGCCCCCTTCCAAACTCTGCAGGCAAAGGCTGATCTTGGCAAAGTTTCTGCTCTGCAGTTTCAAATCCAAGAGCTCCTTCATGCCTCCTGACCTAGGATCCAAAGCACTCTCATTCAAGAGCTTCTTTTTGCTGCTTAGTCCCAGCTTTTGGGAATATGAGGGATTTTTTTCCCCCCCTAAGAAGTGTCTTCTTTCTCTTTTACTGGAAGAAAGTCTACTTATTCCATGTCATGAAACACAGGGCATGAGAAGCACTCTCATTCAAGAGCTTCTTTTCACTGCTTAGTCCCAGCTTTTGGGAATCTGAGGGATTTTTTTCCCCCCTAAGAAGTGTCTTCTTTCTCTTTTACTGGAAGAAAGTCTACTTATTCCATGTCATGAAACACAGGGCATGAGCAAAACCTGTTCTTCCCTGGGAGGACAAAGTAGATTCCCTCTTTGCTTTGTTTTAACGTAGCAGACAGACTCCAGGGATAAGAGGGAGTCAGCCCTGGCTCACCCTTTCTGCAGGATCATTCTCCCTCAGGAGGGTACCCCGAGCCTTCTCTGCACCTGGGGCCCTTCAGACCTCAAATCCCTGGGCTCTCCAGGGAATCCTGGGCTCAGCTCAGCCCAAAGACCAAAAAACCCCCAAAGCAGGGGATGGAAAATCGCTGGAAAGGCCCTCTGGCTCCTCCTGTGCTAATTGCCAGCAGTCCAATTGATGGACTTAATTGCTGAGCTGCTGACGAGACAAGTGACCTATTATGGATCATTGTTTACAGCAAATTAGTTCAGAAGTTCCCATCATTCTGCCTGTCATGCTCAGGGGCAAACTCCTTCTGCTCTGCTGCTGAGCCAAGGGCTTCCCTGGCACTGGAACCTCAGACATGAGGAAAAGCTGAGCAAAGGCACAGCCAGGGCACAGCACAAGCCTGGCTGGGCAGCAGGAGAAAGCTCCGAGGTGAGAGGGGTCAGAGAGAGAGAAACCAACAGCTCAGAGGGGAAAAAATGCCCAAGGAAAAGAAGAGCAGATGGGAGAGGAGGACTCGAAGTCCTCGAGCACAGCTCAGACATGGCTAAATGGAGCTGCTGGGGCAGTGGGTGGAGGATGGATGGGTGTGGGGGGGTCCCAGGTGAGGGCAACTCATCCCTGGAACCTTTGGAGAGGGGAACTTTGCTTCCTGAGGGGTGTCCAGAGCAGTGTCAGTGAGGAAAGGTAAAGGATCTGTAAGAGCTGTGGTATCTGGGAATAAATAAAAGGAATGGGGAGGGAACATTAGCAAGACGCAAATGGGGCTGGGCTGAGAAATGCTCAGTGAATTTTGCATTTTTCTTGGGAAACAGGGTTCTCCCCACCCTGGGGACAGCAGGGTTGGATATGGACATGGTTCCATTGTGCATGGATAACATGGAACACCGGGACAGCATTATCCGGACTGTCACCTGGAGATAAAGGGAATTAAAGCAGGGGAGCACAAGAAGATTAAAACCAGGCCTGCCCTTGACTTACACAATATATTTCAACAGCCCCATAAAAAGATCAGGGAATTCAGTCAAGCATGAATAGTTACAAGCATAAAAGAATGGTGGTATTATATTTATTATTAAAGCCCTTTGAAAGCCCCCTTATTGCAGATGGATTCGGAGCCTCTGGGGAAAGTCAGGGACAGGATATTTAGCAAAAATGTTATTAAAAATAGAAATTGTTTCCTATGACTTAACCTTACTGCCTAGGGGGAAATCACTTAGGTGGTGTTAGAGGAGAGCACACAGTTATGAGGCCGGGGCTGTTATGGAAAACTGTGCACAAGGTTTCTGGAAGAGCAGCCATGGTCCTGCTTCCAGGGAAGCAGATTTACCTGTGCCCTCCACCCACTGCCTGCATCCTCAGCAGGGGGAGGAAGGCTTTCCCTTGGACCAGCCTGTGCTCCCTGCTGCAGCTCTGAGCTCCAGAAGGTGCTCCCAAGGATCCACACTGTGTGGTGAATGAGCAGAGGGAATGTGGAAGGGTGGGAGAGTTCCAGGCCAGGCTGGAGGGGGCTTGGAGCAACCTGGCCTAGTGGAAGATGTCCCTGTCCTTGGCAGGGGGTGGATTGAAGTGATGTTAAAGTCCCCTCCCACCCCAAACCATTCAGGGATTCTCTGATATCATTCTGTGAATGGAATTCATGCCATCAACACCCAGCAATGTATCAATTTCTCAGTTTCTCAGTTTATCACCATTCTGTGTCAATTCATCAACATCCTGCAGCTCCCAGATGCCCCTGGTTCCCCTTCCTGGGTCTGGAGGGGGATTTGGGACTGGTGGCCAAAGGGCAGCACGTGGGATGACACCATGGTTTGCTGGAGCTTTAGTTCCAGCCTGGACAACAGAGAGCTGTGGATGCCATGGGACACAGAGAGAGAAACAGCAAGCATTTCTCACAGCGGCTTGTGAGAATTTTTAAGGAGTTGTAAGGATGTGATAATTTGTTGAGTATAAAGAATCTGCAGACAGTGTTCTTCTACTTCATCTTTCTGTTCTTCTCAAGGATGGTGTATGAGGAAGGTGTTTTTGTTAATTAGCCAATCAAATAGAATGTATTGTATCACTATAAAACCGCGCGGTTCTCTTGAATAAATTCTCCTTTTGCTCTTTCTACAATACCGCCTCCCGCCTTCCTGTGTCATTCTCTGGGCAAGAGTGACAGAGAGGCTTTTTCCCAACTGAGGCTGTTCAGCACCTGCAAAAAGGCTCAGTGATGACAAATTGGTGTTTTCTCTCAGGAAAGCTCCTCGTCCCACAGCCAAAGGCTGCTTATCAAAGCAGCATCAGGTGTGATCCCCCCCTGCAGAGATGGCCGGGAGCTCTTTGAGAAATGCAGCTCCAGAGGCCGTGGAAATGCCAGGGGAAGGCTGAGCTGATCTGACTGTGTCCTGCCATCCTCCTGGGATCCATCTCCGGGAAGATGGGCAGGTATCAAACATTCATCACAGGCACTTGTCCCTTTAACAGCTGACACTGGTGCAGCAAAACAGTTTTTGATCACTTGAGCGTAATGTCACTGCAATCATTGCTTGGAATGTAATTTTGCCTTTAAAAAAAACAGGGAAGGAGGATGAAAAATGTGACTCAAAGGTCTCCATGCTTCAGAAAAGCTGGCTCTGAAGCTGTAAGCATCAGAACGCAGCAAATTCTGTAAACTTCCCCCCTTCCCCCCCTACCCCCGCCTGTATTTGGACATTTTCCTCTTTCTTAATGATATTCCATCAATTACATAACTCCACAGATCCCTGGGATCAGGATTAGGGAGTTCAGCTTCATTATCAGTGCAGTTATTGTCCTTTGGAGACGGAGCTAATGGCCATTTGTCTTCTTCAATTCAATTAACAGCAACCCTCTCTGGACACCACGGCAGTGTCACTCGGTGACACTCTGGGACATCCCCTCCTCCACCAGGACCTGACCCCCATCTCCTCAGACGAGCTCTGGCTCCCCTCTTGCCAGCTCCCTGCTGCACATTTTAGCAGCACGTCAGGAAATGGCACAGTAAATTACCCAAGAATTAAACCGGGCAGGGTGAGAGCCAAGAAAAATCCATTTATCGATGGCCATTCCCACTCTGAAGTGCTTGAGGAGGTTGACAAGGCAGGAACATATCTTCCCTGACCAGCCAAGAAGACTCTTCCCAAGAAGGACAAGGTCACATCTTCCTGCAAAAGATGAAGGTGGGGACAGACTGAGAGAAGAGTTTCAACATTTTCAAAGAGAACAGAGCAGTTCCAGAACATCAGCTGTGACTTTTTGGCACAATTTTGGATCATGGAGCCTGTATTTCCCCTTATGCTTGGCCTCTGCTCTAGGTATGCTCCTGTCACTAAGTTCAAGGACGCCCAACACATCCCTCTGTGACATTCCAGCACAGAAATAATCCCCTCACATCTACAGAGATGTGATGCTTGGGGGATGTGGGTTAGTGGAGGACTTGGGTTAATGCCTATGGACTCCATGACCTTGGAGGGCTTTTCCAACCCTAATGATTCCATGTAGCTCTGCAGCAGTGCTCCATGCAGAGCAGAGGGTGGAGGGCAGCCCACTGCCATAAATGAGTCCCTCTCTGCTCCTGGCACGTGGCAATTTTAATGGAAAGCATTAATTGCTGACAAATCTCTCTGGTAGCAATAGGATCTGACAAATGCCTCTTTAGAACAACTCTTACACTGAGGGGAGATTGTCTGTTAGTTCATGGATGCAAGGAGCACCTGGATCACTGGGAGTGGGCAAGAAATTGGGGGAGTCTCCTGACCAGCCAGAGCCTGCAGGCTTTCTGGGAGAAGAGCTACCAGTGCAGGCAGAAAAGGTGGCTGTGAGCTGAGAAACTGTGTCCTTGTGGGAATGAGTCTTTCCTTGGAAGGCTGTCCATGCCCCAGGAGGTGACCATCCAGACCCACTGATGACACCAGCACCCCATGGTCACCCTCACTATGGTTTGTTCCTGAAAGGATTCAGTGAAACCCAGAGTTTGGTTTGCCAATGTATCCTTCTGCTTTAACGACAGCAAAATCCATCCTGGTGCCCCTGGAGCAGCCCAGCCTGCTCCTGCTGTGAGGAGCAGTGATGGGATCGCTGGAATGTAACAAGATTGATCACCTGCTCCTGGAGAGTGATTGCCTGCTCCGTGCCCTCAGTAAATAATGTTCTGCTGGTGTCACCTGGGACAGCATTAACCCAGGACACACCATTCAACCTCCCGTGGGCTCACGCGGCTCCCCCGGCTGCCCGATGTGTCTGGGAACCCAGCCAGTCCTCCCAGGGACCACGTGAGGCTGGGATGCCAAAATCCACACCGGGGAAGGAGGAACACGGCTTGGTACCATGGAGAAGGTGATGCCATGCTGAGGAGAGCCCCTGAGCAGCTTCACCTGAGCAGCCTTTGGAGGGAACCCATTGTATTTGCAGGGTGCCAGGATGAAGGGAGGAATGATGAATCTGACTCCATGTTCTCAGAAAGCTAATTTATTATTTATGATACTATATTATATTAAAGAATACTAAACTAAACTATACTAAAGAATACAGAAAGGATACTTACAGAAGGCTAAAAAGATAATAATAAAACTTGTGATTCTCTCTCCAGAGTCTCGACACAGCTTGACACTGATTGGCCAATAAATCAAAACAATTCACAGCAGAAACCAATGAAACAATCACCTGTTGAAAAACAATCTCCAACCACATTCCAAAGCAGCAAAACACAGGAGAAGCAATGAGATTAAATTGTTTTCCTTTTTCTCTGAGGCTTCTCAGCTTCCCAGGAGAAAAATCCTGGGTGAAGGGATTTTTCAGAAAATATGAATGTGACAGGAACCCACAGGTATTCGGGGCTGGTTGGTCATTCTGACACCAGCAAGGGTGACAGGTCACATGTTCCAGCTGTTCCAGGGTCACATCAGGCCATTTCCCAACTCTGGCTGCTCACAGGGCTGGAGACAAGCAGAGCTCTTCCCATGTGTGATCTCCTTCCCAATCCACCAGCACAATCCACCTCAGTGACTTCCTTCACAGAGGGCTTGTGCCAAGGGCTCAGGACTTGGACTCCTCTGGTCCTCCTCATTCTGCTTAATAACTCCTGATTGCTCCTTCACTGCGTCTCCGCTTGAAAAGTTGGATTTATTAATGCATTTTTAATTAGCAAACTCATTCTCCAGGGGAAGGTGTCTTGCATCTTAATGACCTTTGCCTTGAACTTTTGCCAGAGAGAGTTTTATACCACAAACCTCAAGCTGCAACCAAGTTTCCTGACCCTCAGCTCACATGCTGAGCAACCAGGGGAGGAATTTGCCCCGTGGATGCAGTCCCAAGTTAGTCCCAGCTGGTGGGAAGTTCCAACACTCAAGGCCCAGGAAACCCACGAAGCCTGTGCACAGCTGGAGAAGTGCTGCAGAAAAGGCTTGTTGGAGCTCAGCAGTGGGGTTTGGGTGGTCCCAGGAGATGGGGGCAGGTCTGAGCACGTGTCCTAAGTGTGTGGGGACAGCCAGGAGCCAGCCTGACTGCCTCCCCCAGCCCTCTGCTTCTCAGGGACACAGTTACTGTTCCTTGGAGCCTTGTTCCAGCCGGTTCATGACCCAGTTACTCACCCAGTTTCTCCAGGAGGTGCCTCTTTGCAAGCCCCACCTTCCCAAAGCAGTTCCTACCATTAGGGGCCAGCAGAAAGGCCTGGTTTTTCATAGGAGTTTGTGACATTTTAATCAACTCTTCCAGATAGAGTTATACACTTAAATGCTCTCCTGTTCCCTCCAGATCTCCCCAGACATTTCATGGTTCCAACATGGTCTCGGTGTTCTCTGTGCTCCTGCAGTCCCAGATTTCCTTTCAAACCATCCACTGCAATTGAGATGTTTCAAGTGATCAGTGCTGCAGGAGCCCACCGTCCCCAGCCCAGTTCAGAATCCGTTTCCCACCTCTGGGAGGAGCAGGAGCTGAACCCATTTCCTCCTCTCCCGTGCTTTGGGAAGGGTGGGAGAGCTGCTGACAGCATGGTAGTTTATTTCCAGACAGCTCCATAGACCCAGACCTTCCAAAGGCATTTCACAGCGCCAGCTGTTCCTGGGTTTTCTGGCTGCTCTGTCACACAAGCTGTTAGTGATGCCATTTGTCTCCAACCTCCTCTGAAAGCGCATCCCAGTGGCACACGAGTCCCTACAGCAGCCCTTTCCCTGCCCTCTCCCACACTGGAAGGGAATGACAGTCTCCAGAGGATCAGGACCTGGCATGAAATCCCTTCCTGGCAGAGAGTGGCAGATGCTGAGCATTCCTGCAGCTCCTGCCTGTGCAGGAGGCATTTAAACTCCACTGAGTCTCCTGATGAACATCCCATCCTCAGCTCCTCTGGATCACCGTGTGGAAGGAGCAATGTGTGTGGCTCATTCTCACAGCAGGACAAGCATTAATCCTTTCTGACTTCCCCACCGACCCACATCCCCATCCCTCTTTTCCAGGCAGCAGGAAATTGAGCTCACCTGGCTGCAGGTGCTCCCCTTGCCATTCCCCCAGCTCCTGGATCCCCTCAGCTCCTGGATTTGTCAGTGATTCCTCCTCGTGCTGCTGGCATCGCTTCACTGCCTTGAGCTGTGCTTTAAGGCCTCGGGAAGCAGCTTAGGCACTGTTGCATGACTCGAGCTCCCCCTCAGCTCTCCCCTCTCAGAAGAGAAGCCTGAGCCTGGCCCTGACCTCCAGCAAGGTCCCTCACTGGGTCCTGCAGTGCTGCAGGTCCTCTGAGGCAAAGAGCACAGAGTTAGGACCAGGGATCAGCTGGAGCTGTGTCAGGGGGGTTTAGGTTGGAGATCAGGGGAAGGTTTTTCCCCCAGAGGGTGCTGGGCACTGCCCAGGCTCCCCAGGGAATGGGCACAGCCCCAAGGCTGCCAGAGCTCCAGGAGAGTTTGGACAGTGCTCTCAGGGATGCACAGGGTGGGATTGTTGGGGTGTCCTGGGCAGGGCCAAGAGCTGGACTTGATGATCCTCTGGGCCCCTTCCAGCACAGCCTATTCTATGATTCCATGGAAGAAAGTGGTTTCAGAAGCCTTTTCCCTCCCCACTTCCTCCAGGCAAGGGAGAGCAATCATCTGGCAGCTCAGTTTCCCGGGATTTCTCAATCCCTTATCAGTCATGCTGCTCTCCACCTTGTCCCAGCCCCACTGACCAGCAGCATCCCTGGAAATGGCACCAGGAACAGGCGTCCTGCAGAGCTCAGACAGAAGCCACAGCCCAAACCTCAGGCCAGAGCCCAGAGACACTTCCCATCTCCCTGTCCAACCTGGACAGCACGTAGTGCAGAGGCAGCATTCCCAGGCCTCTGAGAAGGAGCCATTTATTATGCCCCTTCTCCCTTAGCACAGTCCCTGCTCTCCTGCATCCCCAAGTGCCAATATCCCGTGGTTTTTCTGATCCAATTTATCACTGGGCTGTTTCCCCCAGTCAGCAGATGCCCTGTGCTCAGGTTCCTGACGGATCGATTGATGCCGAGGCCTCCAAGGTGCCACTTGCCAGGTCCCTGAGTTCCAATTCCTCTCCTGCCTCAGAAAGATGTGGGAAGGGGAGGGCAAAGCCCACAGGGACAGCAAGGGACAGGGACAGCTGAGCCCTGCAAGGGCTGCTGGGCTGAGAGAAGGCCTGGAAGGGCTGTCAGGACAGAATTCCTGAGCTCTGCATTCCTTAGGATTTTGGCACCACAGCAGCTGAGCAGCTGCCCTCTGGCTCTACCCACCTGTTGGGATTGAGTGGATCCCCATTTTGAACTGGGGCAGGAGCTCTGCCCCTGCACCCCACAGCTCTCCCAGCAAGTCCCACTCTGTCCCAGCAGTGATCCCCTCCTCAGCCTTGTGTCCCCACGCCACATGCAATGGGAAATGCATGCAGGAAATGCAGGAAGTGGAGTTAAGGTCTTCCTACTTCTCTGTGCCAAGAGATGCCTCTTTGCTGCATGCTCACTCCACTCTGGAAGGGGAAAGGTGCCCAGTGATCCCAGGGGAGCCAGAGAGTTCCCACCAGAGAATTCCCCACCAGCAACTGCCTGGAGAACCTGATGGGGGTTAGTGGCATCTGAACAAGCAGCAAGCACAATTAGTTCTTTTCTCTGGAGAGGACCTCAGAAAGATGTGGGAAGGGGAGGGCAAAGCCCACAGGGACAGCAAGGGACAGGGACAGCTGAGCCCTGCAAGGGCTGCTGGGCTGAGAGAAGGGCTGGAAGGGCTGTCAGGACAGAATTCCTGAGCTCTGCATTCCTTAGGAGTTTGGCACCACAGCAGCTGCCCTCCTGCCCTACCCGCCTGTTGGGATTGAGTGGATCCCCGTTTTGAGCTGGGGCAGGAGCTCTGCCCCTACGTCCCACAGCTCCCCCAGCAAGTCCCACTCTGGCCCTGCAGTGATTCCCCCCTCAGCCTTGTGTCCCCATGCCATATGCAATGGGAAATGCATGCAAGAAATGCAGGAAATGCAGGAAGTGGAGTTAAGGTCTTCCTACTTCTCTGTGCCAAGAGATGCCTCTTTGCTGCATGCTCACTCCACTCTGGAAGGGGAAAGGTGCCCAGTGATCCCAGGGGAGCCAGAGAGTTCCCACCAGAGAATTCCCCACCAGCAACTGCCTGGAGAACCTGATGGGGGTTAGTGGCATCTGAACAAGCAGCAAGCACAATTAGTTCTTTTCTCTGGAGAGGACACAGCACTGTGGTAGGAATTCCTGAGGAGGAAAACACCTGGGGTCACAACCCAGCAGTTTTCTCACTCGGGTCCTCAATGGATTTCTTCCCACCCCAGTCACCCCCTGCACATGCAGTCAGTCCAAGCTGTTTTCTCAGCCTGCAAGAGCCTCACTGAGTCCTCAATTAGGCACAAAACCTCTTAAGGAGTGAGACGAAGCTCCCAGAAGTGGTTTTATGGCTTCCAGGACACAAAGCTCTCCTCCTCCAAAGCACTCTCCTAATAAACACTCCTTCCCCAGCTTTCCAAGTTCTTTTTCAAATCAAAGCTGCAGCTGTGAAAGATGACCTGGATCTAAGACTGGCCTCCTGCCCCACTCTCCTGCTGTGCTTGGAGAAGACCTTCAAGGGAAGAAAAAGGAACTTTCTATTTGTGATCCCTCTCCCATAATGAAAATCTCATAACTTTTGGGGAGGTAGATGTGTGGAGGGACAGGATATTCAGGGGTGGGAGAGATTTCCTAGTCCTTGTGAAGGAGGAGGAAAGAACCAGTATTAGCAAGGTCTCACAGCTTAGTCTCTTGTTGAAGGACAAAACACTCACCTCCAAATGGAAGCAGCAACGAGGAAGAGTCAGGAAGGAGACAAAAGTTAAGCATTGTCATCGGGAAGATTGGGACAGACTCCATCAGCCCCACGCTGGAACTGCCACCTCTCAGCAAAATGCGGGGAGATAAAGAGCGTTAGTTATGCACTGTCATGGTGCATTAAATAAAGGTGGCTGCCCTTGAGCCCTCCTTCCTCGAGCCCTTCACCCTGCTCCCCTTGGGAGCATCATTAGAATGGCACAGCAGCCTCAGCCCCCCAGGGTCACGGAACCCAGAGTTGTGAGCTCAGCAGAGTCCGGGCGGCTCTGCGGAGACGCGGCAGAGTGACAGGTGAGGTCCCTGCCCTTTGCATTAGCTGGGTTTTAATTTGGAGCTGTGCTGTTCATTACTTCCATCACATCCAGGCTCCTCTGGCTGCCTCGGAGCTCTGGAGTGCTGCTGACCCTGGTGCTCCATCCCTGGGCTCCCAGCTCCGGGAGTGTCACAGCACTGGCACCCAGGAACTGCCTTTGGCCTGTGCAGATCCCAGGGATGAGCTGGGACACGGATCCTCCACCAAAGCTGACCACACTTGTGCTGCTGGGACTGGGCACACTCAGGGATGTTCCACCCATTCCCATTCCCTGGCATGGAACTGGTTAAATTCACTGAGATACAGAGCCAGTGGGATGCGCACAGTGAGTTTGGCACCAGAGAAGTTTCCATGACTCAGTTCAGCTTCAGGAAGTTTATAGAAACATGACAGTAGAACCTTATAGAACCTATAATAGTGCAACGGCAGAGGTTTCATATTCTGGAAAGCAGCCTCTGGCTACAGGAATGAACTGGAGAAGCTGGAGTATCCCTGGTTGCCCTGGAGTCCCTGGCTCAGAGCTATTCCAGTGGCTTGTCTGCCCAGCTTGCCAAGGTGACTGGGAAACTTCAGAGGAGCTACTTGGATTGGGAGCAATGTCTTCTCTTCCACCCACAGAAGCTGTGGCTGCTGCCTCCCTGGAAGTGGCCAAGGCCAGGGTGGACAAGGCTTGGAACAAGCTGGAAGGTGTCACTGCCTGGGGCAGGTGGGTAGAACAAGACTGTCCCTTCCAGCCCAAACCATCTGGTGATTTTAAAGTTGGGGCTTTCTTCCCAACACTCCCTGTCAAAGGGATGCTGGGGGAGGGCTGGAAGTGGAGGTATTTTTCAGCAGTTTCTCCCCATGTATTTAAGCACCCGCTCCCATCTTTCCCTAGCCCTTTTCCTGGGAATAAAGCTTGGGCAGGCAATCCCTGTCTGCTCAGCACCACAAAGTGATCACTGCAGTGGGACAAACCAAACCAGGAGCCTCCCCTGGGAGGTGCAGCACGGTCTGGGGCTCTGCTTATCCAAGGGGTCATTTTCCAGTGGGTTAGTACTGGAACTGGAAACTCCTTTCCAAAAGGGAATTAAGAAGCCCTGCTTCCAGCTGGGAAGATGCTGGAGAGAGCAAACACACAGCACTGCACAAATCAGGAGGAAACTGGTAACAGAGTTGGACCTGACTTCCAGACAGGTTGATGTAAGAAAGATTTTCTGCTCTCCTTCAATACAAAAGAGGAAGTTTTGAAATCTAATCTTTCCTTGGGAGAAAAAAAACCAACCCTGGTAGTCTGCAGCTCCTGCCACTTCTAGTCCATATATTTACAAGGATCCTTGAGCAGAGACAGAGCAATTTGCTGGGATGAACATTCACAGAACTGAAGGAGCAGGCACATTATCATGCCCTCCACATCAGCAAAGGCCACTGCCTTGGATTCCCACTCCTGTGGGGAGCCAGAGGAGACTCAGGAAGGCACAAGGATTGTGTCTATGGAGTCAGGGCAAAGCAGCAGCCAGGAAAGAGCCAAGCATGGAGCAAGGAGAGCTTGGACAAGGATCTTTGACTGCTGTAAATATGACACAGGCATTGAAGTATCCACATAAACCCTGCAGGGAAAGCTTATCCCAGGAAAACACTGCTCTTCCTGCAGCAGTGCTGGGAGAGCTGAGCTGCCCATCACACTCAACATTTCCCTTTCATGGGAATGGGATGTGGGATGGTTGCACTGGATACCTGGCTGAGTCACCTAAAAGGGTGGGGAGCAGTGGTGCAGCTCCTGGTGCAGAATTTTCCCCCAACACTGAGAAGAGACCAGAGTCGAAGCCCTAAACCCACCAGAGGAGATAAGAAAGGCTCCTCATTGTAGATGGGTCTCTGCTCTGGATCAGCTCTGGAGAAATCTGGCGTTTCATCAGGACAGGAACTGAGAAGAGCCTTTGAGCAGCCCTACCTAAACCTCTAGGCCAGCCTGGAGTCCTGCCAAACAGGGAAGACCACAAAGTGATTAAAATGTAACATTAGAGCCCAAATGAAGCCCCAGAAGCTCAGCCCAGGCTCGTGCCTTGTGCCAGTGCAGCCACAGGGACGCCGAGACTCAGGCGGTGCCTTGGGGATCAATGCTGCAGCCTCATCCATGGTGCTGGGCATCAAGAGCACTGGTGCCACTGGGGACCCCCCTGCTGCCATGTGCAGAGGTCTCAGGCAGGCCTGGAACGCCTGGTGCTGCAGGGGATGGGCAGGGAGGACAGTCCTTGAAGCTCCTTGGAGAGGAGGCTCAGGGAGCTGCTCCGAGCAGAGGCAAACGGGGAATTTGGAGATCAATGATTCTGTCTGCCGAGAGCAGGCGTGAAAAACAGCCTGCTTTAGTAAAACTTGCAGGAACTTTTGGGGCGAAATCAGTTATACTGGAGCAGTTGACAATTAAAGAGCATTCTCCAGCAACTATTTTTCACCCAAATTACTTTTCAGACCCTCCACTCCGGCACAAAAGATGTATGTTCATCAATAAAGTAAATGCACAGATTCCTTCCCTGTCCCACCAACACTGTGGTTTCTGGACAGACCCCCAGCCAGGGGAGTGGGAAGCACTACAGAAGCTCCTGAAATCCCCCAGATAACAAGGAAAATCCTCACAGCTGGTGTTAACAGGATTGCAGTTGTTTGGTTTAATATGAATGTATTTATGTATTGTTAGTGCAATTTGGCGAAGCTGTTTCCTTGCTTGCAAAAGTCTGGATTTAGCAAATATTGGCTGGTTAACTATGTTGTTTCTTAGCAACCCTAATTGGATTTCAAATGGGAGATTTTGTTTTGGAAATATTACCTGTATCACTTAGCACTGTGAAATAAGTTCCTGCCTTCCTCGTGCAGATAAACCCAATCAGCACTCCCCAATCCACTGGGGTTCCAGCTTGTTTACCCTCTCCTATGGCAGGAGCTGACAGATTCCCTCCTCCCCCAGCCAGGACCTGCAATTTTTTACCAGCACTTGGAATTCTAAGACCAGCACGAGCTGCTGCTGCAGCCTCCAACTTGACTGGCAGCCCCATGGTGACACTGTCCCCAGGCACAGTGGCAGCCACAGAATCACAGAATCCTTTAGGTTGGAAAAGCCCTTTAAGGTTTACTCAAATTTATGTCCCAATACTGCCAAGGCCACCATTAACCCATGTCCCCAAATGCCACATGCACACAGCTTTTAAAGCCCTCTGGGGATGGGGACTCCACCACTCCTTGGGCAGATGTGCCAGGGCTTAACATCAGTGAACAAATTTTCTCAACATCCAGCCTAAATCTCTCCTTTAGACCCAACTTGAGGCTTTTTCCTCTTGTCCTTTGGCTTTTCCCAGCTCAGCTGTTGGGCACAAATGTGGGAAGATATCCCAGCTGAGCATGAAGGTGCCAAGCTTCCTTCCATCACCCCAGTGCTTCTGCTGGTGAAGCACCAACACATCCCAAGGACCTTTCAGGGATGTGGAAAGTGAGGTGGAGTTTCTTTTCTCCAGCCTTCCCCTTTTCACCATGTCCAACTGGACTTAGAATAGACAATGGGATGCCCAAAGGAGCAGCTCCAAGCCTCTGTGCAGACAGGGAATGGCCCCGTGAGCAACGCATGGCGACAACTCCAGCAGAGTTTTCCGTGTGTGTGCAGTGTTTTTTCTGGAAAGCAGCTGCTGTTGTGCCATTTAGTGATAGTGAAGGGGTAAGCCAAGCATTCAGCCAATTACAGCCTCCAAATCATTGCACAGCCATGGGCCAGTGACTGCGGGGAGAGCTGGGAATGAGCATTGATCGGAGCCCGGGGCCGTGCTGGCCCCACCGCTGCGGCTCCACAGTGTGGAGCACTGCTGGTCCTCCCACAGCCCTGAGAGCCACAGAACTCCAAAAGGTCAGCAAAGAGCACAGAAGGGAGCTGAGTCTGCCAGGATCAGGGATCTGGGGCTGTGCTGCACCAGGCTTCCTGTGCAGGAAGGGTTATTCGGGGTGGACAGCTCCTTCTAAAGCCCTTCATCTCCGCAGAGATGTGGTGGCATGGGAGCTGAGCAATTAAAGAGCTGCTGATGTCCTTGTGCAGCACGGAGGGAGGAGAGGCAATTCCAGGGAAGTGGCAGCCTGCAAAGCAGGCTCTTTATGCTCTGAAGATGGTAATCTGCATTTTCAGGAGGAATGAAGCAGCGTTTTCCCTGAGGGCTTCAGGGTATGGAAGTATGGGAAGAAGTGTGGTCCTGAGCCACTCACAAAGGGACAAGGCCAGGACCCCATAGCAGAGCACTGACACAGCTGGAACACACAGATACAGCCTGCTCAGGGACAGGCACCTCCTTCCTTCCTTTCTTCCTTCCTTCCTTCCTTCCTTCCTCCAAACCTCTAAAGAGATGCTGGACCCAGAGGCAAACTTCCCAACATGGCCATACTCAGTTGTAAGCCAATGGGTTTGGCACTAGCCCCAAACAGATTTTCCCTATCAAGGAAAACCTCTGGGAGTTTCTGGGAGCAAGCTCTTCACCAGCTAAACAAAAGCCACCCGAGCCAGGCTGGAGCCAGACAATCATTAAGCTTGGAAAAAACCTCCACAACCATGAAGTCCAGACATTCCCCCAGCACTGCCAAGGCCACCACTAACTCACCTCCCCAAGTGCCACATCCACGGGGATTTTAAATGCCTCCCTCCAGGGACAGGGACTCCACCACTGCCCTGGGCCTTCCCAACTCCTAACCACCCTTTCCATGAAGGAATTTTTCCTAATATCCAATCCAGTTTATTTCTACAATGGTGGCATTAGAGGTTTCCTGTCTGATGCTAGCCCTAGTTTACGTTGGCAGATCAAGCCTGGGAAATGAGATACAGATTTTCTGGACTCTGTCCCAGAAGAGTTGTCATTTCACCTCAAGGTAACTCTACACACCCTTGAGATGAATCCAAGAGATGACAGCACCTTCCTGGTTTTGTTTGGGGTACTCCTCCACAACAAAAAGAGTCTCAACAGGAGTTTGGGTGAGAAACCCAAAAGGAGGAGAAGATAAATGAAAGGAGAAAGAAAATAATCTCCACCGAGTCCTCTCATTATGAGCCAGGCCAGGAAAATGGCAAGGATACTTTCCTGGTGTTGGAAGCCAATCTGGTGGTGACTGTGCTGTCCTGAGGCGTGGTTTCCTTCAGGTGGAACCAGCCCATGTGTTCAGAAGGGAAACAGGCAGGGAAAGGCAGTGTTACCCTGATGAAAATTTAAATGAAACTAGATTTATTTTGTCTTCGCTCCAGATCTCAGGGGACGGTGTTGACTTACATGTTGGAAAAGCAATCCCTGCAAACAGCAGCTCGGAATTGTTGTATTAAACCTGCCACCTCCCGCCAAAACCCTCGAGCAAACAAAAACCTGGTGGAAGCTGCTGATTTCTTCTTGACTCAACCCCCAGCCTGTTTGTCAGATTCCAGATGCATTTTACAGTGGTTGAGAGGTTTGGCTTTTTTTTTTATTGTTGTTATTGTTGCTGGCTGATTTTAGCAAGCCAAATGTTGAAGAAGAGCAGCTCAGCAAGTGAAAACATTTCTCCGATAAAACTGGAGGTTGAAATGAAAATTGTCATTTCAAGCAGGATTAAGCTACAATTATCCGGCATCTCTTTTAACTGAGAATTAAAGAGTGCTGAATAGGAATGTTGTTGTGTTCTGTTTGAACACCCACAGCCCGGAGAACATCCTTTATCTTGAGACTCAGTAGTTTTCCCTTTTATTATTACCTGCAAACCTCCGCTTGGTTACAGCGGAGGCTTTGCATGGGGTGATATCTGCCAGTCGATCTTCCTCTGCAAAGCTCAGCCTACCTAGACAGGGACTATTTTAAGCTCTTCAAGTGATATGAAAAATCATATGTGAAGAGAAAAAGCGAGGCTGTGTGCTGCCTTTACAGACCCTGAAATCAGCATTCAGCTCGGCTCCCGAATGACCCTGATCGGCAACAATTCCGCATATTCCCACAATTAAACAACGTTTGAACTTGTGTTAATGGCAACAGAACAATTATCTGAACAGCCATCCACGGGCTAAGCAGGCTGCATCAGCAAGAGTCAAAGCCTGGTGCAAATAAAGGCTCAGCCTTGCAGAGGAAACCCAGGAAAACCTTCAACGAGAGGAATAAAGAGTCTTTATTTTACTCCATAAAATCGGCTTGTGAACAATATATTGAATGTCAGAGCAAATGTCTGCTACAATTTGGTTGCTTAATTGTAAACCTTGCTAACTATTTCCATTTAAAAATCAAATCTTTAGTGTTCTGAAATTGCAGAGAGGCATTTGCCTGGTCCTGGTGTCAGAAATATTCTTATAATGCTGGAGCTTTGTGTGGGAAATGCAGAAGCAGCACAACAGAGTTTAACAATTGGTGGGGGGAGTAAGAGGAGGCTTTAAGAGCTTGAGTTTATTCTTAGTGAAAGAGATTTCATTATATTTCTGGAAAATTTAGGAATAAAGGAGAAGGGGGCTCATTTAACAGGAAATTCCATAGAATCATTAAATTATGGAATGATCTATGTTGAAATGGAACTTAAAGCTCATCTCATTCCACTCCCTCCCCTGCCATGGGCAGGAACACCTTACACTACCCCAGGCTGCTCCAAGCCCTGTCCAGCCTGGCCTTGGACACCTTCCCTTTCCAATTTCTTCTGTTTCTCATGAACATGTATATTTCATCTGAATGGGAGGGGCCAAAGAAGCACTTTTGATCAGATCTGATGCATTAGGAAATCACCCAGAGCAGCTGTGGCTGCCCGTGGTTCCCTGGAAGTGTCCAAGGCCAGGCTGGATGGGGCTTGGAGAACCTGGGATAGTGGCAGGTGTCCCTGCCCATGGCAGGGGCTGGAAAGGGATGATCTTTAAGGTCCTTTTCAAACCAGTTCTATGATTCTATAAAAGTTGTGCTGGTGGAGAGGCCCTGCAGCTCCTTTCAGATGGGAGAGCACCAGCAGATCCCAGGTTTGTGTTCACACAGCATCCCGTACCTGGCCAGGCTGTGCCTCTGGCCTCATCCGGAGGGGCTTTCCCTTCTGTATTTCTCCCCTTTTCTCCTAATAAAGCTGCTTGTTCATTCCCAGCTGAAAGAAGACATAATAAAAATGATGGCAGGAAATTGCAGGCGAGCTGGGGTTAAGAGAGACAATAACAAAACTGCTTTTGCAGGGTAATCTCTGAGCCTTTGGTAGCTCATGCTAAAGCGGGCTTTGAAATCAGCAAGAGAATTAAAAATATTGAGATCAGCTAAAACACTCCTATTCTTTGCACATCAAAGAGGATACCCACAGGGACCGATTTGCTGCCATGGAATAATTTCCACCACTTTTTACAAGAAAAATGAGAGCATTTGGTACTTCTCCCCCCTTCCTTTAGTGTGAACCCACTGTACAGGGGGAAATTACCTTTCTGTTCTCCCTAAAAAATCTCCTCCTGATACAAAGAGCAGCATGGGGAGAACAGGTCTGCAACCCATTATCCATGTCAGGGAGCTGTGGGAAAGGGAGAAGGAGGAATCTGCCTCCCGAATCTGCTGACAAGGCTCAAAGCCCAGTTTAGCCCAGAGGCAGCCCAGGGTCCTCCAGCTGGGTCCAAGCCACCCAGTTGCCCACTGATGGGTTTGCAGTCTGTGCTGGTGTCACATAGCCGGGCACATGGGGGTGAGATTCCTCCCAGAAAGCTCATTCCCAAAGAAAAACAAGGATGAATCCAAGGAAAACCTGCCCCGAGTGGGGATTTAGGTGTGATGGAGCATGAAAAGCATCACAAACCTCAGCAGCAGGTCCAGCTGGGAGCCTGGTTACACTCACTTGAGCTTGGAAGAAAGGTTTTTGGGGCTTCTCCGGAACTCCCTGAAAGCCAGGATGGAAAATTTGCACATGCAGGATTGGAGCAGGTCTGTGTGCATGGTCCTGGGCCTGTCCATATGCCTGGAATAGCAGCTGTAGTAATAAACTGGAAAAAGTTAAATGTAACTCTGTCATCAATCAAAGCATTCCCTCTCTTGCTCCTGACCTGCTGGAATATCTTCTGCTTTTCCTTGTTGAAAACCTGTTTTTACAGTAAAGTCTGGGTGAAAATCAAGCTTTGTTGCAGGGAAAGGTGATTTGCCAGGCCCACCCCTGGGACAACTGGAAGATTTGGGGTGCAGGGCACCATTAAACTCCAGAATTCCTCCAAATCTTGTGTCGGGAAGCTGTCTGGAAGCACTTGGCTGCTCTCCACCAGCCCTTCCCTCACACATGACTTCACCCTTGTGTTTTCTTCTCTTCTTTCCTGTCCTGCTTCTCATCTCCTGCCTTCTGGGGCTGTGGCACAGCTCTGGCTCGGCACGGGGGGCACGGAGCCCCCGAATTCGGCACGGCCTGCAGGGCAGCACGCCAGCCAGATGTGGCTGCTGGGACACAGGAGCTCTGGGGGCCCTGCAGGGATCATCCAGCACGTGCTTTTTCCATGTAAAAGAGCAAGGGAAGGCCAGGGCTGTGCTCTGATGGAAACCAGACAGCCCTCGGGTATCCACTGGAGTCCAGGCTCAGGAACACATTGCCTCTGCCTGCTGTGGCTATCCCAACTGCCAGGGAATCCCTGCTCCTGTGAATAACTCCAACAGATTAAAAAAATGGGTTGTGAGGGCCAAGGCACCACGTTCCTGCCTCCCTGGCCCACCCAGCCCAGGCCAGGCCGTGCTGTGCGGGTGGGACAGAAGTGGGGCCATGTGTGGGCTGAGAGGGGCTGGGCTCTGAAGGTGGGGTCCACAGTGCAGAACCCAGAGTCCTGCAGGATGGAGAACACCTCCAGGATCATCAATCCAACCACTCCCCAGCACTGCCAAGGCCACCACTGACCTGTGTCCCCAAGAGCCACATCCACATGGCTTTAAATCCCTCCAGGAATGGGGCCTCCCCTACTGCCCCAGGCAGCCTGTTCCAATGCTTGGCAATCCTTTTCACGGAGGAATTTTCCCTGATAACCAACCAAAATCTCCTCTGGCACAACTGGGGGCCATTTCCTCTCATCCTGCCCCTGTTCCCTGGGAGCAGAGCCCGACCACCCCCAGCTGTCCCCTCCTGTCAGGGAGTTGTGCAGAGCCAGAAGGTTCCCCTGAGCCTCCTTTTCTCCAGGCTGAGCCCCTTTCCCTCCCTCTCCTGGTGCCCCAGCCCCTTCCCCAGCTCTGTTCCCTTCCCTGGACACACTCCAGCCCCTCAATGTCCTTCTTGTTGTGAGGGGCCCAGAGCTGTCCCCAGGGCTGGAGCTGCCTCAGCAGTGCCACCACAGAGGGACAATCTGTTGGGTCCTGCTGGTCCCACTGTGGCTGGTACAAGGCAGGATGCCCTTGGAGGTGCCCTTGGCCATGTGGGCACACTCTGGCTCAAACTTGTCACCAGAGCACTCAGACAGGGCTTGGGAAGCTGGAGCTGTGCCCCTCACATGTGGAGGGGGAGGTGGGGTGGGTCCTGATCGATGCCTCCGTGAACCAGCTTCATTCCCATCAAAGTCTGGCCCAAAGCGGTTCAAGGGCACTTTGCCAAGGCAAGGGGTGAGGAGGGAACAAAGCACTCGGTGCTTTGGACATGCCCCTGCTGCCCCCAAGGCCAAGCATCTCTGACAGGGAATGTCCTGGTTTGCTCCAAAGTCCCCACTTGGAACCAGGAGTGAGCCCAAGCAGGACTGGAGCTTTCAGGGCTGTGCCCACCCTGCCAAGCCCTTTGAGGAAGCAGGAGGGAGTCAGGTGCACACATGGACACACCTGACTTCTTCCCAGCTCTCAGAAGAGATATTGCCAAGCCCTGTTTCTCCCCCAGCCCTTCTGCTCTCTCTTTTTACCTGTCCTCCCCCTCCACCCCGTGCACAGAGCACTGCTGCCACTTCTGTTTTACTTCCCCAGAGACACCAATTCTGCAGCCATCACGGCCAGAGACGCTAATTAAATTGTTCGAAAATCCAATAAAAATGCTTTATGAGAGTGTCTGTCATTGGCAAAGGTTTAGGGAAGAAAATTAGGCTCTTCCCAAAGCAATACAAAAAAAAGTCCATCCTCCCTCATTAAACCCTCAGTGTATTTCACTGTAAATTGTTGCTGGGTGCAACAAATTGCAACTGGTCCAGTGGGGGCAGTTTCCTCCTGCAGAGCTGGTGGGGAGGGCTGGGGATGTTTTTTGGTGAGGGTTGGAGGTCTTCTGTCCTGCTCTGAATGACAACTCAGGCTCAGGCACAGGCTGGGCTGGACAAACCAGACCCATTTATAGATTTTCTCATTCCCCAGCCAGTGCCAGAGAGGATCAGTAATGCAACCAATTAAGAGGATTAAAAGCCATATTTTTTATTTATTTTTTGATGACAGAAGCACTGCCAGGTCCTGTGGCTGTGATGAAGGTCCCCACGCTGTCCTTGTCCCAGACAGCTCAGGGATTGATTCATGCAGGGGATTATTGTCCTGCATATTCCCTCAGCTCTCAGTGATGCACAGCAAGAGGCCAAGGTCTCCTGTAGGTCTTCCCAGCCCCAGGAATGCCATGTTCCACCTCATTTTATACCCTTTGTGCCCCAGAAGATGCACATTTATCCTCACAGAGGGCAAGAGTGTCTGTGCTCACTCTCTGGACCTAGGCATTTACTGGAAATGCTGGCAAATGGAATTGGCTGGCTTGGGAGGGGCATGGCTGGGCCACTCTGGGAAGACTTAAAAAACCCAAATAACACAAGGCTTATGATGTAAACACTCCAAGAAGGCGAAATACTCTGTAATTTCTCTTAATTATGCAAATAGCAGAGAGAAGAAGCTGTCAGGAGCACATTTCCCACCCAGAGCAGGGAGCACTGTGAGCATGGGACACGTTGGCAGCACAGGGGCTAGAGCAGCAAGCCAGGCCCCCGAGGTGGAGGTTTCTGCTCCTGTTTTGCTGCTTGTGCTGATGGAATGACATCTCCTGAGGGGAAATGTTCCAGAAAAAGCCAGGGCTTCCCATGGCTGCTGTCAATTCAACAGATGAAAGCCAAAAAGAAGGAGGTCCAGCCCCAGGGCTCTCCGGTCACCTCATCCCAGCAGAAGGTGGGATTCTGAATGCAGGGAGAGACAGACACTCCATGGATCCTCACTTCATCTCACGGGGGTTTCAGCTCGCTTCCTGCAGGAATTTGGATGCGGGGTCACCCCTCTGAAGCCCCTGGGAATAGCTGCTGAAATCAAGCTGCCTGCTGAAGCCCTTTTGTTCAGCGAGGCTCCTGCTAGGAGAGGCTCTGCTTTTATTTCAAAGACTCAGCAATTTGGATCGGTTTAACCTTTTCAGGGTTTCCCGAGCACAATAGCACAGATGAGCTTTAAAGCCTCTTCAAGAGCACAGGTTGAAGCTGGAGACTTGGGGGGAGGGAGAAGAAGCCACGTCAAGCCAAGGAGCCGATACTGTCACTGCCAGACGTGATTTGCCTGCCAACCCCCCCGAGAGCCTCTGCTGAGGCACAGAGAGATGGGTTTGCTGTGAGAATCAGGGCGCTGCTGCTGTGTGTCCTTGTCCTGAGCACAGGCTGCTCCAGCAGGCCCCAGGGACCACGGAATTCCACCCAAAGCCGTGGCACGTGAGAGCCAGGAGATGGAAGAACAGTCCACAGGACATCGATGAACCAACAGAAACATCCAGCTGGGGTGTGAGGAGGGCAACAACACAACCCCAGCCCCATCAGTCCTTCCACTGCCGTGTCCCACTACCCCCATGACAACTCTGTTGCTACATTCTCTTCACAGAGAAAAGCAAGGCACAATTCTTCGCAAGAATATTTCTGAGATTCACATTCTCTGAACATCAGAGAAAGGGAAAACACAATTCTTATCACTTGCTGTGCCTGTGTTGTACCAAAGCAGAATGTAATACGGAGATTGTTTATCCAAAGTGAGGATGTTTTTGTTTCCTTGGCCAAGAGGGCCAAGTGTGTGTGTGTACCAGGTCTGTCTGCTGACAGTCACAAGGAAGTCAGGAATGAGTGCAGTTCTGTGCAGTTGTGTGCAGAGTGAGTGCATGGCAGATTCAGTTTAGATGCAATGTATATAGTATAGTATAGTATAGTATAATAAAGTATTATATACTATACTATATACAGGATATATTATACTATACTATATACAGGATTATATTATACTATATATAGTATAGTGTAATAAAGTAATTCATTAGCCCTCTGCTAAGTTGGAGTCAGATGCACCATTCTCTCTCCCTTTGTCGGAGTCGCCCTTCCTTCGATACATCTCCGTGTCCCCTCTTCCAGACCCAACTCCCAGCTGCACCCCAAGTCGTTGGAGTTGCCCTTGCTTCAATACATCTCCGTGTCCCCTCTTCCAGACCCAACTCCCAGCTGCACCCCAAGGCTTTTCCGAGGAGCAGAAGTGCATCCCGGCCCCCCTGGGTGGAGAGAGGGGCTGGAAATACCCCGGAGAGCAGGGGCTGTGCGGAGCAGGGCAGCGTTCCTTTGATGTTGGAACAACAAAGGCGGGTGCGGGAGGGAAAGGTAATCGGGATGCTGGGAACAGCGGGATGCATTTCAAACGGAACAGCGAGAGCTTTGAAGATCAATTCCTCCCAAGGAAACAAACTGCTCTTCCCGGGCTCCTCCAAAGCCCCCGTCCTGCTCTCCCTCTGCCGAAGTTTCTGGATCTGGCCTCTGTTCCAGGCGATCTTTGGGAAGCTGTTTGTCCCGGGCTGGATGCGGCTCCCTGGGGAGCCAGGTGGAGGCTGGGGCTGCTCCTGCTGCCCGCTGAGCAAAGGCAAGGAGGGAGGGCAGGAATTATTCCCGGGTCACATCCCCCTCCTGGCCCCAAGGTGAAGGGGAAAGCCGCTCAGAGCAATTATTTACAGAGCAGTTGATGAATGTGCTCCCAAGGTGGATGCAATCAGGATGCCTTGCAGAGGGAGGGAAGGGGGCTGGAGCTGGGGAGGGAGAAAGGAGGAGACCCCCAGCACCCCAAGGACAGCAGCCACTGCCGGGGTGAGAGCTCAGCTCGAGGCAGGTTTATTCCAATTCCTGGATTTCCATCATCAGGAAAACCACAGCTTTTGTGTTTGTGTGTGTTTTTAAGCAAAGATCCAATTCTGCATTCTCAGGACTCCTGCAGCCAGGGCTTAGGAGCAAGCAGGGAATGCTCTCATTAGCTAAACCTTTGTTAATGCTCACTCACATCACCTCGTTTAGATTCACATCAACGGAATTGGCTTTTTTGGAACAGCTCCTTGAAAAGGGGTGAAAAAAACCAAACAACCTGTTTTGTGTCAATGTTTTCTAAGCAAAATATTTTGAGCTTTCTGCTTTGGTTTATTTACTTTGTGTGAGCTTTTAAATCAGACACAATTAACACAAAAAACAGCGAGATCTTGTAGCTGTCAGGAAACGCTTCAGTTTTCCCTTTTCATCTGCTGAATATTGATACATGAAAACAATCTGCCCCTCCCTCCACTGTTTTTGGTTTTTTTTTCCTTTTAAAAATCATCAGCAAGGTTCAAATGGGCCCTGGGAGCTGCCCAGGGAGCTCCCCTTGCCCAGGTGCCCCCATCCTACACCCACACCTTGCTGGGGACATGGCCAGGTTTACATTCCCCCAATTGCATTATGTTTGAGCGGTTTATGATTTGGATTTTCATGCAGAGCAGCCTGTTCCAGCTCCTCATAACAAAGACAATTATGCTAAGTTTATTGGATTTGCATTCAGGGCTGATTTGTCAGAATTGTATATTGGTTCTGGGAGATGGAAGGGGAGGAAGAGAGGGGGCATTTGCTTTTCATGAGGACAGGAAAAAAAAAAGCCCAGTATAAAATTAATTTCTCTGTTTCACAGCGCCTTCTTGATGCACAGATTCCTTCCTTCCTTCCTTCCTTCCTTCCTTCCTTCCTTCCTTCCTTCCTTCTGTGCCCACCCCCTGGTGAAGGGCAAATGTGACCAAGGCCAGGCCACCTCTGAGTGCACACTTACAAAGAAATCCTCTGGATGCAGTGAGCTGGCTGCTCCAGGATTTCGTACCCCACTGCTGCACTGGAATTCCCACTGCCAGAGCTTCCAACCCTGTGCCAGGCACTACCAAGCCATGGTCTCCCTTCCTCCTGGAGCAGACAGCCCATGATCCTGGAGAACATGCCAGGTTGGCTCCTGTCCTCTTGGAAAGAGCTTGAGGGTGTCTTTGTGTCACCTGCCAGAAGAGCTCCTCCTTAGAGCAGTGCTGAAGCCAGGCAAAATGTCACCTGGCAGGAGATCATGGAATCCTGGAATGGTTTGGGTTGGAAGGGGCTTTGAGGCCCATCCAGTCCCACCCCCTGCCATGGGCAGGGACACCTCCCACTATCCCAGGTTGCTCCAAGGCCCATCCAGCCTGGCCTTGGGCACCTCTCACAATATCCCATCTGCATCTCCCATGGAAAACCGCAGTGCTCTGACAAATGCAGGTACCTCCTAACTGGTTTCCTGAGTTTCCCACAAATCCCATTTTGCTTTACTTTAGTTTTTCCCATTCCCAAGGCCCCATCCTCTGTTTGCACATACCCTTGCTGTGCATTTATCGGTGCCATCCCAGCAGTCTCCATGGCAACCTGGCCCCTCACAAGGCACGACACTCCTGAGGTCCTGGCAGCGAAGTGGGAATGGCCGCCCATGGAAGAGAGACAGAGCTGGACCCATTCCCTTTATTAGAGATACAAATGGCCACATTTTTATGGCCATGTGTCTCCTCTGGCTCTGAAGGTGGGGTCCACAGCGCAGAATCCAGAGGCTTTTAGGATGGAGAACACCTCCAGGATCATCAATCCAACCATGTCCCTGTTCCTTGGCAGGAGAGCCTGACCACCCCCAGCTGTCCCCTCCTGTCAGAGAGTTGTGCAGAGCCAGAAGGTCCCCCCTGAGCCTCCTTTCCTCCATGAAACCTTGAGTTTCATGGGTGTGCAGTGATCACACTTAGAGCACCCAGCTTGGGAGGCACCAAACAGGGCCAGAGAAAGAAGAGGAGCTGGACAGATAATGATACTGATATCCTTTGCCAGGGCAACACAGGAATTTTGGGAGATGAAAGCATATATTTATTGCCATTCCACAGCTAAAATGCTCAGTGGAGTGCACAACCCTCCCTACAGAGTTCATGGAATCACAGAATCATAGGATAATATCCTGAGTTGGAAGGGACGCTCCAGGGTCAACTGCAGCTCCTGGCCTGCAATGGACAACCCTAAGAATCCCACCATGGGCCCTAGTTCCTGCTCCTGAAGCATTTCTCTTCCCAGCCAGTGCACTAATGAAAGGAGACCTTGGAAATGTGATTAAACAGCAGCCCAGGCAAGCTTTAGGCACAGGCTGTAGGAAGGGTTAAGTGATCCGAGTGAGTGATGTGAATCATTAACGGCAGTAGGTGGATCCTATAGCGGGAATAGGAGCCGAGGCTGTGCAGCCCACGGCTGTGGGGGCTGAATGCTGTGGATCTGCCCTCCTTTCCCAGGGGATCATCCCCGGGGTGAGCCCACACCACCTCCCCCTGCTGCAAACCCCGGGCTGAGCGCAGGGAGAGCTCCCTGTGCTGCCACAGCTTGGTCAGCTTTGGTTCTACCAACTACCAACACCTGAAGATGCTTCCCAGCAGGCCTGAGTGGAGCACTCCGATTTTTGGGAAAGGACAAAGTGATCTGGTTGCTCCAAGAGGCACAGGAAAGCTTCAGTGGTAAAAAGCGTATTTTTTCTCTTTCAGCAAATATTCCTGTGGACATGTGTGGAGTGGGGATTTGGATGTTCTGGCCCATCCCTCCATCCCCTGGTGAAAGCCAAGAGGCTGCCTCACACAATCCCTGCTCCAATCCCTGCTCCCACAGCTGCTGCTTGAAGCAGGTGGCACAAGCCCTGAGATGCCACCCAAAGAAAGGATCTGAGGGAAGAAGTCTGGTTAAAGAGGACCAGCAGGGATGCAGAAAACTTCTGGGTACTCCAGAGACACTTGGGCTCATCTTTAGGAGCTCTGCAGGTGCAGGAGGTGTGAGCAAGGGGAGTGAAAATGTTTTCTAGCCATCTGTAAGATTGTACCAGCACTTTTATCCCTTCTGCCCGGGGGCACTGCTCCTCTGCTCTGGCTCAGAGCAGCCGCTGTTCTCAGAGGCCAGCGCTGGAGCAGCTGAGCAAAACAGCTGCTGGAGAAGTTCTGGGTGCTCTGCCTCTGGCATCCTGCTGAGAATTCCTTCTGTGGAGCTCTTTCCAGCTGCTCACCTGCATTAATGCAGGGATCCAACAGTTTGGCTCCACGGTTTATTAAACTTCCCCTCTTTGTGACAAGGTGTGAACCTGTGCTCTACAATAATTTTCCAAAGCTTTTACATGCCAGGGAAATTACCAGCCATGGAGCCCTGAACAGCGGGGGAAAGAGCAGGCTTCCCATTAGGGATGAGCAGATGGAGGAGGCAGCAGTGTGTGAGGAGCTGGGCATTACAGAGCCTGAGGAAGCCTGGGGCAGGGAGCTGTCCCCTGGACTACTGTGGGAGTGTATCTCAGCACCTGCTCACGTGCTGCCCAGGCCAGGTGTGCCTCCAGAGGCTTTTCCCAGTGAAGATGTGGCCAAGGCATTGCTCCAACAGCACTTGGTGGTTCATTTATTCATCCCCACCCTCCACTCTCCTCCTCCTTCCCGAGTCACGCTGCCCTGGTGCTGGCAGGACACTGATCTGCAGGCTTGGCTCACTCCTCACAGCTTCCAGGTGGGTGTTGGAGCTGTGGGACTGATCTGCGAGTGGCCACCAGCCAGATCAGTCACTGTGCTGTGTCACACCTGCATGTAGGGTCTGTGGGTGGTGCAGCCACCACTCTGAGCCAAAGAGTCCCTTTGTCACGTCCTGGGAATCGCAGCCAGCCCAGGACCCAGCCCCTCCACCCCCTGCCAGCACCTCCAAAGGGTGTCTGTGCCAGAGCCATACCCCAGCTGATGGATGAGAAGGGAACAGAGGCAGGAGCAGCAGGAGAAAAGGAGAATTTCAGAGCAAGCAGGGAGGCACACAGTGAATAAAAGCTGTGTTGGAGGTGGAAAATGACTGATTCAGGGCTGGTAATGGCATAGAAACACCTGCAACCTCCTCCTCCTCCTCTAGAGCCCAGGAGCTGGCACTGCTCAGGGAGAGGGCTCTGTGTTGGATGCAGCTGGCATAGGTGGGTGGAGAACATGCTCCCTCCATAGGTGTTCACAAGGAGGGGTGGCAGGGCTGGCTGGAGCTGTCCCATGTCACCTCTGGGCTGTGGGGAGCACATGGGGCCAGGAGGATCACTGGGAGTGGCTGAGCATGGATGCTCAGCTGTTTGTTTCCAAGCTGTGCTACATGGAATGATCCTGCTGACTTCCCAGCACTCAGAGCTGAGCAGTCTGTTGGGAATCCAAGCCTCAAGATCAATCCACCACTTGTCCAACTTGTTGCTCTCCTCATTTCTCTGGTCCAGGCCAAGCAGCAGCAGGGAAATGTCAGAGTTTTATCAGCAAAACCCAGAACAGAGAGAGCAAAGTGTCCTTTGGTGGAGCAGGAACTCAGCTGTGGGGAGGAAAACAAGGAGAAGGAGCTCCTTGGGCTCTGAAACATGAAGGTGTGAAAGCCAGGCACCATATAAACATCACAGTTTGTTGTGTGCTTCCAAATCCACAGTAAGACCTACTCAGGTCGGCTCAGCACAATCCAAGGAATGCACCAGCCATGGACTCAAGGTCCTTCCAGTCAGGAAGCAGAGACCTCTCCAGCTTCATCTTGCTGCTGGCTCAGCCAAAACAGCCCTGCAAGATCTCTGCTGTGTCATGGGGGACTTTCTTCCTGACTTTCCCCACACTGGATTAGTTTAATTCCATTTTGGCAGTAGCAATGATAGAGCACAAGCTCTATCCTGACGTTTTCCACATGGAGCTGGGAGGGTGTGGGTTATCATCCTCACCACAGGCCTAACTCCCTGCTCAGCCACTAGGAGGTATTTAAGTCAGATAATGGATCCTGGTGACCAAGAAGGGACAAGGAAGGGGGAGTGGGAAGCAGTCCGTGCTGCACAGTCCTTGTGGCCACAGTCCTCAAAGAGAGAGCAGTCACCTCTGGAGAGAGACTGGCTCAGGATTCCTCTGTGGAAGAAGGACCACCATCTGGAGCAGTCTATCTCCAAATACAGGAGCCCAGAAAAACTGGTTTGCCTGGGAGTCTAACTTTAGGGGAAAAGGTAGGTGAGCTGGATCCAACTTCATCAAATCCCAGACTGGTTTGGGTTGAAAGGGTCTTACAGACCATCTCAGTCCATGGGCAGGGACACCTTCCAGCATCCCAGATTGCTCCAAGTGCCTGGAACAGTTCTGTAAAGGTCAGGCAGCTCCTGCAGTGATTTCCTCAGGGACGTGGCACAGGCTGTGTTTTGTGCTGACACTCCCTGAGTAGCATTTGCCGTGTGAGTCAGGGGATATTTAAACTGCTCATTTACACAGTGATCTCTAAGAATAACCCTTCCCAACAAAATGCCAGCAGGGAGAAAGGCCAGGAGGAGACAGGTGGCTCCCTGCATCCATCCTGTTGTGCTACTCTGTTTGCCCAGTGTTTCATCTGCTGTCCTGGGCCTGAATTAACGACTGAGACCACAGCCCCTGCTTATGTTCCACTTCTGTAGAGAAGTGTCTACAGCTGAGGGCAGAAATGAAAGCTTCTGTTCTGGATGAAATCCTGGGAAGACATCCCTAAGACTCCACAAAGCTGCTATGTGCCTAACAAGTGACAGTCCTCTGCTCTGGGCCACCACAGCCCGTGAGTGCCATTAAATATCTGCAGCTCATATGGCACCACACCCACTCTGTGATTTGTGCAGGGATCACTGCAAGGACAGGAAGACTTGGATCAGCTTGGCTATACGACCACATCCATTTGATCACAATGCTCAGGACAATTCCTTGTGACACAAAGACTTTTGAACGTCCACTCCCCAGTGGACCACACACTTTTCCTTGAACCTTTGACCTCCTAGAGCTCATTCAGTCTGGTCTCCAGGAAATTACTTGGATTGGAATAGTTTTACTGCTGTTCAGGAATTAAAATGAATGAAGTGTCAGCAGGTAACTGCTGGGACTGCTGCCTGTTTTTCCACAACTTCTGTTAATCAGGTTATTTTGGAAACCTCTGCAAAGAAACACTGTTCACTCCACCCTCTTCTGCCTCATTTTGCCCAGTTTCTGCTCGTAGCAAGTACTTTGGCAGCTCCATTTCCTTGGCAGCCTAATCAGATCCACTGGAAATTACAAAGGAGGATTCAAGTGAGGTGAAGGACTGGGAGTTCAGCTTCCCAAGTGGCTCCTCTCACAGGACATGTGGAGGAATCTTCTACAGCCTGATCTTCTAGACCTGGGATGGATATAAATCCCAGGAGCTGCTGACCTTCCAGTGTAACCTCTGAAATGTCCTTTCTCCACAGAGCAAGCTCGGGGCAGTGGGGAGTGGAGGCTGTGCAGGAAGAAGCCAATATGTATGTGAAAGGGTTGGCTGTGCACATGGAGCATGTGATGGATTCAGGAATATCGCAGAAGAAGGAGAAAAGGGTTGAAAGAGTCATTCTGGCTGTAATGAGAACCAACCTGCTCGCTGTGTCTGCTGCAGCAGAAGGTGACTCTGAGGAGCCTCACGGGCCAGTCCCTGACATCACAAAATTCTTGGAATCGTTTGGGTTGGAAGGAACCTTAAAAATCACCCAGTTCCAACCTGCTGCCATGAGCAGGGACACCTTCCACTAGACCAGAAAGTTCAATGGGACGAGCTCTGCTGTTTGGGATGAGATTTATGAGGGGGGCCCTGCTGTTCCTGTGGTTCATAGCAAGGATGGCTCTGGAGCAGCAAGCTCTTGTTTGTGGACAGCTCCAGATGGTTCCTTCCAGCAGACACCTCTTGGGACACAGCAGGAAGATGTGAGTGTGTGAAGGATGGCAAAGTTTCAGAGAGGGCCCACTTCCCCCAACACCAAAGGCTCAGCCATAAGCCTGGAACAATTATTCTGCAAAGCCAGCCTCTCCCAGGCCTCGTGCTGGAATCAGCAGAGATGTCTCTCCTCCATCTCTGACCACCTGCTCCTGGCTGATGGTGGCCAGCCATGCTGGAATCAGCAGAGATGTCTCTCCTCTCTGACCACCTGCTCCTGGCTGATGGTGGCCAGCCCACAGAGGAGCAGACGGGAGAGAAGGAGGCAGAGCCTAAAAATAAAGCTCATGGAAGCAGGATGCAGCATGCATGCTGCTGCTGAACGGCTGTGCTGTCCTGCAGGGCGGCACGGATCCAGCGGCTCTGCGGGAAGCTCGGAGCCCTCCTGGTGGGATACACCCAAACCACAGCAGAACCCACACTTCCCACACGCCATTCCACAGAGAATGGCTTTCTCCATCACCAGCACAGCTCCAAGGCAAACTGGGCAGAGAAGCCGGATCCAAGTGCCAGCTGTCTCCAAGAGCTTCCTGCCTCCCCGCACGGCTGCTGTCAACACGGGCCAGGCTTGGCCAAGAGCAGCATCTGCACGAGGGCGGGCCAAGCCAGGCGTTGCTGGAAGAGGGAAAGGCTGGGAAGAGCTACAGTCACTTTGGAGCCGCTCAGGCACAATCCCTGGGGAACATGAGTAGCCATGACCAGCCTCTTTAGATCAGCTTGCAGAATCATGGATCACAGAATGGTTAAGGGACCACAATGGGTCACCCTGCTCCTGCAGCATCATCCCAGAGCACATGGATTGCATACAGATGGTTCTGGAATATCCCCAGAGAGAAGACTCCACACCCTCTCTGGGATCTGTTCAGTGCTCAGTCACTGCAGAGGAAAAAAGCTCTTCTCACTTTCAGGTGGAACTTCCTGAGCATCAGTTCCTGCCTCTTCCTCTTGTGCTATTGCTGAGCACCACCAAGAGCTTGGATCCAATCTCTGGACACCTTTCCTTCTGAAATTTATCCCCTACAACAAATTAGGACAAGACCTTGCCCATCTTGCCCCACAGTGAAGGCAGTGTGGGCAGCCCTATTCTGTGGCACCGTGGTGGATTCTGCAGGTGGATGAAAGCCTGTGTGTGCCACAAAATAAAATCCAGGGACAGAGCCCCTCCAGGAAGGCCAGTCCCAAATGTGAGAAATGTTTCCTTGGTGTGATTTTTGTAACATGAACACAAAACTGTGTAGATACTGTGAATAAATAAATGGAAAACAAACCTACAATCTTCTCCCACTTCAGCTCTTTTGCCTTCCCTTCTCCTGAGGAATGGGTTGGGAAAACACACCACACAAAGCAGACACCAGTTGGATTGCTCAAGGCACTACCAGGAGGTGCTCAGATAGAAAGGCATTGGAAACACCTGGAGCCAATTGGATAATGAAACGTAGCAAAATCCTGCCTTCTGCCAGCACTCAAAATCCATGGGGTAAATCTCTGCCTGGAAACAGCCTGGCTTGCCCAAAGCTCTGGAGGGCATGAACCAGCTCACAGCTGGTTGTCCTGTGCCCAGCTCCAGGTAGAAGGTCAACATCCAGCTGGATGGTCTGTGTTTCCCTCAGTGCCTGAGGAAGTTTTGAGCAGGAGTAAAAGGTCAGGGGGTGAGAGAGGAGAACAACAAAGGACAGAAAGGACAGTGTGACACACACCAGCTCTTCCTTGCTCTTCCTTCCTTTCCATACAGATCATCATCCTTCCACAGTTCCATCCACAAAGGTGGGAATGATCTAAGAAGCACTGATAAGAAAGGACTTTTCACAGGGGCCTGGAGTGACAGGACAAGGGGAATGTCCTTAAGCTGAAGGAGGGAGGCTTCAATGGTATATTGGGAAGGAGTTCTTCCCTGTGAAGGAAGTGAAGCTGCCCATAGCAGCTTTGGCTGCCCCTGGATCCCTGGGAGTGTCCAAGGCCAGGTGGGGCAGGGCGTGGAGCAACCTGGGCTAGTGGAAGGTGTCCCAGCCCATGGCAGGGAGTGACTGTGTGGGCTTTAAGGTCCCTTTCATGCCCAAACATCCTGGGATTCCACAAAGTGCATTTTGCCAGCCACCTCCAGACAAATATCTTGGAGAACCAGCTCATTGAATGTGCTTTGAGGTTGCCCAGAGAAATGATCCCTGTGCCATCACTTCCTCTTCAGCCCCTTCCTGTGCTGCTGCTCTGACTCTACCCAGCAGCACATGGAGCTGCCATTGGTTCCAGGAGGCTCCACTGTTCTGGGCATGGACCATCCCTCCACTTGTCCACAGCCTGCCAGGCTAGGATGAGTCCTGAAAAAACTGTCCATTCCTGCTGCCTGCTTTGGGCTCAGCTTGTTGCTGATCACATTAACAAAAGCAGTGACACAGCATTTCCAATGGATGCCAGGAAAACATTCCCTGTGTTGGAAGAACATGAGGCTTTTTGTGCCCTGTACTTGAAAATCAACCGAAATTTAGTTCACCGTGATGAAATTTGCTGTTCTCACAAAATCCAATTCAGATTGGATTAAAAGACGTGTATTTTTTTTATTACTGTTTCCATGCAGTGGTGTTTGTGAAGGTGCCTGCATTTTTGGTTTTTTCCTTAAGTGATGGGAGTTTCCATGAACTGTGGCAGATCTCTACAGCTAGGAAACCAGCAGGAGCCAAGCAGCAGATCCTGGGCTGAGCTCCCACCGAGCACCTCCTCCAGAACAGCTCCAATCCTTGTCATGGGACCACAGGAATTGCCAACCCCAAAATGTAAAATTAATTTGTGAAACCCACTGCACTGGCAGGGACTATCCCACCGTATCCACCTTGGTCCTTTGGAACTTCAAACTGCTGCTGTGGAGGTACCAGGCTTTCCACATTGGAGTTAGTTTCAGCAGGAAAGTTCTGCTGTTGCTGCACCTTCAGCTACAAGTTCAAAATTCCTGGAATGGAAGTGGAGGAATAGAAGGGAATGTCGGATTGGGCTTGGAACAACCTGGTCTAGTGGAAGGTGTCCCTCACAGGGGGTTTGGAAATAATTGATGTTGAATTTCTCTTCCAACCCAAACAGCCAGGATGGTACAGCCACCATCCTAAGCAGGCAGGGAGCAGGGAAAGTCATGGGAACTGACAACTTGAGGTCTCCTCAATCCAGGAAATACACTCAGGAAAAAAAGCAAAATTCCCGAAGTGATGATGGGCAAGAAAACCTCACATCCTTGGAAGTGTCCAAAGCCAGGCTGGATGGGGCTTGGAGCAACCTGGGATAGTGAAAAGTGTCTCTGCCCATGGCAGGGGGTGGAACTGAGTGATTTCTTCTAACCCAAAGCATTCCATGAATATATGATTTTGTGATCTCTCCTACAAGCAAAGATAGACTAAATGACCACGCTGCTTCTTCCAGCCTGATTTTCCTAGTGAAAAAAAAAATAAATCCCAGTGTCAAAGACCGTGATAAAAGGATCAAACCCTCCCTTATCAAGCCCCTGAGCAGCCACCCTCGATCAGCAGAAGGGAAGGTGTTGATTCCCAGGCAGAGCCAACCTGTGGATCCCTTCCAGCTGCTCAATATTCCAAAGCCCCAGGTGCCTCCCCATGCCCAGAACTCGTGTTCATGCCTCGCTGCCCCAGATCAGTGAGCGAGAGCCTCTCCTGCAGCAGCTGCGCGGGGTTTGCCGGAGCAGCTTTGGCAGAAGCTCCTTCCCTGTGCCTGCTAACAACACATCCCCCCTGGAGCGGGCAGCACGCTCCATTTCAGCCCTTCTCCAGCCCCGTCGCTAACGAAGCCCATCCAAAGCAAGGAGTAATTGTGTTTGCAGGTGACAGGGCTGGAAGTGCAGTGCTGGGAAACACATTCTTGGCAAGGAGTGCCGGTTCGGAGGTGAGGGAGGGCAGCCAATTGTGAAATCCCTGGCAAAAGGGTTTGTGTCAGAGCAGTGCTGCTCTGCTCGGCCCAGCTGCTGCGGAAAATGCCGGAGGAGTGTGCCTGTGGGAATGCAGCAGAGCTGGGAAGGGCTGCACCGGGATGGAGAACCAGCATCCAGGGCATGGCAAAGCCTCCTGTGACAGCTCTGCTTCCAGCACATCCCCAGGTGTGCCCATAGCTGCTGGAGCCACTGCTCTGCTGGAAAAATGGGGCTGAGCAGAGCCTGCCGGGAGATTTGGGGATTTAGGATGCCTCCAGGAAGGTGGATGGAGGGTGGTGCCTGAGAAGGGCTGCTGTTGGGAGAAACACCTGGATTCAGGCTCTGGGCTCCAATCCTGAGGTGTGTGCTGGTGATAATCTGGTGCAATGATAAATAAAATTGCCCAAATTCTGCTCTGAGATACTGCAGTACTGGGAATGCGCCACCTTTATCAGGTGGTCAAGCCAGGAATTTGGTGTCTGTTTCTTACCTCAGGAATATGCTCTTTTTACAGGAACACATTGCTGGAAGGACATGAACACATTCCATGGGAGAGGCACAGATAGACCTCAGGGAAAGACATGAATGGGGAGCAGAGGTAGAAGGTGCTCACATTTCCATGGAAAAAAAAAAAAAACCTCTGGATGAAATTCCTCCAGGGCCCAGACCACAGCAGAGAGGATGCTGCAGACACTCCAGGATAGAAGGTGCTCACATTTCCATGAAAAAAAAAAAAACTCTGGATGAAATTCCTCCAGGGCCCAGACCACAGCAGAGAGGATGCTGCAGACACTCCAGGCTGGGCTGCACTTCTGTCTTGGATTTACCAATTTTTAACAGCACACGGTGGTGCTGGCATTGCCTGGCACCAGTGGGGCACCTGGGGCAGAGATTCCACATGGGAAATACAGAGATGAGCCCCTTGGAGTGCAGTGTTGAGCACCATGGCTAGAGGAGAGAGGGACATGTACCACCCCTTCCTTCCATGTCTTCTAGCCTGGTCTTGGAGATAATTGTGGGCGTGGATTCCCCAGGTTTATTCTCTTAGTTGCATCTCCCTGGTTATTCCCAGTGTGCATTTGAATTAGTGCCTGGTGTTTCACCCCACTGGGGACTGAGGCTGCTTCTTCTTCCTTCCCCACATTCCAGTTATTCATCTGCAGCAGGCCACAAGTTTGGCTGGAGTGAGGGCAGAGATGTTGTCACCTCATCAAGGCAGAGATGTTGTCCTGTGCCCTTTCCAGAGTGCCCAGCACATTTATGGTGCCAGAGAAGTAATAAATAACCACAGTGAGTCATCCAGAAGTGCCCCTCGGTGAGGACTCAGATCCCACTGGGAGGAGAAGCTTTCCCTTGGGGCATAACTCTTACACACCAGCTCGTTATTGCAGAACAATTCCCTTCAAGGCTCCATAGCCTGAACTCCATTAAAATGGATGTTCTGGCAGTGACTGATGAATTTAGAAAGCAAGAGCTGCACTCTGCTTCCAGCTAAACACGATGGAAATCCAGGGTCACTCCCTGGCCTCATTCACACGGGGCCAGAGCGATTCCAACTGCAGAGCTGTGAAAATCCACACTGCCACAAGCACAGACTCCTCATCCACTTGCCAGACACCGTTTTTTGCCCTGAATTCCACCTAAACCAGCAGAGATTTGCAAGGATCTGAAGGCTGGGTTGGCACTGGGTGAAAGAAGGGATGTGATTAGAGGGGCAGAGAGGGTAAAACACAGCGGTGTGAGGTCCTCCTGCATCCCTCCATCTCCTGGGGGTGGAGAAGGGAAACAGCCACTTTCTGTCCCATTTAGTTGCTACTAAACGTTGCACAAGTGAGCATTAATGAGATTCCATCGAGCAGACATCCCGAGGAAAAGGCTCTCATTTGATCATGGGGGCCGGCTGCTGAAGATGACCTCAGAAAAATGAGAAATTTTATTAATTGAGGTCTTGCACATTCGAAAAAAGCCTGACTTTCTGGCAAAGGAGACCTTGGAGGCTCTCATCTGCTTTAGTGAGCCTGCTGGGTGAGGGGCAGCAATTAAAAGCACTTTGAGAAGAGGAACAGTGCTTTAAAGTGCTGGGGAGCTTGGGAAGGTGGAATGGGGGGAAATGGGGGAAGAAAGGGAGTGGCTGTGTCCATCAGCATCGGCTGCTTCCCATCAGGAGGTGTGCCACACCTCGGGATAGCAGTGCTGAGGAGGGATGCTCCTTGCTGGAGAAGGCAGGATCCCCTCTGGAGCACCGGGAGCCTCCGGAGGCAGCTGGATTTAGCAGCACTGAAAATGAGGTGTCGCAGGTAATGAGCCAGCAAGACACTGGTGTAGGACAAGGGAAGGCCAGCACAGGGTGTCCAGAGGCGTTTAAGTGCTAATTGTATTGCTGGTGATTAACTACTTCCACAGACAAATCTCTGCTGTTAACAGAGCCCTCCCTCTCCTGGAACCTTGTTCCCGCCTGCTTAGCAGGGCTGGCTCTTCCAAAGGGGTTTGGCCCCCACAGCCCCTGGTTTCAGAGGAATTTTGGGCAGATCCCAGAGCTGGCTGCCCAAAGCTTGCTGGAAATCCAAGTCAGAGAGTCCAGCAGTGTGAAACCCTTCTTTACAAATCCCCTGTGGGAGACCAGAGCAGGGCCCCAGGAATGCAGCTCCGTCCTCTTTCTGTGTGTCCATTCCCAGATCCACATCAAGGAAGATATAAGCAGGGAATTTCTACAATGAGTTGGTGAAGCCCTGGCACAGGCTGCCCAGAGAAGCTGTGGCTGCCCCTGGATCCCTGGAAGTGTCCAAGGCCAGGTTGGACAGGGTTTGGAGCAACCTGGGACAGTGGAAGGTGTCCTTGCCCATGGAAGGAACTAGATGAGCTTTAAGGTCTCTTCCAACACTAATGCAAATGACCTGTTTTTAACTAAAGAGAGGTGCAAGTGGGGTCTACACAACCTTCAGAACCTCCCCTTGAGCTTTTCCTGGCAGCTCTGGGGAGGAAGGCAAGGTAGAACCCTGGCTAGAAAAGCAACCACAGGAGTGGAGCAGTGGGAACACTGGGCATGTTCCTAGGAAGAGGCTGGTACAGAGAGGGAATGAGGCAGGAGGGAAAAGTCAGCTTCCAGTAAAGGCAAATTCACAAAGAAGCTTTTCAGGACCAATAATAAATTGTGAGGGGACAACAAATCAACGAAGGGCTGCTCTGGAGGCCAAGGAAGGGAGGGCAGGACCGCCCAGTGCCTGCAGCACGTGCTCAGAAACTGCACCTGGAGACTCCAGCATTCCCTGCCAATCTGTGGTGAGAAAACAGGCATGTCACAGCCATGGTTAGTGGCCCAGATAATCCATATCCCTTTCCAAAGGAAGAAAATCCTAATCCTCTCTCCTCCTTTCCCTGTTAGCTGTGTGCAGGGTTTATAACCCCTGAGCTCTGATGGTGCTGGGGGACCCCACAAGTGGCACTGCCAGGGATAAGGGATTCCTCCTCACCCTTTATCAGAGGCCTTAAAACAAGGGAAAAAGGGTGGGGGATGAGAGGAGGTGAAATGAAATGAAAACCACAGCAAAACCACCCCGTTTCAGTGTTCCCAGCAGCTGGAAGCCAGGCAGAGAAGTGAGTGCTGGCTCTGCTCCAGTGTCACATTCTCCCGGAGCAGGAGCGGGTGGGACTGGCAGCAGTTTTCCAGCCTAACCTTCTGCCACAGCAAACACCGAGAGCTGGAACAGTCCCTTCTGAAGGTGATTAATGGCAGGGAGCTCCCGGGGGGAACTCAGCTGTGGCACGGGCTGTCAGGGGCAATGGAGGGAGCGGTATTTACCTTCCAACGCATCGCAGATGATTTCCCTCTTTTCTCCGGGCTCTTGTTCCTAAATGGGTGTCTGGGAGTGACAGGAATCCCGGCCAAATGCGTGGGAGAAAGGTGTTTCTGCCACTCAGAGGCTGGGCTTTGCTTAAAAGCAGCTGGAAGGATCAGGAGGGGATTCCTGCCTCCCAAAAGTTCTGGTTTGCATCAAGACAATGCTGAATATTGGACTCTCTGGAGCTCAACATTGGGAGGACCAACAGAGGATTCCTGCCCCTCAGAAAGTTAATATTTGGTTGGAGAGAAGAGACCAGTGAAGCGTGTGTGACTTTTGGAGTGTTTGACTTTTGGAGGTACTGGTCTCACTGGGGCTGGCTGGGAGGGAAGTTGGATTTTGGAAATGGAGCCAAGTCTGTCTCCCATCACACCCTGAGAAGTTCAAAATAGCTCAAGCTCTCTCTCAGGGCTGTCTCAGCCCTGCCCTGCTGAGGAGACAATAAACAAAAAAAAACCATTCTGATTTTCAACTGAGCCATATGGTGTCCAAATCTGCATTTCCCTTTTCTCTTTCCAGCAACTCCCCTGCTTTCTGTCCTCTCTAAAGACTCTTTCTAGAACCCTTCCAAAGCATTGCTGTCATGGGAGTCACACCCAGTTGCTAAGCCCCTGAGGGTCAGAATGACCCCCACATTGCCCCTGGCACCTCTCTGACATGGGCACCTGCCTTTCCTGTCCAAGCCCAAGGGCAGGCTCTTCTTCCCCAGAAAAGGCCCTTTCATCCCTAAACTTGCAGTCCAAGCGGCCTGAAAAGGTGATGACATTGGGTGCAGTCCAGCAGAAACATGGATGGAGGTCCAAAGAGCATCAAACCTCGTGGCAAAATAACCTATTACACTCCAGCCAAGAGAAAGTGCACAAAAACAACCTTGGAGTACCCTGATGAAGACTCTGAGGTGAAAGGTTGGCTTTGTTTTGCTCTTGGGGCAGAGAGCAGGTCCTGGAGCTGATTGCAGGGGAGGGAAATACCACGGAAGGAGGGAGGCTGTGAAAAATCAAGGAATCATTATCCACAAAGCTTCAAAAGCCCAGCTAATGCCTTGGTTCCTCCTCCACCCCATGCCCTGTTTTTCCACAGGTTCCCCTCCACCCAGCACAACCTTGCTGTGCACTGTGATTATTTCTGGCCCTTTCCCAGTGGTTTGTGGCATTATTTCCATATCACTTTGTTGGGATTGCAATTAGAGCCCATCCAGCCCTGTAATGGCCATGATCATCCCTGGGGTGGGGGGGAGGTGCAAACAGCTTTTCCAGCTCCATGTTTCTGCAGTTCCAGTTCCTCTGGCTGACCCTGGAGGTACAGACACTTTCCACTTGCTAATCCTGCTGAAGGTCAGGCAAGAGCATGGAATAGCCCAGAGGCTGGAGGGAAAATCATAGGAGAGTGACTGCAGCTCCTGGGAAAGGTGAAAGGCAGGGCTGTTGTGCCAATATATGTGGGAAGGGCAGGGGATTAATTTAAACAGGGGAAAAGATGGGGAGAGAAGAGCTTTTTATTCCTTTCATTGAGCTGTTAGACCAAGCAAGCTCCAGAAATTCTGAGGATATCAACCCCCAGCAGTTGGTTTTCCCTCCCAGAGCTCCTTTACCATCTGTTACACGCTGCCCAACCAAGCAGGAAAACTTTGGACCTTCCCCTTTGCTTCCTGCTCTGTCTGGGCAGAGCAAAGAGAGGAGCAGTGCTGGTGGTGCCAGCCTTTAAAGCCTTTGGATGGAGGGCATGGAGGGCATGGAGCAGACGGAGCCATGCCCTGCCCACCCCAGCAGCTCCCTGCAGCCTGAGTGCTCTGCCATGAGCCAGGGGAGGGGCTGATTCCTGCTGGGATGGTGTCTAAGGAAGAGAAATGCTGGTGATGGAGGAAGAGCGATGATCTGTGAGGCTCAAGGGGCACACAGCACCCAGGACAAAAGATGGGTTAAGTGGGAACAACACTGTGGGGATTCAGTGTTGAATCCAGAAAGGGGCCTCTGGAGAGGAGTGGGTTACAAGGAATTGTAGTGATGGGAAAAGGGGGAAAGGCTCCAAGGGGGAGCTGAAAGATAGTACATTTAAATGGATATTAGGAAGAAATCCTTCCCTGGGAGGGTGGGGAGGCCCTGGCACAGAGAAGCTGTGGCTGCCCCTGGATGCCTGGGAGTGTCCAAGGCCAGGCTGGATGGGGCTTGGAGCAGCCTGGGATAGTGGAAGGTGTCCCTGCCCATGGCAGAGGTGGGACAAGGTGATTTTTAAGGTCCCTTCCACCTCATTCCATGATTCTGTGAGAACTCTGGGAGAACATTTGCTGCAAGGAAAACAGTTGTGCTCATCTGCACTGGGGTGTCCCTGTAATTATCTACACAAGTAAATATTTTTGGCACACATGAGGACATCCAAGAGCAGGGACATTCCTGGGTCTGCAGCCTCGTAAAGTCCCAGTTCACTTCCAGCACGTGGAGCTCACTTCCAGCACAAGCCCTGGTATGGGCACAGCACAGGCTTTGAATTAACCATGTGATTGTGCACCAAGCTGGAGGAAAATCAATCCCATTCCCCAATGTGGGGAATAAGATCCATAAGGTCCATCTGAGACCTTTCCCTTGGCCCTGGAATCCCTGGATACAGCAGGAGGCTTTGTACTGGTGTGCAGGAGGACTGTGGAAACCATCATGGAGACCCTTCCTGGGGCAGTGAGAGGTTTCCTGGGGCTGCTCAGGGGGATGGAGGGGACTGTGGTTACCTCAGGGTCCAAAGAGAGGGAATTTTTAAACTTTGGGCTGAAAATGTAGATTTGCTACAGAGACTCCTCATTTAAATATGCAGATTTCCCAAAGCCCATGTGGCAAAGATGAGGGAGAGGCAGACTGGGAATGCTGGAGGGATAATGGGGAAGTCAGACTCCAGCCCCTGCTGGATCCCAGCCTGAGGCATGGGAAGATGCAGTCACTTTTCTCAGCTAATCTGCCTTCTCCACACAGCTAAACGTGGGGGGACAGGGGGAGGAGGATGAGGAAAGCTCCCGACCCACGGGATGGAAGGCACAGCCCTGATGTTGGATCCTTCACACTCGAGCCTGGTTCCAAGTTAAACAATCAGCTGGAGCCTCCACACAGCTCCTCCAGGCAGGGCCTTTCCCTGAGGTGCTTTTCCACCTCCTGTTTTATGTGAAAGCTCTTGCAAGCCCTGCTAATCCAACACAGGGGAAATGCCAAAGCTGTGAGATGTTTTGCAACCCCCAAATCTTGTTTCTCACCCGATCCAACCTCCAAGACAGCCCAGACTGATGCCCAGGATCCCCTGAGCTGTGCCATGGGCTGCCTTCATCCATGGACTGCAGCTCCCAGCACCTCTGTGCCCCAGAGCATCCACACCAGCCTAAATTAGTCCAAGATTAATTCAGCAGCACACAGGAGGAAGGAAAGCTCTCAGTCCAGTCTGGGCCCTGAGCACAGTCCAGTTTTCCATCACCTCCCCATCTCCAAGTCACACATTTCCCCCTCCAAACCAAAGGCAGAGGTGGAGCTCGGGAGGGAAAGGCACTCTCAGGGGATGGAGGGGTGTCATTTCTAATTCCAGGAGAGGTGACTTTTGGGAGAGACGAGGAAGTGCAGAGGAGAATGATGGCAGCAGCTCCATCCCTCTGCTCGTTGCCGTGGAAACAGTGCAGGTACCAGCCCAGGGGTGCACACACCTTTCCAGGCCGCCTTCCAAAGCCGGGAGCAGGGGTTGGAAATGGAGCTTTTGCATTCCCTGAGCTCTTTAATATTCCCCTGGAGCAGGTCATTGTCTCTCGTGTCAGGTAGGAGCCTTTCCTCCCCCTCTTGTTCCATCAGTGGAGCACAATCTGGAGATAAAGTTCCTCCGAGGGAGCCGCGGGGAAGGAGCCTGTCCTGAGCCATTCCCACTGACTTTGCCAAGGTGATCATGTCCTTCAGCATCCAGAGGATTAGGAGCAGGATGGAGCACTGGGAGGTGTGGATTAATGCCTTCTCTTTCCAAGGTCAAACGTGGAGATTTGGGGCTGAGGTTTGATTTGGTGCCTTCTGCAGGTGCAAAAGCTGGAGCTCCCACTCCACGGGATGATGGTATTGCCATAGATCTTTGATCCATGCAAGTCACTAAATCCCTATGCTCCCCCTCCTGCAGCTCCTCCCAGCTCTGGCAGCAGCACTGAGTGCTGCAATGGGACAAACCCAAGGAGCTGGAAAAGGGGAAGGAATTTTCCTGGAAGAGCAAAGAGAGGGAAGGAAAACCTACAGATAAACAAATTCTCCCTCTTCTGGTTTCAGTTAACTCACTGCGAGTGAGCAGCACACTTTAGGGGTTATTTGTGGTTATATTTTCCAGTTTGTCTAAATAAATAGCTTGGTTTTCAAAACACAAACATGTGAAGTGGCAGGAAGTTTTGGCTTTCTCTGTGTTTGTTTAGTAGCACAGCTCCTGCTGCCATGAAAACAAACTCCAGCTACTTCTGTTTGCTGGGAAAAGACAAAGTGCTTTCAACAGGGATAAAGAGAGGCAGCCTTTTACCCCAGGAAAGGTAAAAAGAAGGCATGGAAGGGAGTAAATTAAGATTTTCTGTTGATCATAGAATCATGGAATGGTTAAGGTTGGAAAAGACCTCCAGGATCATCGAGTTCAACTTGTGACCAATGCGCAGCTTGTCACCCAGACACATCCAGGCATTCCTTGGACACCTGCAGGGATGGGCACTCCAAACCTCCCTGGACAGCCCTTGCCAAGGCCTGACCACCCTTTCCATGAAGAAATTCCTCCTGGTGTCCAAGCAGAACCTCCTGAGGCCGTTTCCCCTTGTCCTGTCCCTGTTCCCTGGGAGCAGAGCCCGACCACCCCCAGCTGTCCCCTCCTGTCAGGAGTTGTGCAGAGCCAGAAGGTTCCCCCTGAGCCTCCTGGTGCTACAACCTATCTCTGGGAGCTTCCCATTGCTCACAGCCACCTCTCCTAATCCGAACCCACCTGTGTTCATACCCAGAGAGACACAGGGATCCATCGGAGCAGGGACGGATCCGGAGGGCACTGGTGTCCAGCAGAAAAGGCTGAGTGAGTGATTTAAAATTGTTTTGTGATGTTTATGGAGCTAAGGGGGGTTTGATGACTGTCCATAGCCCATCCCCACAGGGATTGTCACACCAGGTGGATTTAGGGAATGGTTCTTCACAGAGAATAATTGAACCTGGTCTATTAACCAGGGATTCTATCCCACCATCACTGCACTGAAGGGTGAAAAGAGCCTTGCTCCCATTCCTGGAGGATGGGATTTAGACACAAACAAACCCTTCTCTTCCTTTCTCCTCACAGTGTCATTATGGGATAGAAGGAAAGACGAGGTACAGGACAACACTTAAGAATGGAATTGTCAGCACTGTCATGTCTCCCACCTGCTGCCATCTCCTAGAAGAGCCCCCAAGACCAGGTCTCAGAGCTGGGAGGACACTAAACTTCCAATCTCATTACAGCTGGAAACTCTGACCTGTTAAAAGTCAGCTAAAGGGATTTTTTCAGAATTTAAAGCTGCATTTTTCCCCCAAATCTGCCCTAAATTTCACCCTAAACCTTTTCTATCTTTTTTTTCCCTCCTATAAAGACTCTTGTATTTTGTTAGACCAGTTTCAGCACTTTTTTCCTGACTGAGAGGGGAAGGAAAGAACATAATCTGGATTTATTGGCTGTCGGGTGGGATTTATATTCAAATTGCTCTTTCTCTCTGTGGTGTCCCCACAATTCCCATCGCAGGCAAGCTGAGATCTGTGTTTTTCTGCTACCACCCCTGTGTGTGATGGGGGAGCACCACAAACCCTCTCTCTGTGACCTTAGACCTGAATCACAGCGTGGGGTTTTCCTTCCAATGATCCCATCAGCCTCTGGAGCTTTGGGAAGGGCCATTCCCACCTGCAGCTCTGGGTCTCACATTCCAATAAAGCTGACCTGGACACACTGGGGACTCTTCCTTCAAACACCCTCAGGGGAATTCGAGTGGAGTTTAGGGACCAGGAGCATCCCAGGAATGTCCAAAAGGATTTTGGGGCTGGCCAGCTCCATGGCCACTTCCTGCCTGTATCCCTTCATCTCCCTCAGAGGAATGTTCTATCCAAACTGAGTGAAGAGGAAGAGCACCCACAGCTCCTGTCTGTCTTTGCTGGGGATGGGGAGATGCAGAATTAGTGCCCCTCAGACTGAGCTGTGTCTTCTGCCTCCCTGAGGATGCCCAAACACAGATGAATTTTGGAGGAAGCTGCTGGGAAAGAGAGGGACCATGGCTCAGTCTCCAGGCTCAAGGCAGGTGACTGGGGAGTGACAAAGTCACCATAATTAGAGGAGGGAGAAGGAAAAGTTTCCCCATTGTGACTCCACGGCTTAGGAGTGCTCAGAAGAAAAAATTCTGACTGTTTCTAAACTGCATAACAAGCATTTCACAAAATCCATGGAATAAAACAGAGCAAATGTGCATGGATGGGAGTGAGAGCCCTGGATCTCTCCTCTCCCAGCAGATCCCTCAGTCCCTCCAGGCTGTAAAGCACAGAGGGTACCCCAGGCTGGGTCTGTGCACCGCCCAGACTCTCAATCCTCAAAGAACAAAAGTTCCTCTCTGTTCCTTTGTGCAAATAATAAATATTTGCACAGACACGCTCGGAATGAGTCCTGCATGGAAAGAGCAGCCAGTTGTGGCTCCTCTATTGCCACAGCTCAGCTGGGTGGAACTGGGGCTCACCGAGCACTGACACAACTCAGCAGCTCCTGAAAACACTGGGAATTTACACCTGGGGATCCTCACTCACTCCTGGAGAAAGGTTATTTTTACAGAATGATGGAGCTACCAGCAGCAGGAATTGCAGTGATGATGATGATGATGGTGATGATGATGATGATGATGATGATGATGATGATAGTGGTGGTGATGTCTCCATTCTGTATAATTCCATCCATCCAAACATTCCCAGGCACTGAACACATCTTAATCTGCACAGGGATCACTCCCACCACTACAGGTAACTATCAGAGATCTGACAGGTCCAGATAAAAGAAAGGTAGGATTTTTAAGCAGAAACACAGTATTTTTCAGTAATGACCCCATTTTTTTCTGTACTGGGAGGAAAAACAGCTGGAACAGCTTTTTGTGGCTCTCCACTTTCCCTCTGCTTGTGGGTTCCAGCCCATTTACTCTGGGTTTTACACACAGGGAAATGATACCTCCTGTTCTTTTCTGACATCCATCAGAGCTCTCCTGAATTTGGAATATCACATTGCTTGGGGAGCACTGCCTTTTTAATCTCCAGTGTCTGGGAGAGCATCTGACATTCCAGGGACATACTAGACCTGTGTAGAAAGAGGTGATCCCTCCTCAGCTCTGCTTTTTGGGAAGCTTTCAAAGAAAAAAAAACAAAACTGTGGCCTTTCATAAATGCAGATTTCTCTAAATGCTGCCTGCTCTGACAGCCCTTGGAAGGCAGGGAATCACAGAATCAGGGAATCATTGAAGTTGGGAAAGGTCTCCAAGATCATCAAATGCAATGTGCAACTGAATATCCCCATGCCTACAAGACCATATCAGCAAGTGCAACCTTATCTCATTTTTGAGCACTTCAGAAGATCTGAGGATGTTAAGCTCAGGGACTGTAGGAGATCCCAACTCTCCAGTGTCCACCTCCCCACATCCTGGCTCCAGGAATCACCTGCTGGAACCACACTGGATTTTGAGGTGTTGTGCAGCATTTGGTCTCAAAGCTGGGGTAGAAGAGAAACCCACCAGGTTTCTTTTCAGGGAGAGAAACCAGCTCCACACCGAGACAGGACAATGTGAGAAAGGCTGTGGGAATCTGCTTCCCGTTTTCTGCACTACCATTCCTGGAAGGCTCAAGACTCCAAAAGATGCTCTTCACCTTAGGATGACCTGTGCCTCACAACTGATGAAAGCTGGCCAGGAGTCTCCCAGTCTTTGCTGCTGAGTCCCTGAGCACCTCTGCGGGATTTCCAGTGGCCACATCCAGGAGACAGACCTGCTCCCAGGAGAAAGAAATCCCAGGAATAACAGAAGCCCAGCAATGTCTCCATTTAACACCGTTGGGCCACGGTGCCAGATGAAAGATGTGGGATCCACACATGAGTGATGGAGATGCATTTGGGTTTGGAGAAGGAGAGATCTGCCATCCATCTGCTGGAAGACATCTGTCCACCCCTCGGTGGAAGCTGTGGCAGGATATCTGGTTCCAGCCAGCCAGTCCTGCCAGTTCCTGACATCTGCTCCCACCTACCTGCCATTCCCAGGGCATTGGGAAGAGCTGTTCCTCTTCCCAGCCAGGGAAAAGAGCAGCAGCAGGACTGTGAGAGAGCAGCAGAAGCCTCAGAGCAATAATGGCCCCGTTCCTCTAGGTGGAATTTGCAGGGTGACTAAGAGTGATAGCAGCTATCAGCTGCTAAGTGTGAGCAGCTGGACTAATGACTGTCCTAGCGAAATTCCAACTTTTTTTAATTTATGGACCAATGAAAATGGCAAATGCAGCCCTGGCATTTGCTCTAACTGCAGGGTCAGAGCTGCTCTCTTGTGTTCAGCATCCCAACCACCGGAACGAGCTCCAGGGAAGCTGAGAAGTTCCTTGGTCCTTGCTGGGGGCAGGAGTGGATCTGTGGCTGCTGCAGCTGCCTGGGCTGGGTTCCTGCCCAGAACATTGATTAGAGATTAAATGCTGCTTATCACAGTGCTTGGGACCTGCCTGGTGACAGCAGGAGGAAGGCACCAAGAGCCCATGGGGGGTTTGTCCCCAGAATATAGGACAATTCTGGGAAGGCAAAGTGACTCAGATTCCTGCTGCTTCCTCTTCTGTAAGGGAACAACCTGTTAGTGCTTCCTGCCAGGAGCAGTGCTGGAAACACAGGGAGAACCCTTGCACAGTGTGTATTTTCCATGGATGCACGCTCCCTTGCTCAGTCTTTTCCAAGCTGTCTCAAAGGGAGGAGGGGTAAGTCTTGCTCTCTGAGTGGCTGCCAGCTTCCAGTCCCTCCGTCAGAGTGGGAAGCAGAGCTCTGGCCTCTCAGCACCTCCTGAAAATTCTGTCCCATCAGGCCATGAGCAAATATCCCCACCCAGAATGCAAACCTTGAGATACTCAACTGCTGTGGCCAAATTCCAGCAGGAAATTTGGGAATGATGCTCACCAAATCCTGGTGATGCTGCCTGTGCCTGCCTCCTCTTTTCCCATATTTTGGACAGAGTTTCTTAAAACATGCATTACACAGCAGGTGTAACACACATAAGGAGACACTGGAGCATGAGGCAAAGAACAGTTCCTGTATTGATTTGAATTCTCCCAGCCACATAGCTGTTGCCATAAATTCCTGTGACCGAGGGAATCTGTATTTCAAAACACACATTAGAAAAAATATAATTGAAATGGAGAGACCAAGATAAATTTGTGTTATCAGGTGCAGTTACCAAGGCAGTAAATCATTGTCACAGCATAAGCTCTTATCCATATTTCCATATTAACACCAAACTTGGACTCGGGGCTGGCGCTGCTGCACAGAAAAGGGATCAGCACATCCTGATGCTGTCTGGAGCTGGTGGCTGTCACCAGGGACTGAGTGGAGCCAGCTCTGTGTCCTCATCCCAGTGGGATTTTTCCCCACACTGGAGCTGCTCCGCAGTGCTGGGGGAGTGAACACTCCGAGCTATTCCCAAGCTGCACCCTCACAGCTCATCCATGGAAAAACTCTGCACCCAAGGGGGACTGACACATGGTGGTGACCCAGGGTGAACTGATGACCTTGATGGCAGCCTCAGCCTGCCCAGGGGACAGACAAAGATCAGCTAAGATCAAATCTCCAAGCAATCCCAAAGGTTTGGCACAAAACTTAAACCTAAGGATCTGTGCTGGCTGCACTCCCAGGGAAAAAGGCAAATCCCTAACCCTATGTGCCCTGGAATCGTGCTCCCGATGCCTCTGAGCCCTCCAAACCTCCCTCCTCACAAATCCTGTCCCCCTTTGTAATCCCTGTCACGGATTGTCCCTGGCACTTTCTTCCAGAGGGTCCCAGCCATCAGCAAACCCTCTGCCACTCCCCAGACCCATCCTGAAAGATTCTGCATTGCTCAGGGAGGCTGGAGGGACCAGCCAGGCATTCCATAACTGCCCTCCTTGCATCCCCAGCCCAAAAAAAGACCAAATTAAAGTCTCTGCCTATGTGGGAATCAATTATAAATACCAATAAATGGAGCCAACATTTGGTTCCACTTGAGATAATGTTTTGGCCACAGCTGTGCCTCTTTACAGTCAAGACATAAAACCCTGGTGAAGGCTCCCTAATAAACACCCTCATCTTTAAAGGACTTAAAGCCTCACAAAAAAAAGCTGTGTTAGTTACCAACCTGATTGATACTCATTAAAGTAAAGCTGAGATAATTCTTCTCTAAAATGAGTTGCCACTAGGAATACACGGATGGAGCTTGGGCAGTGTCATCATTTTTCCTTTCATTCCCTTGCTTTTTCTGGAAGAGGAGAACACACACATTTCAACAGAGAGAATGCTGTAAAATGAAGAAATATTTTTTGGGCAAACTGTCAAGGCTTCACTCCAAACCCTAAATCTTCTTGTTGAAATCCAATGGTTTTCCGGTAAAACCTGTTGGCTCCTGACAGGGAATTTTTTTTTGTGCTACTGGGTCAGCACTTTCCTTGCATAATGTCCAAGCAAATGACTGTTCTCTGCCCACATTGTGATGCCTTTGGAGGAAGGGGATGCAGTCACAGAGTCCCTGCTTCCCATGCAGGCCCTGTGCCTGCTGAATAGAGGACAGGAATAGTGAAGGCACCAGCATAAAAAATCACCATAAAAAAATGACAACGGCTGCTCCTGCCCCTGTATGCTGAAAATTCCACTACCCAGCCATTATTCCATTGTATCCTGGTAAATTTGAAGTGCCAATCTATTCCTAGAGCAGCCTTGGCCTGAGCTGAGACAACCCCTATGATTAGTTTTATTCTGCCTAAACCCAGAAGAAATTGCAGGGGGCGATCCCGCTGGATGAGCTCTTTCCATTACCTTCAGTCATCTCCATAAAATACATGAGGAGACTGCAGGAAGAGCTTTTTCTTGTCTGCAGCTTCCTCCTGAGGGATAGTGGAGGGGCAACTCCCATCTCTGCTCTCTGGGACCATGGACAAGAGGGACCCCAGGGAATGGCTGGAGCTGTGTCAGGGGGTTTAGGTTGGAGATCAGGGAAAGGTTTTTCCCCCAGAGGGTGCTGGCACTGCCCAGGCTCCCCAGGGAATGGGCACAGCCCTGAGGCTGCCAGAGCTCCAGGAGCCTTTGGACAAGGCTCTCAGGGATGTACAGGGTGGGATTGTTGGGGTGTCTGTGCACAGCCAGGAGCTGGATTGATGATCCCTGTGGGTCCCTTCCAGCTCAGGAGATTCCACAATTCTGTGACTCCATGATTTGAGATTGAACCTGGCATGATTTGAACATGACTTTTAGTACTGAAAGTGGAATATCCATCCAGGATGGAGGGAGAAGACCTCTGGAAAAACCACAAGTCCCTTCCAAGCCAAACCCAGGTAGGGGATGGGATACACTTGGAATGTCTCTTTCATTTTCCAGTGGACAGTGGAAAACCCTCAGGACCTGCTGGGACTTCTCACAGCAGAACAAACACATGGAAGGGGGTTATTTATTTTTGATGGGCTGGATGAGGTCCAGAAGTTCCATCTGTCCTCTTTCACCTCCCCACACTGGAACCAACCCAGCCAATGCCCTCTTCCCTTCCCTTGGACACTTGGAAAATTTATTCCCCTATTTCCTGCCTGAGTAGAAAAAGCAAAAGAGAAACTTGCTGATTGATTTGAGTCTCGGAAAGTCCCTGTCATCTTGTTTGATGACTTCATTGCAGAAATGAAATAGGCAAGGGAAAAGCAATGTTTTCAAAACAATTTGGAGCAAGAAGAGGAAGGTAGTAGGAGGGGAGCCACGGGAAGTTGATGGCCTTTATTCCTCAATTCCCATGTTGTGCCTGGCTTGCTGCAGGCTACAGAGAGAAAGCAAAATTGTTATGATTCTTATTAGCTTTTATTTTATAAAGCCTGGCCCACGCTCTGTAGGGGTTTCCAGCTGGAGCTGCAAATCAGAGGCATGGCTGGCGCCTGCCTGGCCACCTTATTGTCCCATTAATGTCCCACCTGTGTGCAGGGAAGGGGACTGGTGTCGTGCTGCCAGCCAGGAGCGAGGTGGCTGCTTGGGGGACGGTGTAGGAGCGACGGGGGATCGGGATGGACGGAGATGAGAGATCTCTGAAGGCAGGTCTTGGAATTCGCGGTTTATTGCAAAGGGTCTGGGTGCAGGGGCCCTGCTGGGAGCGGCAGCCACAGCTCAGAGCAGGCCCCAAAGAGAGACAGAGACAGGTAAAGAGAGTGGTAAAGAGAAAGAAGGCAAGAGCGTGGTAAAGAGGATGAGGGAGAGCACAACAGAGTGAAAGAGAGAAGGAGTGCAAAGCTCCCGTTACAATACCATAAATCTTCCTCTGTGTTGAATATTCTAATTCTCACTAACCAATCTAATACAAGATACAAATCCTACAGCATTTACATACAGCCTATAAGAATCCTTACAGTACCATACTGTGTTACATTTTAAATCCCAAAAATGACTCTTTGGATCCCTTCTGCCAAGCCAGTAGGGCCTGCTCTGACCCCTGGGCCTGTCTGCAAGCAGAGGGGATTGTTTCATCAAAAGGGTCAAACCATGAGGCAGCAAATAGCACAAAGCACCATGGTGGAAGAGGCTGTGTCCTCCTAGGAGGAACACTGGCTCCAATGAATTTGCAGCCTAAATGGATGAGACAGATGTAGGGTGGGAGAGGGAGCAACAGCCAAAAAAGAGCTGGTTTTGTTCAGCCCCAATCTCCAGGCAGGCAATGATGGCTTTCTCAAGGAATACAGGTGGGATTTGCACCAAAAGGAGATTCCTGGCTGTGGGATGGGAAGTAGCTCTTCTCCAAGGAGCTGTTCCCAGGAGTGAGACTTTAGTGATGCTGCAGGCACAGCTCACAGTGAAAGAAACAGCCTTGGGAGCACTGGGAGTGGGGCTTTACCTCTGCCTTTGGCAGGATCCTGCATAAACCAGTGATTGCTGTTCCTGAAAATCTGCTCTTCCTCCCCTCCAGGTCATTCCAGAGAGCTGGCACACAGCCCAGATTCCTGCACGGGACTTGCACACAGCACTCCAAGAGGGAAATAGTCCTTATCCCAACCTAAACAGTCAGGAACTCAGCGGGAGCCATAAATATGCCAGTGCTCCACTTGCTTTTTTAGGACTAAAAAAATCTTGAGAAGACACATTTCTTAGTAATCATTCCTGTGCAGGAGATAGGAGGCAGATTATGCTAATTGCCAGCAGAAGCATAATGCTCAGCAAATCCCATCAAATTCCAATATGCTTCCAGACACATTCCATTTGCTCACGTGTTTATTTGGGGAGGATGCTGACAAAGGAGAGACATTTTTTTTTTAGAGCAGAATTCTTGGATTTTGACTGTAAATGTGGCAGGAAGCAAACAGACAACCTGCATGGATTTCCTCCCAGTGAAAGAAATGCAGTGAGATTACTCAAAACAATTCCAATCTGAGAGCTCAGGGGAATGGCTCGAGGGCAGCCCGAGGAAAAGGAGATGTTTGGGTGTTGTAAGAGAAAGCCAAGCCCAGAGGATCAATAGCAGCACATTTTTAAGCAATGGCACCATGAGAGGCATTGATGCCCACAGCAAACACAGGGCTGGAACACGGGGAATGTGTGCTGTTCCTCCGGGAAAACTGCACCTCCCACTGCAAAGGGGTCACACAGCCCGAGGGGGCTTGGTTCCAGCACTTCCCCTGTGATTGCAAGGCCTGTCCCGAGGGATCAGCTGGGAATCACCACAGCTCATATGCCCTTCTCCCAAGGAGGGAAAGACTCCTTGCTGTGTCCATGCCAAGGCGCAGAGCTGCTGGTTCAGGTGGGAGAGAGTGTTCAGGCAGTTTTACAGAAATGTTGAGAAAGACCTCCAAGGTCTGTGAGCCCAGCACTTCTCTGTTCACCACTGAACCATGGTCCCAAGTGCCACACTCATGAGTCCACTGAACACATCATAGAATCCACAGTCACAGATTTCACAGAATATTCTGAGTGGGAAGGGACCCACCAGGATGACCGAGTCCAGCCCTTTAGGGAATGGCCTGTTCTGGGATCAAATCCTTGGTGTTGTTAGCTCCATGCTTGCCTCCTCTGCTGCCCTGGGCAGAATATCTGACCACTCTTTTAGGGAAGAAATTTTCCCTGATATTCAGCCTGACCCTCCCCTGGCACAGCCTGAGGCCGTTCCCTCTCCTCCTGTCCCTGTTCCCTGGGAGCAGAGCCCAACACGCCTGGCTGTCCCCTCCTGTCAGGGAGTTGTGAGATGAGAAGGTCCCCCCGAGCCTCCTTTTCCTTGGAGTTCCAGTGCTGAGCATCCCAGCTGTCAGCCCTAAATCCAAGCACAGGATTTCCTGCAGCAGCACTGAGACCCACTCCCAGCAGTGACCCCGGGGTGCTGTGACACACACGAGGCCTTTCTCCAGCCTGGCTGTGACACCAGAGCCGTGCAGCCCAATGCAGCAGCTGTAGGAGAGGAGAGATCTGGCTACAGTGTGCTGGTGTCTGAGGCCCAGATGCAGGGAAATGCATCGTTAACCAAGGATGAAATGCCACCATCACACTCTGCTCTTTCCCACTGTTATCTGCTGCAGTCACACTGGGGCTGCTGCTCCCATCTCTCAGTGGAACTTGTCTGCCTGTTTGCTGATTTGCCTCTCAAGCATCACTAAACCAATGACAGTCACCACACTGCAACCCTCAAGGCCAGTTTTACTCACCATACAGGAGCACAAACTCAGATTTCAGTAGATTTGTGATGGTTCAGTTCCAACAGATCAGAGAGGTGTGATGCTGCTTCATATCTAGAGTAATGAAATCCCAAAATACTCTGGGTTGGAAAGGAGTTTAAAGTCCATCCAGTCCCACCCCTGCCATGGGCAGGGACACCTTCCACTATCCCAGGTTGCTCCAAGCCCTGTCCAACCTGACTTTGGACACTTCCAGGGATGCAGGGGCAGCCACAGCTTCTCTGGGCACCCTGTGCCAGGGCCTCCCACCCTCACAGGGAAGGATTTTTTAGCTCAGACAATTTATCTTTCTGCTCAGGATTTCCAGCTCAGAGCCTGAGCTGCCAGTATTGAGTCTCCTCTTCTTTATTAAATAATTACTGAACCTTCAGACGCCCTGAACAAATCTCCCCTGTGCCCCGTGTGATCAGCTGGAGGCTGCTGTGTTGGCTCCACCATGAATAGGAACTCTGGAAATAATGCACACCAACACCTCGTGAAGGCAGCTGCAGAGAGGATTTTCAAGGCATTTCTTTCCAGAGGGAGAGATCCATTTCCTTTCTCATTACCTGGCTCTGTGTAGAGACATTGGGCTCTGCATCCACAAGCAGACCCCCACTCCTGCCTCCAGCATGCCCAAGCTGCTTTTTGGAAAGGCCACAGGTGGGTGTTTACAAGCACAATACCACACGCTCCTAACAGGACAAGACTGGGAGTCCTTGGAGGATTGCATGGGATAAAAACTTACAGGGTAAAAACTGATCCAGAAAATGGAGAAACAAAAAGGATGGGTGACCTCCTGATTTCATTGCTACCACCAGGAACAGGTGGTGAGGGCCTGGGAAGATGCCTTCACTCTGCTTTTACCTCCAGGACATTGTTTAAAGTGCTCTGGGCCTTATCAGGGAGGCTCTAGGATGGTGCTGGATTTTTTTTAACCCATGGAATTGGATTCAAGGCAGGTCTTTACTGTGAGGTCCTTACTTCTCTGGCACAGGGTGCCCAGAGAAGCTGTGGCTGCCCCTGGATCCCTGGCAGTGTCCAAGGCCAGGCTGGACAGGACTTGGAGCACCCTGGGATAGTGGAAGGTGTCCCTGCCCATGGCAGGGGTGGGACTGGATGAACTTTAAGGTCCCTTCCAACCCAAACCATCCCAGGATTTCATGACATGCACTAAGCATGGTGGTGGAGTTTTTTTTTTAACCCATGGAATTGGATTCAAGGCAGGTCTTTACTGTGAGGTCCTTACTTCTCTGGCACAGGGTGCCCAGAGAAGCTGTGGCTGCCCCTGGATCCCTGGCAGTGTCCAAGGCCAGGCTGGATGGGGCTTGGAGCACCCTGGGATAGTGGAAGGTGTCCCTGCCATGGCCAGGGTGGAACTGGATGAACTTTGAGGTCCCTCCCAACCCAAACCATCCCAGGATTTCATGACATGCACTAAGGTAAAAATCAAATCAAGCAAATCACTTTCTTTGCGTGAAATAAATAGAAATCCCCAGGGAAAGGCAGATTTACTTTTATTCCAAAAAGCTTAAGGCTAATAGTAGAGGTCAGATGAGCAGTTCCTTTCCTGGACAGTACTTCTGTCCAGTGCACTGGAACAGGGGACACTGACACTTGTCTTGAAGTGACATATTTATTTGCCATAATTATGGTCAGCTCCAAAGAGATCAGATTTTTCCTGGCACTTTGCATTCTGGCAGGAGAGTGGGACTGATGAGCTCTGATGCAAAGGCAATGAAAAATGTGAGGGATCACCATAAAGAGAAGCAGTCAGCTTTAAGGTTCAGCTGGATGAACTGCTCCAAGGATTTATGGTGTGGAAGGCAGAGCTACAGCAGCTTCTGAAATCATTGCTGCAGTCCCACAGACAAGGGAAAGGGACCCCAGCCTGGGTGAGGGCAGGCAACATCCAAACCAGGCCCATCTCTCATGGCTCACTCTGGACATGCCTGTGTGTAAAAGTGACTTAGGAGAGTGAGTGCCATCACCTTGAAATCTCATTAATTACAGACTTGGAATCACAAAATGGTTTGGGTTGGAAGAGACCTTAAAGTCCATCCCATTCCACCCCCTGCAATGGGCAGATACCTTCCAGTAACTCAGGATGCTCCAAGCCCCGTCCAGCCTGGCCTTGGACACTTCCAGGGATCCAGGGGCAGCCACAGTTTCTCTGGGCACCCTGTGCCAGGGCCTCCCCACCCTCCCAAGCACAGGGTTGGGATCAGTACAGAAATCCCTCTCCTGGCCTCCAGACCCCAAAACTCCATAATACAAGACAGGGAAAAATGCTCTTTCCCTGAATCACAGGTGAGGTCCTGTCCTCCCAAAACCTCCACAGACCTTGCAGGCATCAAAAAGCAAAGGGAACTGTCCCCAGGAACTTTATGGGGGAACCCTGTCACCCTTCCTGCCACCCACCCCTGTGGGGCTCCTGGAACACTCAACCCTGCTCATTCTGGTGAGGACCATCTTCTCCTTTGACATTTCATCATGTTCCAACCAGCAATGTGAGAGAAAATTAAGAAAATCCCCTATTTTTAGCAGATAAAATGCAAATTTAAAGCATTACCTAATCCAGAGCATTTGTGAGACTGCATTTCATTGGCTGGCTGCAAAACCCTGATGTGGGAAGTAAGATAAAGCCAGTGAGCTCGCCCTTCCCAATTCCAGCCACACAGGTTTATCCATGCATTGGAATGAGGTGGTGAACTGGGCAAACCCAGGTGGGAGTAAATAAAGGTGTTGCCAGAATAACAGGTTTTGTTGATCTGCAGATGTGTAACTAATGATGGGAAGTTATCCTGGAAGTTGTCCTGGAAGTTTTCCTCAAAGTATCCTGAAAGCCTTTCTTATATGGCCACCAATTTATATTAATGTCCTGGAATGGTTAGGTTTGGCAATCAAAAATGGAAACATGTCCTTGCTCAGGAATTTGGTAATTACCCATGGAATAAAATCATTTAGAAAGACCTCCAAGGTCATGAAATCCAATTTTTGCTTGTTCCCCACCTCATCACCAGCCCAGAGCTCTTGAGTGCCATGTCCATGACTTCCTTGGACACCTCCAGGGATGGGGACTCCACCACCTCCCAGGGCAGTCCCTTCCAATGGAATACATCCCAAATACATCCCTAGTCCCTGGGGAAAAGGACAAATCCCTGCCAAAGAGGGAAAAGACTCTGGGCAACCGGTCTAGCAGAAAGTGTCCTCAGCAGGGGGTTGGAATGAGATGAGCTTTATGGTCCTTCCAACCCCAATGCTGTGATTCTCCTCCCTCCTCCTGCTTTGGGGGCATGGAAAGCTACCCCTGTGGTGTGCTGGGTTTAGGATCCCAAGCAGGGAGCTTCTCCCTGGGAAGTGGCACAGGGGGTTTTGCCACTGGCTGCAGCAGATCCAAGCAGGTCGGGGAGGGGCTCTGGGGCCTGAGCACCCCCAGCCCCACAGGGAAAGTGTTTTGCACCTGGCAGCCCAAAATTGCTTCCAGTTAAATCCAAAACCCTACTCAGCAGCACCTGCCAGTTCCCCAAAATGTAAATTTTCCAGGCAGACGATATTGATATGCACTGACACTCCACAGGGGACTGGGGGAGTTGGGAATTTGCCAGAAATAGGCAGCTCTTACTTCTGCTTAAAACTCACTTTTCATCTCACATTCAATTATCAAGCACAGAATGTATTTTTAGCAGCTGGCATTAGGAGAACGCTGTCACTTTTGTTCCAGCCTGACTTGAAAGTTGCATTTATGGGAAGACTTGGAAGAGTTTGTGCCTGTTCCTGTCCCAAAACTGGGAAACAGGAGCAAGGAGAGGCTTGGCAGTTGTCTCTAGACCCCCCAAAATAAAAGAAATCCATGCTGAGGGTGGTTCAGGGAATTGGGGTCCGATGCAGAGCTGGCAGGGATGACAGAGAGGCAGAAAATGAGGCAGCAGAGGAAGCTGATGTTGACAGTGACATTTTTAACAGGATATCAGTGCTCAGGATTCAGGAACCTTCCTGCCCCTGTTGCAGCAGCAGGAAGATGAAGCAGTTTGGGAGAAATCTGTCAGAAAGACAGGGCTCTAATCCCTCTCTTGGTGCTCCCCATCCTCCTGACACCCAGTGCCACCACCCCTCAGCCCTCCCCTCACCACAGAGGTCTCACCTGGGGCTTTGCCTTGTGGGAGATGGATACCACAAGGCTGTTGGGGGAGGCAAAGGAAGTTGTTAAAGCCTCTTGTTTCCCTCTCCCTTTCACAATGCACCTTTTATTCCACTGGAAATATGAACCAGCCCGGTAAATGCTCAGGATTAGATTGGAAAGAAAGAAAACAAAAGGCAGCAGTTGCCTGGGTTGGGAGCGTTTGGAGCTGCCGTTGTAGCGAGTCCCTGCTTCTTGCCAGGTGTTTTGTTGAGTTCAAGTAAAACATCAAAGTCCATTATCTTCCCTGCCTTGCCCTCAGCTCCTCAAGCCAGAGCACAGCACAAAATTAATTTGGTTTATTCCAGCACACGCAATAGCCGCCTATCTTCCCGACTCCCTGGCTGGAAGGAAACAAATTTCCTCCTTAAGCACTTTCCACTTGACCTGCTCTTTTCTCCACGGAGAAAATTGAGGTCAGGGAGCTGCTGTTGTGCAGTGGCTGCCGTTCTCCTGATGCTCCGTGGCCAACAGGGTCCCTGCCCTGCTGCTGGTGGTGGCTCCAGATCTCCCAGCTGGGGCTCCTGCCTGCTCCCTGCTCCCACGAGACCCTGGCAGGTTTAGGAAGGCAAGGGCTTCATTTCCCACTTGGTCCAATTATTTTTTAAGCTTCTCCCGTGCTGCTGGAGAGGTTATATCTGGTGAGGCCTGGAAATAAAAACAGAGCTGTGGTGGGGGCAGAGCTGCCAGGAGGTGTCAGAGCAGTCAGTGACTTCAGCCATCCCATTAACAGGCAGATGTTTGTGGGCTGCACTGAGCTAGAAATACAACAGGAGAGGGATTTGTCTCCACTTTTCTTTCCTCCCTTTTTATTTCTGCTTAGGAAAGTGAGCACAGACCCCTGAGTCTCCCCACACCCTCCTTGCCTGGGGGTAAGTGTGCTTGGAGCCATGAGGAGGGGATGGGTGGCCACTTCCAGCCTGTGGGACAGATCCTCAGCTTTCCTACCCACTGGATTAACACTGCCAGGGACCTGGTACTGACTCCCACCCCAGAGCTGCTCTCCAGCTGTTTGCTACGAGAAGCAGAGCAGAACCTCAGAGCCCATCCCCAGTGTCACCACATGGGCTCTGACATGGGGACACGGGATATGGCCATGCCAGCTCCGGACGCCTGCATTCCCCTGGCGCTGCCACAGGGATTCCCAGCACCGCTGACACCACCCACCCACCCTCACCTGCAGCCCAGTGGGGCGAGGGAGGCAGGGAAAGGAGGTCAGAGCTGTCTCTCAGGCACAGCTCTGACAGGCAGCTCGTCTCACACTGACTGACAGCAGCTCCCGCAGCTCCAGGCCCAGCCCGCTCCGTCAGGGAGCACCGTGTCCCCTCAAGCTCCTGCAGTCCTGTCTGAGGACTGGTTTTGGAGGATGGGGCTGGGATTTCTCCCTGCCTCCTTTTCTTACAGCTTCCAGCTCAGGGTGATGGTGAGAGGGAAGTGGAGGTCCAGCTCCAAGGGCTGAGGGTGCAGAGGCTGGAGCTCTGAACCATGAGAAGGAAGCACATGGGAGAGACCCACACTGTGTGTGACACCTGCCCTGCTTGCAGTTATTCCATTCCTGGGACGTGAAGGGATGAAGAGAAATCCACAGATGTGGATGGAGGCACTCTTTGGGTCTTCAGTCTCAAGGGGAAGAGTTTGGCCTTGGCAAGGAAAGGGTCCCAGTCCTGCATTTCCTTCACCCACCTCCGATGGATTCGATGGATTCATGAGGTGATGAACCATCAGTGTGCCCCGGGCTCTGTGGAGGGGCAGCAGGGCAACTGTGGGAGCCCACAGCGCACCAGGATGGCTCTGACAAGCAGAGCCAGGAGTTTCTCCAGTAACTGTTGCTTCAGGAGCCTGTTAATGTGGATATGCAAATTCCCGGAGCTCGGCAGTGCTGATGCAGCGGTGCCAGCTGTGCGCCTCTAATGACTGCGGAGCTGCCGGCTCAGCACTCCCGTTACTCCTTGATTTCCATTTATTTCCTTCAGGGAGGCGCCTGGAGAATCAAAACAAGGCCAAAGTCCTGGGCAAAATCCCCACAGGGTAGATCCATCCCAAGAGAGCTCCCAAGAGCTTGTGTGGGATTAGTGGGGTGTCCTGGCAAAGAGTTGGACTCCGTGATCCTCCATGATCCTTGTGGATCCTTCCAGCCCTTGGTATTCTATAATTCCATTATTCCCTTTGGAAACGGGCAAGATCCAACCCTTCCCAGCTGACACACAGAGCGAGGGAAACTGGAATATCATGACTTCAGTGAAAGAGAAAAATATGGATGAGCAAGGATGCATCAAGCTGAAGGCAGCAGACTTCCTGCCCACTCCTAGGTTGATACTGCTGCGTTTCACCTGTTCTCAAAGCAACTGTTGTATTCCTGAGGTATCAGGTAAACACAGTTTTCCCTAATTCCCACATTTGATTATTGATTTCCAGGGAAAACTTCCTGCCTTGCCAGTACCCGTAGTAAGAGACAGTGAATAATTCCCAAGAAATTATTTTCATGACAAATAGAGCCTTTTCTCTCTGCTCGAGCACACACGAACTAATTGCGGTTTCTTTGTGCTGGAAATGATCCCACACCTCGGCCGGTGATTTTGAGCGTTTGCTTTTCGCAGTGTGAGCTGATTTTGAGAAGGCATCTCCCGTCAGCGCTGGATATTTGCATCCAGATGATTGTGGGTTGTTCTCCTTGCCTTCCTTTCTCTCCTTTCACGGCAAAACAAACCCACCTAGAAGCGACAGCCAGGGAAGCAGCTGCCAAATAGTTCCTGTCTGAACTCTAAAGGATTTGCTGAGGCCACCGCGCTCAAAGCCTCCCCAGTCACACGAAGGCCGTGCTGCCAAAGGCTAATAAAGATGCCTAAGTGGTGAGTGTATTATAATTACCTATCAGCTCGTTTGCAAAAGCACCAGCAGTTAAAAGGCAGCAAATGAAACGATGCCGGCCTTCCTCAGCTTCCCACATAATGAACAAACACATTGCCCATGGCAAGCTCACAGGAACAGATCTTTCATTACGATAAAAGAGTCTTAACCTTGACCAGCCGCTCCGCTCTGCCTTCGTGGCAGTTGTTCCACAACTCAAATAGTTTGTTTTCCAGCCCTTTGATTCCCACAAAATGCTACAAAATCAAGCATTTCTTATTCGATAGATGCACACGAGGGGTTTTTTTTTCATATTTCTTCAGATCTTCCTTGCGCAGTTTAGAGCAGAAAGTGTCTGGCATAAATTCCTGATTGCATTATTAATGTGGAAAAGGGAACATCTGAAGTTAATCTATTCCACTAATGGGTGCTATATAATACATTAAGTCAGGTTAAGCGTGTGATATAATAAAGATCTGCCGGGTGAGATATTCTGAGATTACTGATTTAAGCATAATGGTTATTTTGGTCAATGGTTATAGATTTTTAATAGAATTCCCACCTCAGTGCTGGCTGAAAGGGGAAGAAATCTTGTTCTGGACCACAATGAAGCAACCCCTTGTGACAGTCCTGGAGCAGTCTGGGGGCACTACAATATGAAAAGGAGCTAAAGCATCCAAAGGAGGGACACAAGGATGGAGAAGGGTCTGGAGGGGCCACAACAAGGAGCAGCTGAGGGCACTTGGTCTGTTCGGCTGGAGAACAGGAGACTGAGGGCAGAGCTCATCCCAGCCCACAACTTCCTCCCAAAGGGTTGCTCCAATCTCTGCTCTCTGGGACCAGGGACAGGACCCCAGGGAATGGCTGGAGCTGTGTCAGGGGGTTTAGGTTGGAGATCAGGGGAAGGTTCTTCCCCCAGAGGGTGCTGGGCACTGCCCAGGCTCCCCAGGGAATGGGCACAGCCCCAAGGCTGCCAGAGCTCCAGGAGCTTTTGGACAGTGCTCTCAGGGATGCCCAGGGTGGGATTGTTGGGGTGCCTGTGCAGGGCCAGGAGTTGGACTGGATGATCCCTGTGGGTCTCTTCCAGCTCAGGAGATTCTATGAATATTAACACTTCTGTATTCCCCGGAACAAGTTCCCTGGCTATTTCTAAAATCTTTGTATTAAAAGAATCAAAATGAGAATTCAAGCATCTGATCAAAGTGATAAGAATTTCTTGGTGCTCATATCACTCAATTCAAATGTCAGCTTAGAAGGTGAGTAAGTCTACAGGCTGGTCTTTAATTCACAATGAAAAGGAATTTACAAGGAAAAGGAGTATACAAAGAAATGTATCAGCTGTGCTTTAAGACATTTTTTTTTCCTTTTTCTGTCTAGGTCAACAAAACTGAATATATTTCACCCTGGAGAATGAGCCTCCTCCTGGATTCCACAGGGATGAATAAGGAGATCCATTTCAAGGACTCCACAGGCAGCAGGATTGCCCTGAACACTGCTGCAGCTCCCATTTTTCCTGCCACAAAAGCACAAGGTATCAGCTCACTTCAAACCAAAGGGAAAAAATTTAATGGGATGCTTGGAGAAAACTTTTCTCCAATGCTATATTCCTTGGGGATTTCCTAGGGAAAAAAAAATCAAACCCTTTCTAAGGCAGGGTGAAACCCCCTTGGGCTTCCTGAACAATACAGGAAATGTTGGCTTTATTCTGTGCTGAATTTCCCTGTGTGGATCCTGATCCTTCCTTCTGCCCTCAGCAGAGCTGCAGAGCAGAGAGGGATGGATGCACAAAACCAGGGATCCTCGGGTTCACCTTTCAGTCATTCCTGCCAAATGCAGGGCTCCCATCCTCTCCCAGGGAGGAATATTGATAGGGATGAGCTGGGAGAAGCTGAGATTCCAGCGCTGCCCTCTGCCCCCTCCGCTGGCAGAATGGCTCCATGAGGGGACCAGAGGGACACAGCCACCAAGGGGATCTCTGGGGAAAGGCCTCAGAGCCTTGGGCTGGCTGTAGGAGGGAGGGAATCATGTCTGGGATTGCCCCACAGCCCCAGGATTGCCACACACCTGCCACCATCCCAGGCTGCTCCAAGCCCCATCCAAGCTGGCCTGGGACACTTCCAGGGATCCAGGGGCAGCCACAGCTTCTCTGGGCACCCTGTGCCAGGGCCTCAGCACCCTCACAGGGAAGAATTCCATCCCAATATCCCATCTAACCCTGCCCTCTGGCAGTGGGAAGCCATTCCCCCTTGGCTGGCACTCCAGGCCTTTGCCCAAAGCATCTCTTTCTCCATCTGCCTGCTGACCCTTTCAGGCCATGTCTACTGACCCTTTTAGGCCCTGCAAGGCCACACTGAGGTCACCCCAAATCCTCTCTTCTCCAGGTGAACAACCCCAGCAGTGCCAGCCTTCCCTCCCAGCAGAGCTGCTCCATCCCTCTGCTCACCCTGGTGCCTCCTCTGGACTCTCTCCAGCAGCTCCAGCTCCTTCCTGTGCTGGGCCCCAGGGCTGGGGCAGCTCTGCAGCTGGGCTCTCACCTGAGCCGGGCAAAGGGGCACAATCCCAATCCCTTCCCTGCTGCCCACGCTGGGGATCAGCCCAGGGCACATTTCCTTGTTTAAGGATAATATACTCAGAAATAATATAAAGAAGTGATTTGTATACCAATTACCAATTTTTACTAGGCCGCCTGTAAAGCCTGTGAAAGAAGTCATAAAATGTATCCAAATCAGGAGGAATTTGTTAACACACTGAGGGCAGAACTCTGAATTTAAACACCTCCCTGAAATCAGGCATCTGTAATAATCAGTGACAGGAAACTTGCACTTCCAGATGCATGCAGTCCCTTCCCAGGCTAGGTGAGATAGACCCAGCCTTGCAGCCAAATCCGTGATTTAGGAGCTGTAAAAAGGCATCTCAGATGTATTTTTATTCAAATATCCTTAACCACCCAGGGCAGCTCTAGCTCTGTTCCTGCCACTGAGTGGGATCTCCAAAATCAGTTGTTTGGCTTCATGTGCTGTGTTGCCCCTGTCAGTGCCTAAAAGGGATTCAGGAGAGCTGGAGAGGTACTTGTGACAAGGACATGGAGTGACAGGATGAGGGGCAATGGCTTTAGACTGTGAGAGGATGTCAGGATTAGAGATTGGGAACAAATCCTTCTTGTGAGGATGGAGATGCCCTGTCACAGGTTGCCCAGAGAAGCTGTGGCTGCCCCTGGGTCCCTGCCACCGTCCAAGGCCAGGTTGGACACTGGGGCTTGGAGCAGCCTGGGACAGTGGAAGTGCCCCTGCCTATGGCAGAGGTAGGATGAGATGGGCTTTAAGGTCCCTTCCAACCCAAACCTTTCTGGGAATCTCTGATTTGGTCTCAGTGCTGATCTGTCAACCTCCCTGCCCTGTGTGGGGCTGTCATGACAGAGAACCACTGCTCCAAGAACTCCTGCAGGCCCACATTAGGAGATTCTCACCTCTTTTGGAGGAAAGAGGAAAGGGGAAAGATCGATTGTGGCAGACACCCACAGTCCTGAGACAACTCCAGTGCTACCAGCCGGTGTTTTCAGCTGGTGACAAGTCTCAGTACTGTCTGCTCAGCCATGAGTAGCTCCAACCAAAATCTTGGCAGACCTCCCAGAGGTGTCTGCAGAAGATCATGGCAGTCCCTGTTCAGAGCTGCTGTCCTTGCCCCACCTGATGTCCCTCCCAGCAGATGGTGGAGCATGGATTCGGGAGCCTGGATGTGGAACACCGAGCCCCACTCCAACCCTGGGGTGGGTCCAACTCAATGCTCTCTCCACAAATTTAGTCCATTTAAAAGCTCTCCTGGATACCAGCACTGCTGACCTGGAACTAAAATCTTGTTTCTCAAAGATGTTTGCAAGAGCTGAGTCACTTCTCCCACCAGGCTGGGCTTCACACAGCCTGTCCTGGGAAACCTCTCCAAGACTGCCAGTGTGGTGCTTGCTGGGATAATCACTGGCACCACCAGCACCGCTGACCTTCTGCCTGGAACTAAAATCTTGTTTCTCAAAGATGTTTGCAAGAGCTGAGCCCCTTCTCCCACCAGGCTGGGCCTCACAAAGCCCATCCTAGGAAACCTCTCCAAGGCTGTGCCCAGACTGCCAGTGTGGTGCTTGCTGGGATAATCACTGGCACAATGTGAGAGCAGGGAGGAGAGCACTTTCCATGGGAGGATCATGTGGGATAGTACCTGCTCCAGTGATATCACTTACTGGAGAGGGCTTGAGCTGGATCAGCAGCAGTTTTCATTTTGGATTTGCAACCTGTAAAGTAAACTGGACCTGGTTTGTGTTGGATTTAGAGCCGATGGAGAGAATCTCCCTCAGGCACTCAAAAACAGAAAGAGCAAAAGGAAAAGAACTCCGGATCAAAAGGATGAAAGGAAATCAGCAATCCACATCCATCTCCTTGGCCTGGGAGGTGATCCCGGGGATTGGTGGCTCTCTGCTCGGTGCCCTCTGAAGGATGCGCTGTCCTGGAGCCAGTGCTGACATTCCAGGGCTGCAGAGCTCTCCTGCCCAGCCCAGCTCATCTGTCACCCGGGACGTGTTTACGAGGCGCTGACAGCCCGCTCTGGGAGGTGACTGATACTGATTGGAATTGTTATGCAAATATACTTTGCTACTTTCTTGCCTATAGATTCTCTCCCGGTTGTGAAAGTGGTCCTTTTCTCCAGGGATTTTTTTCCCTTTTTTTTTTTTTTTTTTTTTTTTTTTAATAAGTCCAGGTGAGCTGGACTCTGTGGCCTCAAACATCCTCAAATAGAGCAAATAATGTGACAAACCCTGAGGATGAATCTTTATCAGTTCCAGGCAACAGAAATGTCTCTTTTACTTTCTGTGTTCTCACCTCACATATTCCTTTGCAAGGATCTGTCACCCTCTGTTGACAGAGACAATTTTCAAAGGTATCAGAGCAACTTAAAGGCTTCGAGTGCCACCTTTAAAGTCGAATCTGGGTTTACCACAAACACGGGTTTGTTACAAAGTGCAACACCACCAACAAAGCATTGATTGAAGTCCAAATAAATCCCTAAGGATTCATCCTTAGGCTGAGCTGGGAGAAAGGCACTGTAAAAAAAACTGGGAACATCTCATGCCAAGAGATTAGGGGTCTGGACTGCCCTTGTAACTCATGAAAAACACCTGAATAACACCAAAATGTTGTGTTCTGGTGTCCTCAACAGCCACCTGACTGCACAATGACATTAAAAATAGTTTTTTATATTTGGGAGATATTCCTGCACTACTTTACCACTTCTACCTACCCACAGCTGCTTTGGAGCCAAGAGAAGACCTTTGGTCTGGAATGAAGAGCTTTGCTCATATTCAGGAGGAACCTTTTAATTTAAGCCCAACTTTTGAGTTGGATGGAAACCCAAACATTACAGATTAGGTTTAATAGATTGGCACTGAGACCAAATCAGAGAATCCCAGAATGGTTTGGGTTGGAAGAGACCTCAAAGCCCATCCAGTTCCCCCCCCTGCCATGAGCAGGTACACCTTGCACTATCCCAGGCTGCTCCAAGCCCTGTCCAGCCTGGTCTTGGACACTTCCAGGGATTCAGGGGCATCCACAGCTGCTCTGGGCACCCTGTGCCAGGGCCTCAGCACCCTCACAGGGATGGATTCCATTCAGCTACAGCCAAGGAGAAACTGAAGCAAGCACTGGAGCAGTTGGACTACAAGGGGCATCTCCAGCTGGTGACACCCAAACATGTTGGTCCCTGGAAGGCCCCACAGCAACTTTTGGCAACTCTGGAAGGCACTGCTTGGAAGATGATTGTTCTTAAACATCCTTAACCTCTGGTAACACCACTGGCAGCAGGTGGGCTTTGGCTTGAAGGTGTATGGAGGCCACTGGTGTCCATGAACATGGAAGCACCTCACTCTCCATAACTCTCCTCACCCAGTCTGAAACCCCAGAGTGCCAATTCCCTGTCACAACTCCAGGCTTCAGGCAGGGTGGCTGGAAATCTGGGAAAGTCCCTGCGTGTGCTGGTTCACTGGAATGTGCTGTGCAGGGAGGTGGTGGATTCCCCTTCCCTGGAAGTGTCCAAGGAACACCTGGACATGGCACTCAGAGCTCTGGGTGATCTGACACAAGCTGGACTCATTGATCTTGGAGGGCTTTTCCAACCTCAATGATCCCAGGATTTTGTGATGTCTCCTACTTTCCCTGCTGTCTCAAGTGCTCTCTTCAGCCCCATCAATGATCCCAGGATTCTGTGATGTCTCCTACTTTCCCTGCTGTCTCAAGTGCTCTCTTCAGCCCCCAGTGACCTTCACTGAGCTGCACAAACACAGCCATGCCTTGAGCTGTCTGCAAACTCAACAGCAAAAAATATTTGGGGTGCCTGAGAAGGGCATCCACAAGATCTACCAGGATCAGTCCTGTGCCTACAATTCCCATTGATCCACTCCTGCCTCTCCTCTTTAATCAGGCACCTTGTAAGGGTGGGAAGGGACATTTACTGCCACACTCCTTCTCCTCCCAAACAATCAATGGTTATTAAGTGCATCTTTGGGCTGGGGAGGTGAGGAGAGAGACAGCAAGAATTCACATTGCTCATCAACCCGGAGAGACTTCATTTTCTATTAGAGCTGATAAACAAGCTGGGAAAATAAATCAGTTACCTGCTGCTACCTGACAGGCATCACCAAGGAGCTCCTCGGAATGTGACACAGTGGGGCTGGGTTCCCAGTTCTGCTGGGTGAGGCAGCAGCACTGACAGCTTCCCAAAGGGCTTTTTGTCTTCCTTTTTGTGGAATGAAGCACTGGGAGGCTGGTCTGCTATGGAAGCATCCAGAAAAGGCATCCCAAGGCTGAGAGGAGAATAACAAAAAAGAAAGGAGGGGAGCGGAGGAATCAGGAAACATCTGGGACAACAAAGGCCCATGGAGTGATTGAAGCCAGTCAAGGAAGACAGCACAGGCAGATCCTCCCTCACCTCGGAGCGGGTGGGAAGAGATTTAAATGTGGGCATTGTGTCCTGATGCTACAGTGAGTCCAATCAGGAGACAATAACAAGCTCCAGGACTTTCAGGCTGTCACAAGACAGATCAAGGTGCCAGGTTCCTGGGAACACATTTCTCCTGTTTCCCTATCCGAGCTCCAACAGAAAAAGTGCTGTAAGACAACCTGGCTTCAGCTCCATGCCACCCATCCGTGGGAGCATGGAACAAATAGGAGCCTCTTCTTAATGGGAAATTGCAAATGCTCCATTACCCACCCCGTTATTCACATATTTCTCCTGCCTTTTGACTCCAGGCAAGCCCGCAGCTCCGAAAGGAAATTTTCAGAAATATCAACAATGTCCCTTAATACTGCAATAATAAATCATCCCTTGTAAAAGGGGAACTTCAGTCTGACCAAAAAATGGGGTTTAGGAAAACTACTGAATCATTCATGCCTTCTGTGCCAGTGAAAGAGAGCAGAGCTACATTAGGATAATGAAAATTCCAAAGAATTTGCAGGATTTGGTGGAATAAGGAGATGCTACAAATCAGTGTTGGCAAAACATGCAGGAATAACCAGGCCTTGGCCAGAACATGGAGTGAATGCATGGTAGGAAACACCTCTGCATCTCCAAACTCTGCCATAACAAGGCAGGAGAAATGGAAAACTGACTCTGGGAATGCTGAGTGAGGAAAAATAAAGGAATCAGCAGCAAGGAGAGCTCCAAAATCCAGTTCCTGGCCTGTCCTCAGACATGGAGCAGCCTGTGACCAGCAAATCCCAGAATCCTAGAATGCTTTGGGTGGGGAAAAGCTCATCCAGTTCAACCCTCTTCCATTTGCAGGGACACCTTCCACTAGGCCAAGTCATTCCAAGCCCCATCCAACCCGGCCTTGGACATTTCCAGGGATCCAGGGGCAGCCACAGCTTCTCTGGGCACCCTGTGCCAGGGCATCCTCACCCTCACAGCCAAGAATCTCTTCCCAGTATCCAATCTAAACCTGTTATTTGCCAGTGTGAAGTCACTGCCCCTTGTCCTATCCAAATTCCATTTTTTCCCCTCCCAACACTGTACACATGGGTTAATTCCCAAGTGCTGGGTTTGCAATCCAGATATCAGTGGAGTGAAAAAAAGACACTAAACATGGTTAGAAAATTCCTCATCTGTCCTGGTTTCGGGTGCTGTAATGAAGATGCAGGACCTTTCAGCTCAATTCAATCAGCCCCATTCACCAGGCACCTTATGATCCATTAGTTCAGTCCCTCCAAATTTGATTGCAGCGTGTTTTGATTCCAATCAATTGTTTTCAGCTCTTCTCCATTGATTTCCATGGACTCACATTATTCTGCTGAGACTTCAGTTAAACTTGGGGGTTTGGACCACGACAGGAGCACCTCATGGCAGGTGGCTGGGCTGGGCCAGCTCTGCCCGGAACAGGGCCAGCACCACCCTGCTCCCAGCAGACCAAGGCAAGGTGACAATTCCAGATCCGAGATGTTTCCAAACCATGTTCCCTGTCCCATGGCTTCAGGAAAAGCTCAGAACTGCAGCAGGATCAGAGGAAACCTCATCCATAAAACGTTGGGGAACAAGAGGAAATTTTTACAATGAGAACAGTCAGCCATTGGAATAATCTCCCCAGGGAAGTGGTGGAGTCCCTAACTTTGGACACTTTTAAGATTTAGCTGGACAAGGAGCTGGGTCATCTTATCTAGACCGTACTTTTGCTAAGAGAGGTTGGACCAGATGATGTTAGAGGGCCCTTCCAACACATTATTCCATGATTCCATCAACTGTGACCTAACCAGGTGTGACAGAAGGAAGAGACGCACACAGAGGAGTCTTCAGGTTCTTTTTGAGAGTCACAAACTGTGGGATGAAGAACCAGAACTAAACCAGAACTTTACTCAATCCCAAGCTACTGGTCTAAAAGCTCTAAGGAAAAAAAAGCTCTGAATTGGGGACAGCTATTGGAGAAAGCTCTACAAAAGAGGGAATTTGTCTCCTGGAACGCTGGTCTGTGCCTCCAGCTTGTGAGAACTCCTGGCTGGACAAGTGGCTGATGGAATCCAGACAGGAAAGGACCTGCTGTCCCCAGGGAGAGCTCTTAGAGGAAGCCACTTCACTCCTCTCCTGCTGACACTTTCTCCAGTTTAATTGACAGGGAATATTTCCTTGTGCACCCTCCCGAGCTGGCCCAGCTCATGCAGAACTGACACCCATCCAAGCAGGACGAGGCAGGACACTCTCCCTGAGCTTTGTCACAAAATCAGGGCAGTGAAACAAACCCACAGACGATCTTTCCAACTCGGTGGAAAGGTTGCTGTCAAAACCCCAGCACTGTGTTTTCCCAGGAAGCAAGTCTGAAATGCAGGCAGTGGCCTGGAGAGATTTTGATGGAAATCCCAGGTGGAAGCAACAGAAAAATCAGCTGCCACTTTCCTCTGGAATGACAAAAAGTTGACAACGGCGACATTTGAAACTCTGGTGACTTTTCTGAAGCTCAAGAAGAGCAGAGCAGAGGAAAATCCCTGAGCAATGGTACAGAGGCCGTGGGATGTCACTGTGCACTGCCCTGCAGGGAAAGGGATGTCCAGTTTACAGCCCAGTCACCACACTGGGCCATCCCCAGTCCCACCAAAATGCCTCAGGTTTCACAGCCACCTTGGGAAGCAGGCACTGCAGAACATGATGTGTTCTCCTCATGGCCACCTGAGCTCCTGAGAGATGATTCCCTGTGTGTGGCTGGGGGGGAAGGAAGTCTGAGAGAGGAGGAAAACCTTCCCGGCAGTGCTGCTGCTTAATGGAGTGCGAATGAATTGGACAGCACTCCTGCTAATGTGTCAGGATTATGCTTAGCAGTGGGAATGACCTTGTTGAAGCTAAAAAATGAACACATTCACAGCTCCACGAGCAGGAGCTGCTGGGTGCTCCATGCAAATCCTCAGCGCTGCTGTTCTGATGCTGATTCCGGAGGGGTGGGTGGAATTCTCCTCTGCTCCTGTCCCAAAGCTGTGGAAGAATGGAGCCTTTTGTGGAGGGATTGAGGGCATTTAGGGAACTGCTTTTCCTTTTGCACTGTGCTCTAAGGTAGAAAGGCTGAGAAGGCCTGGAAAAGAGAGGGGGGGTGACCTTAGACCCCCTTCCAGTGCCCTAAAGTGCTCCAAGAGAGCTGGAGAGGGACTTTGGAGAAGGGATGGAGGGACAGGACAAGGGGGAATGGCTTCCCACTGCCAGAGGGAAGGGTTAGGTGAGAGACTGGAAAGAGATTCCTCCTTGTGAGGGAGGTGAGGCCCTGGCACAGGGTGCCCAGAGAAGCTGTGTCTGTCCCTGGAAGTGTCCAAGGCCAGGTTGGACAAGGGCTTGGAGCAATCTGGGCTAGTGGAAGGCCCATGGAAGTGGATGAGTTTCAAGGTCCCCTCTAGCCCAAACCATTCTGGGATCCTCTGGCTTTGTAAGAAAGCATCAAGCATAACAATATGGAGTTCCAGGGTTGCATGTGCACTAAATTAAGCCTAGGAACTAATGGGAATGGGCCTGACTCCTAAACAACTCACTGGCTTCATCTCCAGGTGTGCTCATCAATCTCCAATGTGCTGAACAAAAACTGCAGTGAAGCAGCTATGAACGGAGCTGAAAAATAAAATAAATCCATGTGGTTCCTGGGAATCCTCCACGTACAGGAGGTCATGGCCTGTGCAGTCCCCTGACAGCACAGACACAGCTCAAATTAGACATTTATTTAGTGTGCATTTACAACATGTGATTAACCTCATGTATTTAGATTTTTTCATGTTGGCTTTTGAAAAGAGTCCCTTAGGAAGAAGAAAAGCAAAAGGGATAAAACTGCTGAAATTCATGTTTTACTCTTAGTTTTTGAGCAAAACCTTTCACTCAACTCTGCCCGTTTTTAAATTCTTTCAAGCAAAGGGTTTATTTCAAGACACTGTCCTGAATGGTCTGTGTACTGGCTTTGGGAAGTATAAGGATGGAAGAAAGCTTGGAAAAGGTGGGAAAAGGAGAGGATCAGCCTATAAACCATTATTGTGGGAGAGGGTAAAAAGGAAGGTGAATCCCAAAGCTGAGCCAGGACATGTTGTCTTGCTCAGACTCAAACTCTATGTGTGTCCAACTATTCTACCAGCTGTTAAAAACCTTCCCTTGTCCATGCTGAAAATCCCAGAGTCCCAGAATCACTGAGGTTGGAAAAGATGTCCAAGATGATGAAGTCCAACCTGTGACTGATCCTGACCTTGTCACCAGCCCAGAGCACTGAGTGCCATGTCCAGCTTTCCTTCTCCAGGGATGGAGACTTCACCACCTCCCAGTGCCTGACCACCCTTTCCATGAAGAAATTCCTCCTGATGTCCAACCTCACCCTCCCCTTGAAGCTGTTCCCTCCTGTCCTATGCAGGTGGAAGAAGGTGCCCCTGGCATCACTTGTGCTGCCATGATGCAAGAGGCAAGATAAGCCCCCAAATTACCACTCCCAGCAGGAATTGCCATTCCCAGCAGGTGTTCCTGCAAGGCCTGTGTCCTGCAGGAAGAAAGCACCTTTCTGTCTAAATCAGGGACAGGGTTTAAGGCACAGGAGGGCACTAAAATTAGGAAGAGTGGGAGAATTGAAGGTTTTTTCTCCTTCTCTTTTCCTCCCTGATCTCAGGAAGAAATTATTTAAAAATTGGTATTATTTATTATTATAAATTATTGATAGAAATTTATCAGCAGGAAGGGCAGCCGGTGCTGGCTGGAATAAAATCCTCTCACCAGGAACAGGAGGCTGCTGCCTCTGTGCCCCATACCCAGCGGAGCTCCCGCTTCCTCTGCTGCCGTGCATCCAAATGCCCAGACTTTCCAGGGAACGGCGCAGCTTAAGCAGGATTGATTTATGCCCCCTCCAGTGTTCTCTGGATGCTCAGAATGCATTTGTATCCCTGGCCCCTAACAAGTGCTGCTCGGAGCTGTGTTATGTCAGAAGGACTTCCCAATGCCCTGGCACATTCTCGCTTTTGTGCGGCGCGTGGCCGATAACAGATTTGTCAGCGGAATTGCCTCGCTATCAAAACAATAAAATCCAGCTGGCAAGGTGACATTTTGGGGGAATTCAGTTCCCTCTTTGTGGGTTCCTCTCACTTTGTTTTACCTGTGATATCTTCTCCTCTCTGCCTCTCATTGGAGGGTCAGTGCAGTGGGGAAGGAAGTTGGTGTTAAAAGGAAAAACTCGATTTGGAGCAGATTTGGAGCTGCTCAGGAAGATTCCTGACAAGGGGACAGAGGATGAGTCATTTCTGAAGGTGTAGTGCAAACATGAATCCCTTAAACAACATGTTGGACTCCTGCTCTTCCTCTTGCTCAGGAAGCACTTGGATTGTGGATATATTCTCTGAATTTCCAGAGACTTTTCGTTGAGACTCTCCACTCCTTTGCTCACAACAACATAACACAACACTTGCAATTAATTATGGATGCACCCGAGTCCAGACATGAGCTCATGCTGTTGGCTTGGCAAAGCAACTTAATTAATAAATAACGATGATGATGATGAATAAAGATGGGAATAAACAAAGAGGGCTCTATATGAGGGATGAAGCATGAAGTATTCATGCACCAGGCTGTCAACAGACTCGTTCTGCTGAGCCTACCTCACTTGACAGCACTTCAGCACTTTCCAACCACCCCCAAGCTCCCAGTGGTTCTAGGATTATATCTGGATCCAGACAGGAATTCGTCAGCTATGACACCAGAAAAGAGTTTGACTCAGGGTCCTTGGATCAACAGTCCATAAAAACTGGGCAACTGGGCCAACTCCTGCCATAAGTGGCACTGAAACAAAGACAGGAGGTGGAGTCACCAACTGCCACGTTCCCCCAGACACGTTCACAGAGGCACAGAACCAGCAAGGTTGGAAAAGACCTCCAAGATCTTCCAGTCCAACCTTTAATGCAAAGTTCTGTCTCTAAGGAAACTTCTTCAGAATATTTTTTGTTGGAAAAGCCCTCCAAGATTCCTGAGTCCAACTGCTCCCCAGCACTGCCAAGGCCACCGCTGACCCACGTGCCCAAATGCCACATCCACATGGCTTTTAAAGCCCTCCAGGAATGGGGACCTCACCACTGCCCTGGACAGCTGTGACAGAGCTGGACAGCCCTTTTGGAGAAGAAATCTTCCCAATATCCAACCTGACCTCCCCTGGCAGAACTTGAGGCTGTTCCCTCTCATCCTGTCCCATTCCCTGGGAGCAGAGCCTGACCACCCCCAGCTGTCCCCTCCTGTCAGGGAGCTGTGCAGAGCCAGCAGATTCCCCCCAAGCCTCCTTTTCTCCAGGCTGATCCCACACAGCTCCCTCAGCCTCTCCTGGTGCTCCAGCCCCTTCCCCAGCTCTGTTCCCTTCTCTGGACACACTCCAGTCCTTACATATCTTTCTCAGAGTGAGGAGAAATGCCAAAGGGTTTTGTTTGTACATTTGGGCCCCACATCCAGGCTGTGCCCTCCACTCTTTTGAGGGATCAACAGCCACCTGGGACAGCACATTTCCAACACTGACACATTCCAGGTTTGGAGGAAGCTGTATCTGAAAGGCTCCTGACCCACTCCAAGGATATTCCAACCACTCTGTCCTGTCAAACCATACTCACACTCCTGGTTCTCTGTTCCCATTGAGCGCTGCTTGGGAACAGGATGCTATTCCTCCTCACCATTCCCAGGACAGATGGGAAGAGTGAGCAGGACTCACACCATGGGTGACACAGAGCAGGGAATGGCAGAAGTTCTGCCAGGCTCAGGGCACTTAGGCTCTGAGTGTCCTGAAGGGATTTATTTTAGGTCACACCACATTAACCACCAGTAAAGAAGAATCAGAGGCTCCTGCTGCTCATTCCTCTCTGGCCTCCAGACTCCAGCTCCTTGTTATATTTGTCCTAACGGAAATATCGACCTGAATGGGAATGATTGATGAGGGAAAACACTGAGCTTAACTGAGCTTTTCTTCCCTTCAAAACAGGACTTGCAGCAGGAACTCCAGTTCAGAGGCGTCTCTTAGAAGGACAGAACCTCACTGCATTTTGCCCACTCATGAAGATAATCTGAGAGGGACAAGGTGTTTCCCCTTCAAAGATGAGGCAACACTCACTGCGTCCTTCATGGAGACTTTTGGGTTTACTTCAGCTGCAAATTCAGTGTCTGGGGATGCAAGTCTCAGCTTGCAAAACCAATGGCATAAGAACAACCAGGCTAAATGCTGAAAATCACAGGAAAAAGCCCACCAGGAGAGAAGCTTGCAGCTGGAAATGACTGCAGTTCCCTCCTTTTTAATGTTTTTCACCATCACCACAGTTGTCAGTCATTGTTAGGCATTAAATTGCATAAAATACAAGCCCTTGGAAACAAACATCAGTGCTTATCAGCCTATGTCAAAAGTCAATTTTTTCTTTACAGCAATTTTGCCTGGAAATTACTTCTGTGGAGCTGCTCACTGCAGCTCAGCCCTGGGCTCCAGAGGCACAGGGACAGGAGCCACCCTCTTCTCCCCTCTCCCCAGATCCTGCAGGTTGGCTTTATTATCATGGAATGGGTTGGGTTGGGAGGGACCTAAAAGTTCATCCCATTCCATCCCCTGCCCCTTCCCCTGGACCAGGTTTTTCCAAGTCCTGTCCAAGCTGGTCTTCACTTAAAAAGAAAAATCTCCTGTCAGGTTTGACTTTTACATTAAAATGCTTAGGACAGGTCATATGTGAGGTCTAAATTACTAAATTACCACCTACAGTCACAGGCATAGGGAATTGAAAGATCTTAGGGGATTTATACTGTTAATAAACCCCTCTGAGTGTGTGCCTGACAAACAGCTTGTGAATTAACCTAATAAACAACCACTGGTCATTGATAAATTGCATCTGGGTTGAAATTGAAGGAGTGGAGATGGGCTGAGCTGCCTCCTGCCTAGGGAATTACGATGGATATTATTCCTTTATGATATCAGCACCCACTGTCTGGGACACATGAGCTGTGGGTCACTTGCAAAGTGCTGGGTTTCCACCATCTCTGTGTGGTCCAGTTTACATCAGCTCCTCACAGAGACCAGGAGCTGCAAAATCCAGACAAAACTTTTCCTGTCAGCTTTGACAGAGATGGAGGTGAAACAGTTCCAGAATGAAAAAAAAGGTGGTAATGTTGAAATATGGCATCGTTATGTGGAGCTGACTTTTATTCAAGCTCCAGAAAATGCTGCCTTAAATGCAGTGAGGTTGGAAAGGTCCAGGTGAGCAGGTTCATGTTAATAGAACCATGGAAATGTTTGTGTGGGAAGGGACCTTAAATTCCATCCAGTTCCCCCCCCTGCCATGAGCAGCAACAATTTGCACCATCCCAGGCTGCTCCATGCCCTATCCAACCTTCCCTTGGACACTTCCAGGATGCTGAGAGCTGCATCCAGGTATTTAAAATGCTGAATGGGAGTTGAGGAGGGGAGTTCTCCATGTTTGCAGCTGCTCCAGGTGTGGCAGAGCACCTTCTTTCCCTGCCCATCCAACAGCCCCACTCTGGTAGTGGAGGGCAAAGGAAACCTTTGGATAACAATTTCAGACAGGAGGCAATGTGTGAGGACACACATTATTAGTCCCACTCCAGAAACCTGAAGTCACTTAGCCACTGTCCCAAAGCTTAACCTTGACCTTATGACCACTGGCTCCAGCTGCAAACCGTAAATGAGATATTTTGGAAGCAGCCTGTAACCCTTTCTTCCTCACTGTACAGACATGGAGCACTAGACCCTTCAAAAATTAAACACTCTTGATTAATATAATAGAACATGCAGTATAAACTTGGTTTTTTGGCTACTGCTGCCTTCCCACCCTCAATGCCAAACCCCCAAATAGCCTTCTGTCCTTCCCACAGAAGGTGGAGTAATGTCCTCTACTAGCCAACAACCTCCTGCAACTTCAGGGTCTCATATTTTGGCAGAACTATAACCAAATTGTAACATTTTCAAGGTGAAAACCTCAGAGAGCAAGCAGGGCTGTTGGCCCTTTGTGGTTGTTGAATACATCCCAAAAGCCCACAACACCACCCCAAAACCCCCCTCACAGCAGAACTTTTTGGCCTAAGGATTTAGGATGATCCACAGGTGTATTTGACCTGGCCTTGGCTCCTTGATCTGACTCTGTCTTTCCATGTGACCCTGGGGAAACCACTTAGTGTCTGATAATTAGAGACTCTTAAACTGGTTATTAGAGATTCTTAAAGTCATAAAAGTGTTATGAGATGGCCAAGGTGGGGTGGAGGTGGAAGAGTCTCCAGAAGTATGTAAACCAGATTGATTTGAAAATCAATGTGATGCTTTCAAAAAATGAAATGCCTTTGATCCTCTGGCAGCCTCACCACATCTCCTGCATCCCTGTCTGTAACAGCAGGAGCCAAGGAGCAAGCAGGAGACTTCATTCCTCTCAGAATTTTCATTAAATTAATAAAGTAGTCCCTGAACTGAAGGAGAATGCATTGTCCCCACAGTGACCCCTCAGCAGGAGGGAAGAAGGGGTTGCACAGGCCCAAGGCACACTTGCAGAAGCACCTCTGCATCTTGTCCCCCACCATGGGGACCAGCAGAGCCCACCCCTCAGGTTGTGCCATCTGCTCTGCCAAAATCATAACTCACTGCCAATAACCTTAATTAAAAATATTAATGCTGGAAAAGTGTGCCTGGAAAGTCTGCAGCTCCATTCTGCTTTCCCTCCAGTTGCTGGGTAATTGCAATAATTCCTGTGTCTCGGGGAGGATCACTCCCCAGGGCCTGCCTTCCCGTGCCTCCAAGTGCAAAATGCTTTATTATTTTCCAGGCTGGCTCTGCCACCAAGGTGGTACCACTTCATTAGGAACAGGGAGAATGGATATCAGGCAGAAGCCATTGTGTGCTGGGAACAGGGCCATGCACAGGAGCTGCTGCTGAGCTGCTCATCCAGGAGCTTCCCACGTGCTGGGAGGGAAGGGAGCAGAGGATACACATCCCCCTTCCTGGCAAAGGCCTGCCCTGGCAGCAGGAGATGGAGCAGGGCATTTCCCAGCAGCAGGCTCCCCCTCCTCCTCCAGGATCAGCTGGAGCTGCAAGGAACATGCAAAGGAGTAAAGAGGAGAAAATCAGACTCCCAAATGCAGAGGTTGGGGGAAATGCTGAGGAAAATGCTGCTCCTGCCCTCTGGAAAAGGTGGACTGAGCTATTCCACATGGGATTAACTTCAACGGAGGAACCACCACGAGGAAGAGGAGTTGCACATGCATCAGACCTTTAACTTCCTGCTTGTGTAAGAAACAAAGTCCTCCGTGCTGCCATATGAGGCCAGGATGTCAGCTGGGATAAACCGGGATGTCTATCCTTAATTGTCTCCAAAAGACCCCTGAAAGCAACAGCCCAAACCTACTCCTGCTTCCCAAATGCCTCTTCCCCTCAAAACCTGAACCCCACTAATGGGTGGGAGTTTTATATGCAGAAATAATTGAGAATTTTTAACTATGGAAACATATGGAAAAGCAAATTAATAGGATCACTTTCCTTAATGCAACTTTTGAATTCTGAGCTTATTCTCTACCTCTGATCTATCTTTTCCCAGTGTGTCCTGCTCTCAAGACATATCAGAAAAACAGAACATGCCACTGAGTGTTTTCCCTTGGCCTTTCCACCAGGAGCCCCAGGGCAGTCAGGGAGACCCAGCCCCTGCTCTCAAGACACATCAGAAAAACAGAACATGACACTGTTTTCCCTTGGCCTTTCCACCAGGAGCCCCAGGGCAGTCAGGGAGACCCAGCCCCTGCAGGGATCTCCCCATTTCACAAAACCCCAGGATGGTTTGGGTAGGAAGGGATTTTAAACACCATCTCATTCCATGGGCAGGAACACCTTCCACTATCCCAGGCTGCTCCAAGCCCCATCCAACCTGGCCTCGAACAATTCTAGGGATGAGGCAGCCACAGCTTCTCTGTTTTGGGTGTTGTCACTCCAGACAGCCCATTCCCACCTGCACAGGAGTCATGGAAACATCCAGTCTAAGGACAAACTGAATTTCCCTCTGCCAGCACTGTGGCACTCACAGGAGAGCACTCCCAGCCACTACACATAAATAAATAACTGATAGCCCAAATTAATCCCCATTCTCACCCACCCCGTGCAAGCCAAGCCCCCAGTGCTCGCTGGTGGGGCAAGTTAATCACCACACTGCCAGCAGACATGCCATGAATCCTGTCAGGATGTGACAAGCCCCGGTGCCAGCGCCATCCTTCCCAGCGGAGCGATCCCACCTGGCATTGCTGTCACGTCGCTCCGTGATGAGGCTGTGATGAGCACCCCAGGAGCAGTCCTGATAAAGTTCCCCTATTCACAGGAACTTTTGTCTGCTTTATTACATTATGTATTCCTCGGAGATGGGCTGGGAAAGTAGGAATGATTAGTGCTCCATTTGCAAACACATATTGCTGAGTGCAAAGTGATTGCAGAGTATGTGCCCCTATAGCTTTAGGTAAAGCTGGGTTTAGCTCCACAAAGAAATATAGAACAGCAGTGTAAGGTGTGGAAAAAATCTCATTCTCAATCCTTCATAATGTGGTGGGGCAAGAATTGTGGTGAAATCGCTTTTTTTCCCACTTTGTTTTTGAGTACATTTACACTCTGGAGAAATTTTTATCCCAAATGTTCTGAATTTTTCACAGCAATGTGAAAATGTTTGGGGTCAGCAATTGCTCAGCAAAGTGCTGCCTTATGGTACAAGAACCTCCCACCAAGAAGAGTCACACAGATCCCAGAATGGGTCAGGCTGGGAGGGACCGCAGTGGGTGCGTGTGCTCCAGCAGGGCCATCCCAGAGCCCAGGGCACAGGCTGTGTCCAGCCAGCTCTGGATATCCCCAGGGAGGAGATCCACACCCTCTCTGGGATCTGTGCAGGGCTCCGTCACTGCCCAGGAAAGTTCTTCCTCGTGTCCAGGTGGAACTGCTGGGCTCAGGCCCTGCCCGTGGCTCTGGAGCCATTGCTGAGCCTGGAGCAGAGCCTGGGCCCAGCTCTGCCCCTCCTGCAGCCAGGGCCAGCCAGGGCCAGCCAGGGCTGAGGGTCCCTCTCAGCTGGGGCTCCTCTCCAGCCTGAGCAGCCCCAGCTCCCTCAGCCTTTCCTCATCAGGGAGATGCTCCAGGCCTTTCCTCCGCAGCCTCTGCAGGCCCAGCTCCAGCAGCTTCATGTCTCAACAGAAATTAATTCTTGCACATTGGCAATGCTTTCCCTCAGGAAAATTTCTTTCCTTGTGAAGATCCAATGTAGCACTGCTCTGTGACAAAAGCCACCGACTCTGCCTGATCCCGAGGCAAAACATCCAATCTGTGCCATTTGTATTAACTCATTACATCCAACACAAATCCCCTTCTCCCCAAGTACCTTAAGGAGAAGCATTCCTGGTCTGAAGAATCAGCTTTGCAATGTATTTCCAGGAGCAATTTTCTCTACAAACTGCAGCCGGAAAATTGTGCAGTCCTCACCTCTGGAAAGCCAGGCTGGCAGTGGGTGATCCCTCAGGAGACAGGCTCACAAAGCCCTGAGAGCACAGCAGGTAAAAGCTGGAATAGGAATGTGAGAGCAGCTTCTTTGGCTGTTCTCAGCTCGGCCAGCAGCTCCCAGAGCTGTCCCCACGGGCTGACTTTCTCAGCAGGAGCAGCAGAGCCATGCCACATCCACAGAGCTGTGTCTTTGATCTTCAGGATCCTATGAATACAGAGTTTGGGATTTGCATTTTTCAGGAGCAGAGGTACAACAGCTCCAGATGCTTCTTAATGCCTTCATGTTACAGCTGTAAAAATGCAGGTGAGCTCCTTAAGTGAGCCCTAAAGAGAGGGGAAAGCTTGACACCATCTTCAGAAATCCTGTTAGCCCCAAAGGTCCAAGTCCCCAGGTCTAGGATATTCTTTTCCCATTACATTGGCTCTGTACCAGGGTTATATTTTTATTTGGCTGCATATTGCTAAAACACCCCACTTTAAGGAGGCTTCAAAAAGAAAAGAGGGAGAATCCAGCTTCCCTTTGAATATTCTTCTAATGGAAAAGGAAACCATTGTGGTTTCCATTTGTTCCCCTTTAGTGCAAAAGGCCTTTTCAGTCCACTCTTAGCCAGACTCTGCAGGTATTGTGGTACCCAGGTCCTTGATCCTCTTTCAGCAACTGGAATTTAATCTCTGCATTTCAAAATGCAAACCTGCTCAGTACTTCCAAACCTGCTCAGTATTCCAGAGGTGACAACAGGACCTTTGGAGCAGCAGCCCTTAGGAACAGGAAACAAGGACAACACAACAGCTCTTTTCTATGGAAGTTATTTCCAACATCCCTGCTGTGGCTCTGGGGGTTACAACCCTTGGACCGTGGTTGGGGGACCTTGGGAGCAGCTCCCACCGATCCCCGAGGCAGCTGCCAGCATTTCGCAAGATGAATTTACAAATCATCCATCACCAGCAATCCCAGCGATTTAATTAGACCCAAATTACTTTACGTCTTCGAAAACATCACAAATCTTGCTGGAAAAGATCCCGTGCATGTGTACGGGCTTGCCAGCAAGGAATTGTTTCCTCCTGCCAAAAGTGCGGGAGCTCAGCATTCCTGGCCCCAGCGGCTGCTGGGCAAAGCCAGCGGAAGATTCCAGTGCCTGCCTGGACCGGAGCCTGCGGGAAAAGGGAGTGACAGCCTTCATCCTCCTCCAGCAGAATCCTCTGGAGCAGAATCCTCTTCCCAGCACGCTCCCCGCAGCCTTGCCGGGAGGTTTCGGCTCCTTGCCGGGAATGGGAGAGCAGCAAAGGCAGCAGAACTTACTCAGTCCCTCAGCCAGAAACACAACAAAGCACTGGAGGGCTCCTGATTTGTTCCAGAGCAGGCTCAGACCCCGTGCCAGAGAACACAAATCCATAAACCCCACACGTCAGGAGCTCCTCCTGCCTCCGTCCCAGCTGGGTGGGCTCCCTGCTCCCGGTGGGCTCAGTCCGGCTGCGGGGCTGGGAACAGCAGGCTGATGAGAGACTGGGGCTGCTGGAACAATTAACAGAAACCCGAGCCCAGTGGGAACAGGGCTAGTGCTGGGATTATTCCCTGGCGAGTCGTGCTAGAGGCAGGCATTGATGTGAAGGCTGTGCTGGGATGGTGTAGGCAGCTCTGGTTCCCAAAGAACCACACCAGGCACCTCCAGGGTGAGGTTTAGAGAGGGGTGTGTGCCCTGTGTGTGACACATGTGGCACTCATGGGCACAACTCTGCTCCTCCCTGTCCAGGGCAGACCTCTGTAAGTCCCGGGGCCACGAAAGCCACGATGATTAAAAGCACCCCCAGCTTTACACTTGGGTCCCTTCAGGGAAATAAAAGAATAATGATGTGCCCCAAAGGTGGCAAGACACTCAGAAAATTGTTCATGAGGTGAAATAGGAAAATAAGCTGGGAGGCAAATGTTCCATCCTTTGCCTTGGAAGAAAATCGGAGGTGCTGCTTTATCCCAGTCTTGCCAGTTGCTGAGGCTGTGGCTGCTCACCCCTGGAAGTGTTCCAGACCAGACTGGATGAGGCTTGGAGCAACCTGGGATAGTGGAAGGTGTTCCTGCCCATGGCAGGGGGTGGGACTGGATGAGCTTTAAGGTTCTCCGCAACCCAAATCCATCTGTGATTCCATGTAGCCCTGGATAAATACAGAGAAAGCAGGAGAGACCCTTGCGAGAAAGGGTGGATTTGAATACATATCACAACTCCTACTATACTATTTGGTTTGTCCAACAGGAAAAAGAAAGGCCAGGAAGACACAGGTGTGGAGACCCAAATGCTCCAGAGGACCTGGAAGTGGAGCAGATGCTGAGAGGCAGCTCATGTCCCTAACTGGATCAATCCAGGCAGAGCTGAGCCAGCCCTGCTACAGGCACACAGCAGGAGAGGCTGCTCTGCCCAGGCTCACAGCTCCGGGATTCCTGTCCCATCATCATCCTCAAAGGCACTTCATCACCTGCAGCCCCACAGCTGGTGATATGATGATAAAGTCACTCCAGGACATCTGCCCACAGTGGAAACACAGGCATCTGGGAGAAATTCAACCAAATTCCCTGAGCACTGTATTCCAGAGCTGCCCCTTAGGAGGCAATTCTGTGAGGGACAGCTCACTGCAGCCTGTAACTACAGTGTTCAAATAGCTGAACACAGTCTTTTCTCCAAAATCCATAGGAAATCTAGCTTCACACACTCCTGCTTCCAGCTGTGTTTGGGAGCAGGGAAGCCTCCTGCCACCTGAGCTCTGCACCTTGGAAAGACTCTGTGTGCCTGAGTCATTCCAGCCATGGAGAAAGGCCACGCTGGCAGCAAAACATTTGCAGGCTGCTGCAAACCTGCTGACCTCCATAGTCCTGGGTCCTGCTGCACTCTTTCCCATTTTTCCCCTCTGTTTTTTAATCAGTGTGCCTCATGTGACAGATCAAAGGACTTAAAGCCAAAGGAAGGCGCTCCAGCCCTTGGCAGGAGCAGGGAATGATACAGCCAGTCCTGCCTATGCAGGCAGCCCAGAGGGGCTGCAGATATTCATTTAAAAATCACATTGCAAGGTTTGAACAGCGCCATTTGTTTCAGCCTTTCATTCTCAGCTCTTCCATTTCCCTGTTCAATTGCAAGGAAAGAGCCCCACGGCCAAGAAGTCCCACCCGGCCCCAGATCCGCAGGCTCCGGATGCTCTCCATCCCTGGCTGCCTCCTGCAGATCCCCAGTGCTCAGTGAGAGCCACCGTGCAATTAATTCTCTCGCAATAATAGGGCAGCACAAATTACCAAGCAGACTCTTGTAGCAATAAAAATATAATATACTGAGTCTGACTTGCGAAGTCCCGGCACTAAATGTCTCTCTTTTGGAGGACTTCCATCTTTATGTTCCTGCCTCTTAGCTCCTCTTCCTTTTTTCTCAGCCTAATACGAGTCTCACTTCCAGAGCATTCATCCCAGAGCTATAAATTCCTTGTGTGAGCCATGTCAGACCCAGCAGTCCCTTGGCTGGATTGGGAACATTGAGTTTCATCCATCCAGGTTCTGGCTCATGCCCAGCAGGAAGGTTTTGCTCTTCCAAGACATTAGGAGGAGAAGAAAAAAGGTCCAACCAGGATGATGGGGACCCTGGATGGATTTAATAGAAAAAACTACAGGAAAGACAACTATGGAGTGGCCCAGCCTGGAAATCTCTGCCACAGCAAGGTTGGGTGGCACTTAATAGCAGTATGGGATAGGAGAGGGCAGGTCCAAGGAAAAGGGAGTGACTGTTCTAGAGGAGGGCTCAGCAGGACTTCCAGGTGAACTGGAGGGTTCCCAGCAGTAACACAGTTCCAACAGTGCCTGGAGAGGCAATTCCCTTCCACCACCCCTCTGTGAGTCTCACTGGAAAAACTACAAACTGCTGCACCCTGCCTGGGCTTAAGGGATAAGTTAGTCTGGGCTTTAAAAGCTGTGCTTTGGTGTAAGTTTCATGCTTTGCCCAGCCAGCCTGGGCTCCCAAAATATGCCATGGTGTCATCATGGTCCCATCACCAGGCACAGGGCTCTGGGATCAGATTACAAGCCATATCCCACTTTTCTTTCCACTTTGGCACAGCCATCTCCAGAGAAGCCACCTGTGTGCTGTGTGTGTTTGCTTTTGCACAAACTTGTCGTGGCATGTATTGCCATTGAGATGGCCACAACACACAGAGTGTCACCACACAATTTCAGAAAGCTTCAACCCAAACACAGTAACACCTTACCTTATCAGAAAGCTTCAGGCATCTGTCCATTCAAACTAACACCACGGCACTTCAGGAGGCTCCAAGCATTGGCCCTTTTTGTTCTGTAGCCCAGGCTTTTATCCCCTCATGTTGATGCCCTGTCCCTGTGTGCCCTCTGCTCCCTTTGGTGGTTGGTCAGGGCCCCTGGGCACTCCATGGCTCATTGCTGTCAGTGCTGCTCACAGCTGTGCCCACTGGGGATGAGGCTCAGCCCCACCCCAATCACCTCAAACTGTATGCCTACTCCAACTCCAGAGCCTGCAGAACCCTCACCTCCAGCCTGACCCTGCTGAGCAGGTTTTGGACAAGACCCACCTTCCAGATTTAGTCTTTGTTTGCCAATTCCCCATAAACTCACATTCCTGTGGTTCAGCTTGCTGCATCTTCCCCTCTCTGCTCTGTGCCTCCCGTCCTCAGCTCTGAGATGACATTCCCCTCCCCAGTACTGCTGAATTCCTCAGAGCCCCATGGATTTGCCCATAACAGGATTTCCATGTCACATCAATGGGCACAAAGTCCTTGGAAGCTGAGCACAGATCCTCAGTGGGATTTCTCAGCCTAGGAGAGGCAAGACCTGAGACAAAAGGAAAGGATGATTCCCTGTGGCCAAGCAGGGAAGGTGGAGTGTTCCCAGGTGGGGTATTCCCAGGTGGGGTGTTCCTCCTGGCAGCACATCCATGCATGGACCATGGACCAATCTTTCTTTGGGCAAAAAAATTGGACTTTTCAAAGCTCAAATGAACACGCTCTTCAAGTAAAGTCCCTGGAAGTGAAATTCTGATGAGGCTTCAGCACCCTGGTGCCTGCAGACAGCCTCCTGCTCGATTCACTGCTCTGTCATGCTTGTTACTGGGAAATGAATTCCCTTCACACTGACATTTCATAGACTTCCTGATCCAGCACATAATGAACACCCCGCCAGCCCTGGCAGCCTCTTGCCAAACTAACTTTTATTACCTGTTTTCTCATTATTGTATTTAAATTTTCTGGTCTGTTGTCGCTGTGGCTCTTTTTATTGTTTTTTTTCCCTTCTTGTTGAACGAGAAAGAGCAGGGTAAGATAACAAATTTCCCCAGCAGAGTCCTGCTCTGGGAAGCACAGATTCCCAGTGTCCCAGCCAGCCCTCAGGGCTGCCCAGGATGAGGCAGCAGCACTTGCAGGCAGCTGCAGAGGTTGGAACAGGGATAAATGATGCAGTGCTGAAGCACCTTGCCAAAATTAAGCACACAGCAGTGCTGGCTGTGTGATCCTACACCTTCCTGACCCGGGGCTAATCACATCTCTGCCATCAGCAGGGCACTTACACCTCATATCCCTGACATTAGGATGACTTATTCCACAGTGTTAGACTTATTTGCTTTCACTCTCCTACAGCGTGTAACATAAAAGAGTGGCAGTGCTCAGCAGTGGCTCCCGGGCATTAGAGCTGAAAGACTCCTAATGAAAACCTGGAGAAGCTGGAGAATCATCCCTGCAGCACTCCAGCTACAGGCTCGAGCACTAAGCTGGCTGCTGGCTCCTGCTGGCTTTATTTTGGGTGACATGCATCCCTGAGAATTTTTGGGTGACATGCATCCCGTCTCTTCTGGGCTGGGAATGGGCCTTGGGAGCCCAAGCAAGTGGGACCATCCCTGTGGGATCATGGCCATCCAGTGCAAGTGGTCACCTCCTCAGCTGACCTTTCCCTCTGGTCTAGAACATCAAATAAACAGAGCAGACCACTCTGAGATGCCATGGCAGGAGCCCGAGACACCTGAAATAACAGAGGGAAGTGACAAGTGCTCCCAAGAGGGGTTTTCCTTCTTTCCCTGCTCGACACTTCACTGATGCCTTTGCACCTTGTCTAATCCCCCTTAGGAAAACCAGAAGCCTCATGGAGAGGGGAACCTGTTTTCTTAAGCTTTTAAAGAGCCATGAACACAGAGATTAAAAAGCCCCAAACCCCAATAAGCAGCACAAAGTGCCGTGTGCAGTTTCTCTGTTAACAATCAGACACCACAGTAGGAAACAGAAACCTCCCAAGGTGAATAAACATCTCATTTTCCCCTCCATTTCCAGAAGAATGGCTAGAGTACATCCCATGGGAGGTCTGTCAACCTAGACACCCAGTCTGAGGGAACCCTGCAAAGAGCAGTGTGCAATTATGTGTTTAATTATGAAGTGTCATCTTCATTTGAATATTCCCTCTGCTACTGCTGTTGTTAAGCCCCTAATTCCTGTTGGATGAGGCTTGGAGCAAGCTGGTCTAGCAAGGCATCCTTGCCCACAAAAGGATGAGATTTAAGGTCTCTCCCAACCCAAACCATTCCATGTTTCCCCACATTCAAGTTCTCCCCATGTTGCTGCCACTTGCTGCTCCTCCCCATGCCTCTCCCAGCTCCTGGAAGTCCTTTATGGGGTGGGTGTGTGGAATTGCACACTGAGCAGACAAACCACAGAGCCCTGCCTGTGGGCTCTGTTCTATTCCCTGATCCTTTCCCCTGATCCTCTTGCTTTTGGAGAGTTGCAGAGCTGCACCATGCCATTTCCATAGAATAACCTAGGATGTCCCTGGGGAGTGAGAGCCCAGCTCAGAACTCCCCATTTGCCTGTGGAGTGGCAAGTGCCTGTCCCCACATGCATCCCTGCCTTTCCCTGCATTGCATTCTCCAGTTCATTCCTGGTCACTCCATCCCACGGGGTGCTTCCCTTCCTGACCACCCTTTCTCAGCATCATCTACCTTTCCAGTCCTTCTTGACTGACCTTCCAGACCTTTAATGAGCACAGGGAAGAGGGAGCCAGCTGCAGGCACACAGATGAGATCCCTGCACCACTGCTGGCCTCCCTCCCTGGGTGAGGGGCTCTTCCTGCCTCTCCAGCACCCACCCATGGGATGACCTTTCCTCTTAGCCCACAGGGGCTTAATATCCTTAAGCTGCTCTGCTGAGGAAAGTGATCAAAAGCCTTCCAGAAATCTAAGTGGATTCTTGTCCACTGGATTTACCTTGTCTACACACCCTGTGATGCCTTCAAAAATTCCTGAAGGCATCTGTGAAGCCTGATGCCTGCCCTTTATAAGGACATCCTGTCCCACTTATCCAGGCACCTGCTGATCCTGTCCTTTCTTTCTCCCAGTTATCCCAGTTCAAGTTTCCAACTCTCTGGACCTCCATCAGTTGTGCCACAGGAGATTTAGATTAGATATTAGAAAAATTTTTTACATGGAAAAGCTTGTAAAGCACTGGCACAGCAGCCCAGGGCAGTGGTGGAGTCACCATCCCTGGAAATGTTAAAAAAAACGTGGAGATGTGGCACCACATGAGTTAGTGGTGAACACAGGGGTGGTGCTGGGTTGATGTTGGACTTATTGATCTCAGAGGGCTTTTCCAACCTTAGTGATTCCATGGCTGTAAGAAGGAAAAGGTGGGCACAGCAGGCTCAGAGCAGACACGATCAAACTGACAGATGGCAGAAATAGATGGGACATTAGGAGGGAATTCCTCCCTGTGAGGGTGCTGATGCCCTGGCACAGGGTGCCCAGAGAAGCTGTGGCTGCCCCTGGATCCCTGGAGGTGTCCAAGGGCAGGCTGAATGGGGCTTGGAGCCACCTGGGCTAGTGGAAGGTGTCCCTGCCCTTGGCAGGGGTGGGACTGGGATGAGCTTTAAGGTCCCTGTCAGCCCAAACCATTCTCTGACTCTGTGATGCACCCTGGAAGTCACAGCACAAGAACTCTTCCAATATTTTCCCACTGAAAAGAGACGTAGATCCCAGGACTGAACATTCCCACCCAGGCTGATTTTAGCAGCCCCATGGCACAGTTTTATCCCATCCCTGACACAGAGCACCGCTGAGGGCTGGAGGAGCCGAGCTCCAGAGGGAATGAGCACAGGAGCAGCCAGTGTTGGCTCCCAGCTCCTCCAGCCCCAGTCCCACATCCACCCCGTCCACGGGCACTGCCAAGGCACAGCATCTCCTTAGGGAATGGCTCCCACAGGACAGCACCTCAGGGACAGCATCTCCAGAGCAGCCCCGGGAGCAGCTCCCCGGCTCTGCAGCAGCAGCAGCAGCAGTGGCCAGTGCTTCTGCAGGCGGGGAGCAGTTCATTATCCTCGGGGCTCAGCGGAGCACGTTCCCATGGAAACAGGGAGCCTTTTCATGTCTGTTGACAGCTTTGGAGAGTTTTTTTCTCTCAAATGCTTGGACACAGAACAGGTGTCTCCAAGCCAGGCAGTGAGCAGATAGTGCAGAGCCAGCGCAGGCCGATAATGAGACAAGTGTTTGTCTGAGATGAAACATTTTCACCCGGCGAGGGAGCTGGGCTGGAGCAGCACAATCCCTGCTGCAGGGACACAGAAACCGTGGGAAGGGGGGACAGGCTGCCCACACACCCAGCACAGCACGCTGGGAGCAGGGATGTGGCTCCTGCTGCCTTCCCTGCACCCCTCAAGCACCGTGGCAGGGCTGGGAATCAGCTTCAGCATCCCAGGAAATCGCCAGCATCCCCAGCAAATCCCCATCACCGCTGGGAGGGCTGGCAGGATGCTTCTTAACCTGGCTGAGCAGCAGGAAAGAGCTGTTTGCAAAGCAGCAAATCCCCCCTCTTGCAGGGCTGGATTGTCAGTGAGCTGGACTGAAGGGAAAGGGTGGAATAACAAATGTGCAGCAGCCACGTCTCCCCTCACTCAGGGCAGCCACGGTGGCCCAGCTGGAGCCAAACACCAAATATCCACCTCCTCTGTTTTGTTTCTCCCACAGCTCAGGTTGTTCCAGGGCCTGAGCTCAGCCAGGAGCACTGAGTCATTCTGCACAGAAAGATCCATAATTGTTAATGTGGTGTTACATCAAAAATCATGTCCAGGACATATCCATGTTTCCATGTCAGGTGCTCTGAGAGCAGCCCATGCCAGATTTAAATTGTCTGTGCAAATTGCATTGTGCTCACACATTGTGCTACAGCCTCATTACCCAATTGCCTCCTATTTTTTCCCCCTCAAACACCTGCCTTGTTTGTGGAATGGATAATTGTTCACTGCAGACTTTTATCACCCTAATTATTATTTACTATACAACATCCAAACTCTGTCTCAACAGAACTGCTCATTTCCTCTCCAATGTGGCTCAACTTTTCTGAAGAATGTAGTTGAAGATATTTCATTTCTCAGCACATCATGTATAAATGATTTCAGATAGAAATGATTTTATATATAAATTCATTTCCCAGCAATGTCACATATAAAAATGAAAAGCTGAGGAGTCAGAGATTAAAGCTCAAGCTCCTGAATATACCAAGCAGTTTTTTGCTATTCCAGGTGTCACCAGGCTGACGAACTCCGGAGCATTTATCATCCTTCAGCCCTGCCTGCAGCGAGTCAAACCCCCTGTAAACTCCTGATGAGTTATCTGCAGCTTCCCACAGCAGCCCTGGATCTGCATTCCCAAGGTGAGGATCCTTCCCAGGTCCTTGCCCCGCATCACAGAGGATGCATGGACAGAGATTCCCATCTTCCCTTAACCCTGGGAAGCTGCTCCAGCCCGGCCCTGGCACCTCAGCTCTGTGCTCTGCACCACCCACACCCTGCTCCTGCACAGTGCAGGGATCATCCATCCCCAAATCCATCCCAAATCCATCCCAAATCCAGAGCTGCCCCGAGGATGGAGCTGCTGAAGGATGAAACAAACTCTCCATTTCATCTTTTTTATCCAAATGGAATGAGAAAGGCACAGAGCTGGAGTTGTTTTCTGAATGAGAGAACTGCTCGGGGTCAAGTGAAAGGTCTCATTTTTAGATCAGCCCTCTTTGTTTCAAACTCCTTAGTGCGAAATTCATTCCAATTCAAAGGAAAATCAACCCCACCGCCAGGGAACAATGAGGAATGGTCATGGTAAGAGGCCTGTGCTGCCAGGTTTAAAGGTATTTTGGGCATCAGTACAATTTCACATGTTAAAAAGACCCTCACTTTAATCCAAGCTTTATTTTACTACAGCAGTTGGTGCAAGGAAGGTTTCTAAGCCTCTCTCATTGCAAGCACTGGGCAAGGTGCAGAATAAATAATGTGTGGCCATGTTATTGGAGGGTGTGCAAGAAAACACCTGCAGAGAGCAGATAAAATAAAGATCTGTCCTGAGGTGCCTAAATCCAGGCAGGTGAGGCCACACCTTGTGTGCTGTGTCCAGTTTTGGGCATCTCATGGCAAGGACCTTGAGGGACTGGAGTGTATCCAGAGATGTCAAGAGAGCTGGGAAAGAGGCTGGAGCACCAGGAGCAGCTGAGGGAGCTGGGGAAGGGGCTCAGCCTGGAGAAAAGGAGGCTCAGGGGGAACCTTCTGGCTCTGCACAACTCCTGACAGGAGGGGACACCTGGGGTGGGGGTGGTGTCAGGCTCTGCTCCCAAGAAACAGGGACAGGATGAGAGGGAACATCCTCAAGTTGTGCCAGGGGAGGCTCAGGTTGGACATCAGGAGGAATTTCTCCGTGGAAATGGTGGTCAGGCCTTGGAAGGGGCTGCCCAGGGAGGTTTGGAGTCCCCATCCCTGGAAGTGTCCAAGGAATTCCTGGATGTGGCACTCAGTGCCCTGGGCTGGTGACAAGGTGGGGATTGGTCACAGGTTGGACTCGATGATCCTGGAGGTATATTCCAACCTTAACAAGCCTGTGGTTCTGTGATTTTAAGTCCCTGTCCTCAATAGGTCAAATTTACCACTTTTCATCACAGGAGTTCCTTTTTTTTTTTTGCATTTCACTGGAACCTTTCTGTATCCCAGCCTGAAAGTCACCGGGAAATCAGAGGCAGAGAGCCCACCACAGGGATCTCCTCCGTGTGGGCACCCTTGGAGCAGAGGTTGAGTGTTTCAGGCAGTGACAGGCCCCACACACCTCTCCTGGTCCCCAGAAGAAGTTGTTTCATGCCTGTTTTGCTTGCTGAGGGACATCAGGAGGATGCTGCACTGTGTTGTTGCTGTCACGATGACAGAGAGAGAATGGAGTCAATGCATGCAAAACATTGGGAAGAGAGAGCCAAAAGTGAGAAAAACAACAAAGTCATCCCTGAAAAAACAAGACTGAAAGGAAGATGAATGGTATGAGCAGTAAGGGCATGGAAGAAAAAAAGAGGGAACACCTGGAGATGGAAGATGGGAAGAGCTTCTGTAAAGAGCTTCACTCTCTTTGGGGTAACGGGGGATCTGTGCACCCTGCACTGACTGCAGAAACCATTTCCCAGCTTTCACCCAAGGTTTTTTACATCCACCTCCAGCCCTCTGGTGCTCTGGAAGCCTCTTCCCCATAGCCAGGCAAACCAGAGGCAGCCTTGTCACAGCCAAGCACTCCACAGTTCCTCTTTTCCATTCGGGATCTGCTGCACCCCAGATCCTCCAGGGCTGCTCAGCCCCACCTGCCCTGCTCACTGGCACCCTCTGAGCTGCTCTGCTTTGCATTCCCACCCTGCTGCACACTCCATGCTCCTCTCCTCCCCCTTTGCCATCCCCAGAGCCTCTCCCACGCTGGGTTACACCACACCTTCTTGTGATGGGTGTTGGGAGAAAGGTTGGAAGCTGCTGGGTCCTCAGCACTTCCCAAAATGCCCCTGCAGGCTGCCCATGGGAGCTGGTGCAGCTCCACACTGTGCAGCACCTGAGGAATCTGCTCTGCCTGGAGGGGGATGGATTTGGATTTCTCTCTCAGCTCCACTTGAGGATGGTGGGTCCCATCCCTGCCATTCCCAGCTCTCTGGTGACCAAAATCATACAACAAACCAAAATCCCACTCTTCTGGAATGAGAGCCAGAGCTCTGAACCCTTTCCAAAGGAGACTTACAAAATATCCGTGGTTCATGAGATGAATTCCCTTCTGCTTATTATTCAGCTCAGCTATGGTTAAACCAATTTAGGCTACACAACATAAGAGTTATTAAAAAAGATCTGTGCCTGTCAACTTTTCATTACATTACTGCTCGACATTCACCTTGTACAAAATAAAAAAAAAAAATAAGGAGAGGAAAAGAAAAAAAACTGAGAAGACTTTAAAATTAAACTATGTAAGTGTAAACCAGGCACGGAAGAGGAAGAAATTAAAACACTATCACTGGAACACAGCTTGCACCTCTCCCCTCTCAAGCCCCAGCCAGCCCTCGGAGCCCAAGGGCATCCAACAGCAATGCAAGGAGCCAGAGCCCTGCTGTGCTGGTGGGTTTGCCTCTCACACAGATCTCTGCTGAGCCACTCGGTGCCCTCCTGGAGGGGGTCACATCCTCAGGGAGAGGCTGCACTGGGCACAGCTGGTGCCCTCCACACCCCAGGAGGAGCTTCCCTCCTCCTCCCCTCATCCCAGGCAGCAGAGGAGCAGGGAAGCGCTGCCCCTCTGTGCCCCAAAGGGGTCGTTTTCCTTCCGAAGCGAGCAGCACAGCAGCCAAATTGCTGTTCTTTATGTCTCACCCGATGTTTATTGTCTCGCCGAGCATCGCACTAAAGCTGCCCCTCTCCTGCTGCTGGGCAGGGCTGGGTCATCCTGCTGTGCATCCCTGCTGGAATTGTCCATCCTCCTGCACGGACAGCTGTCTGCAGCTGCCTCCAGAGGGCAGCTCCAGTCTCTGCTCTCCCGGACCAGGGACAGCGCCCAGGGAATGGCTGGAGCAGTTCGGGTTGGATAACAGGAAAGGTTCTTCCCCCAGAGGGTGCTGGGCAGTGCCCAGGCTCCCCAGGGAATGGGCACAGCCCCGAGGCTGCCAGAGCTCCAGGAGCATTTGGACAGTGCTCTCAGGGATGCACAGGGTGGGATTGTTGGGGTGTCTGTGCAGGGCCAGATTGCACTGGATGATCCCTGTGGGTCTGATCCAGCTCAGGAGATTCCATGAGTGTGATCAGCCAGGCAAGGGCAGCCCAGGGCTCGGGGATGGGAGGAGGGGGGGCTCACACAGAGGTGCCTCTCCTGCACCAAAGCTTAAGAGAAGGAGGACTTGGGCTGCACACACAGCTCTTCCCAAGCCTCAGTCTCATCCTTGCAGTCCCAGGAGCAGCAGGAATGCCAACAACTCCATCTTCCCACTCAGGAACCAAAGCAGAAGGTGGCAAGTGGCTCTCCAGGAGAGAAGAGCAAAGGCAGCCCAGCACAAACCCTGGGCACTGCCCTTCCCTTCCCCTGGCCAGAAGCCACAGGGCCCTGCAAGCAAAGCCTTGCCCTGTCCTACTCTAGGGTTATTTATCTGCATTTATGCCAGATGAAATCCAAGTTTAGCCCCTCTAAAGGTCCTAGTTTGCAGGAAAAGGAACTCGGTTTGCTCTCTGTCACCTCAGAAGGCAAATGAAGGAGGTGAGAACTGCATATTTTAGTTATTGGTTGTTCCACTCGAGCGAAGCTCCACAATTGGGCGAGAGCAGGAGGCAAACGCACAGCTGTGAACACACCGACAGGATAATCCCCGCGGGGAATTACAGCTTTGCAGGGCAGGGGGGAAATCCACACCTCCTGCTGATGAGAAAGGAGACAGAGCGGAGAAATAAAGACGGAGAACTCCAAGCTTTTCATCAAATCAGATCACTCAGCTGAGCAGAACAATTCCAAGCAGCCACACCAGCGAGTTCTTCACGGTGATTGTTTCACCAAAGACCGGGACCACAGCTTGCTTTAAACAACTCAAAAAGGTTTTCAGGATTTGATAATGAAGTCACTTGCCTGGTGGATCCTTTCCCCCCTCCCCTGGCCATGTTCAGGCAGCATGTTTTTGTTGGCACTGCCTCTTACAGGTGCTCATGGGTTTAAGGAGAGATAAAGCAAAAATAAAGCCTTTGTTTGCAATGCAATTGGCCATCAGAGACCTGATCCTCCAACCCCACTGCCTACAAGCAGCTTTTCCTGGCTTAGCAATTCCTGCTGGAGAAGCAGGGGCTGGGATTGTGCTTTTCCCAACAAGGGATGGAGCACAGGCTTCAGCCAGGGCTGGCCTGAAGGCAGCAAATACCCCAAAGGTGGTATCAGAAAAGGTACTGTGTGCTCATGTGAATCCAGGCTGCATTCCAAGCATGCATCCAGGATTTGGGATGAAGCAGCACCTTCCTGTCCCTCTGCAGGAATCCTGTACCCTCATTTGCAGGACTAAAGCTCCATCAGAGCTCAGAGGACAGAAATGCTCCTGGAGGGAGGGGACAGGCAGGTGCCAGTGGGAATTATGCTAAAATGAGCTGGATTCCACAAGGATTCCACAGCATCCCATGTGTGAAATATATCCCAAGGGACATTCACAGGAGCTCATCCTGGGCTTGGGGGTCCTGTGGGGCCTCAGCCTCAAAGGGATGAAGGCTCAGCAGGAGTTTGAGGTGTCACAGGACCACCATAACTTTTCTCAGGTGGGTTTTTGAGCAGCTTCCTCTGGCCATGATTTGGGTCTTTTGCCTGTCCCTGGGAGAGAGGAATCGCTGTTGGTTTGTTATCAGGAAGGGTAAGAAAAGGTTTCTGTTTCTCCTCTGGAAGAGGGGATGGGGGTGATCACTCCCCTCTTCACTCCCCAGGAGAGGAACAGATCCCTGGAGCTGGATCTGCACCCAAGGGACGAAAATCTGGGACTGCAGCATCCCCATCCCCAACAGTCTGTCCATAAACCAGAGGGACAATATCTGTGGAGAATTAGCCCAGTGCTGGAGCAGAAACAGCAATTCCTCAAGCAACAAAAACACCTAAAGACTTAAATGCTGCAAGCAATTGCCAGGAAGCACATTTAATTGGAATAATACTCCCACTGAGCAGATAACAGGATAAACTTCACAAAATAAGATAATGAATGAGGAAGATTTACAGCCAATATTTTGGTTGGGTGTTTTGTTGCATTTCTACACAGTCTGCGTGCTCACAAATGTTAATTTTCTCCTATTCTCTGGGCTCACAACTGTTGATTCCCTTAGGAAAGCAGATCCCAGAATCTTCTACAGCATCTGATTAGCAGGGAAGGGTCCATTAATGTCTGTGGTTCCACTGCAAACTGGAAAAAACCTGTCCCATTAAAGGAGAGCCCTCAGGGAAAGACAAAGGAAGACATTTATGGCCTGGAGAGTTCCTGCCTAAAGAACCAAACCAAAGCTACATCCCAAAGGCACAGATCCACCAGGTTTTCCTCCAAAAAGCAGAACTGGTCTTTGTGAGGATGGAACCAGCCAGAGATAGGAATAAGTTCTTTCAAATTCATCAGATGATTTTCTTTTAAAAGTATATTGAAAATCTGTATTTTAGAGCAAACACAACATGATTTCTGGAATACTGCTGTAACCTGCAGCACTTGTCTGGGAATTGTTTCACTCACATCCACATTTGAAGGTTTTGCATTCCAAGAAACCCCAAATCCAAAGGCAAAGTCAAGAGGTTTCTTCAGCAACACAATGAGGATCCCTGTGGAAGAAAGGAGAAACTTTCCCATCTGCAACTCCTCACTCATATCCAGTTGCTCTTGTATTTTCCAGCTTTAGCTGCCTAACTTGAGCTTCCCACCTATATCATATATATTTGTTATATATCAAACGTCCCAGTATCTCTCAGGGTAGGGAATGGCTGCCATTCCCTGTTCACAGGCAGGAAAATAAAGGATAAATCCACTGCCTTGTGGAGGTTCTGGAGCTCATCATGTACAACTACTGCTTCAATCCATCACTTATCTCATCTTGCCATGAAACTGCTGCTCTTACAGTGCCACAAAGCCACCTCAGCTGACAAAAACCCAAGCACCTGGGAAGCTCCAGCTGCCTCCTGCTCCAAGGCTGCTGTGGGAGGGATCACTTTCCAGCCCCACAAAAGGCCAAACGTTTAGTGCTGAGGCTGAAGGGGCTTTCCAAGGCTCTCCCAGCAAGAATTCATTAGAGGAACTAAATTCCATGCAAGCACATATCTATTCCTAAGGAATTGGCACTGAGCACCAAAAGCAACAGGTGTGGAAAAGAAACTGGGAAAATTGCTAGATAGGAATTGCTGGAGAGTCAACTGGGTGGGAAACATTTCCTGATCCTTTCATTCAAGGGGAACATTTGTGCACCTGAGTTCCGGCTGCTTTAATCCCTGGTTTGGTTTTCATCAGCTCTTGGACATTTTTCTGGCTTTTGCATTAATTTTTTTCTGGCATTGCCCTAAATCCTGGGAATTGTGAGGAATCTGTAAGTGCATGTATAGGAGGCAACTGGGACAGTGGAAGGTGTCCCTGCCCATGGCAGGGCGTGGAACAGAAGAGATTTAAGATCCATTCCAACCCAAACCATTCCATGATTCTGTGATCCCAGGACCATCAGAAGAGGGATAGAAATAATCCCATTGTACCTTCCTCAGTGCAAACCACGCTGAAATCTTCTCCTGTTCCCCCTTCCCTGCTCAGAATCCAGCTGGGTCCTTCTTACTCTGTGCTTTCTGCTTCCTGCAATTCCAAGCACCCAGAGAAGGCTCCAGAAGCACTCACTATATTTTATCTCCAATGACCAATAATAACCAAGGTCAAAATCAAGCAGCTGACCCAGATCCAACCTCCCTTGTATCTCCCTGCCTCATTGCCTCCCCATTTCTCTCTAATGTCAGCTGGAAATAGATCTTTTCTTGCCTTGGCCACAGCTGTTAATTTGTGTGTGTGTGTGTTGTTATTTATTATTTAGCACAGCAAAGCACCTCATGAAGCAGCTCTCATGAAAGGCACTACATAAAAGGAAGCTGCTTCTGAATATTTTAGGAACCCAACGTTCTGCTATTGATATTCTAATTCCATTTGTTTGAGAATCAAGTCAGGCCCCAACAGGTTATCCAACAAATTAATAAATGTTGCGGCTTTTGTCTTCCGGAGGGTTTGCAGCTCCTGGGATTTGCACTTTCATGTTTTTCCTCTGGTAGAGTCTGCTGCGTTTGTTTGTTCAAGAGAGGAGCCCTGATGTTCTTGTGTGATCCCCTGACTCCAACAGCTGGGGCTTGGAAAGCAAACAAACACTGCAGGATACTGAGGGAAATTGCAAAATCAGGGATTGGCCACTCTGCACCTCCCTGTGGTCAATGGGATTTCCCATCCTTATTCTGCTGTTCCTGGGATCACAGAGTCATGGAATGGTTTGGGTTGGAAGGGATCTTAATCCCATCCAGTCCCATCCTCTGTCATGGGCAGGGACACCTCCCACTGTCCCAGGTTGCTCCAAGCCCCATCCAACCTGGCCTTGGACACTTCCAGGGATGGAGCAGCCACAGCTTCTCTGGGTACCCTGTGCCAGAGCCTCCCCACCATCACAGGGAACATTTTCTTCCCAATATCCCATCAACCCTGCCCTCTGGCAGTGGGAAGCCATTCCCTGTCCCTCCAGGCTCCCATCACTCATGTTCCAGCTTGGGGCCTTGCAGAAGTTTCACCTCCCTTGACATCTTGGGAGGAACATTAGAGCTGGACCCACCTGCTCCAGAGGGGGATGTGGGAGCCAGGAGATTCCTGCTAGGTAGGCAATGCCCCTGGGACAGCCCATGCCAGCTGTCCTTGGGCACAGGTTATTCCAGGGGAGGATAACCAGAATTAGGCTGTGGATTTGAACCTTGGCTGTGCTGCCTCAGCTCTCCCAGACAATCCTCCCAGGCTTTCCAAGATCCTCACTTCCTAGGCCTTCTCCTTGGTGGGAGCTAATGCCCCAAGACTTCTCCACACTGGATGTCCCTCATTCCAGCTGCTGGGACATTCCCTGTTTCAGGAAGCAAGCTGGGAGCTGTCATCTCCATGGAAATGAGGTGCTGAAAACAAAGAGGGGTCAGTTCTGTGCAATGAGACCTTGGAAAAGCACCAGGACACACTGTTGATCTCTCCAGCACTCCTGCCTCAACCAGAGGGATTTTTCCCAACAAAGGACATGAGATACTGTTTTCAATTAACAGGAGTTCCCTGGCCTCTTTGTGACCTAAAATTTCCCCTGAATGAAAGTACAAAACCTATTTGTTTAACTTGGACATTTCAGCCTCCTCAGAAGAGAAATAAATGCTGTCTCCTCCTTAGTCTGAGTCTTATTCAGACTTTCATCTTGTGCACAAAAAAGGGGAGGGAAAGTGGGACAGATTCTTCAGGGAATTAACAAAAAACCCTCCATAGTAAGTAAAAAAATCTCTGTATATTCTGAACATCAGTGTGCAGCTATGCAAAAAGCTGTGCCTTGTCTTTTCTTTTCCCTGGGAAATAGTTCATGGATACCCAATCCTCAAGTGGCCCAGCCACAGCATCCATCCTAACAGGAACGCTGAGTTGACCTGGAGAAAAGCAGGAATTAGATCCACTGAATACACTTTTTCCCAACAAAGACAAAGCCATTTCCGTGGCAAATGGGCAGAAAAGCCACAGAAGTGGTTGCAGTGCAGATCTGCCCTTCCCATGGAGAGCCCAAACAGCACCAGAGCATCGGTGGGGATGGTGTCAGCTCCGAGGATAATGCCAGGAATAATGTCCCCTCACAGGAGATAATGCCAGGAATAATGTCCCCTCAGCTGTACATAAGGAAGTTGCAGCTCCACAGAGAGACTCGGGGGCCACCAGAAAGCACAAGTATTAAAGTGGAGCTTTCAGCTCCTCAAATTACTGCCTTAATTTATGTGCAGTAAAGTGCACCAGGCAACGTGTTCCACACTTAGATTTTAAAAGGATTTTTCCCACTTTGCCTCTTGTCCTCTCCTTTAACCTCCCAGTAAATTCCCATTGGCTGCTGCTACCATGCAAGCCTGAAATTTTAATTCCTTTCCACATCTCCACAGCCCCTTTACTCTGTGGGTGCAGATATTGTGAAATTAGCAAGAAATGGGGAAAATCACATTGGAAAAATTTCACCTTGAGGGTTTTTATCTCCCCACCTATCACAGGAGTAATGGAGCAGACGACAGGAAGATTTTAATGCTGATTTAACATCTATCTATTTATGCTGCTGCATATATGTATTTATTTGTGTTTCTCCCTGAGCTCAATACGTCCACAGGAGCCAGGAAATGGAGCTGATTAATAGAGCTCCTTCCTCCAAATGCACAAAGTAAATTTGACCTAAATGATAATCAGTGAGTTTGATTTTATTCTTCCCTTCAGTATCAAGTGGAGGGAAGTGTTGGAGGGAGTGTTTTGGATAGAGGAATACTGATGGAGCCATCCTTCCACAGTCCATCCTTTTCCTTCACATTGCAATTCCTTTCCATCACATAAGCTGGAGGGCTGCTGGTAATGTTGGTCAGCAGGTTAAATATTTATAACCTCTATAAAAATATATGCTAATTTGAAAATAGTAAACTAAGCTCAGGACATGGCTTGGGGCAAATTTAAACAAAGCCATCAAAGCAAGAGCTGTGTTTTATACTAAAGCCGTAGGCAGAACACAACAGGTATAACTCTGAATTTCTTTGTGTTAAGGACAAGCACTAAACTCAGGGCACTGTTTGCATACCAAGGGCTGACTGGAACAGAGAATGAATCCCCCCCTAAGCCTGTGCTGCAGCTCTTCCCTAGAATCCCAGGGTGGTTTGGGATGAAACAACCTGAAACCTCCTCCAGACCAATGCTCCCCCTGCCAGGTTTGGGGACCCCTTCCACTATCCCAGGTTGGGGACCTTTTCCACTGTCCCAGGCTGCTCCAAGCCCCATCCAGCCTGGCCTTGGACACTTCCAGGGATTCAGGGACAGCCACAGCTTCTCTGGGCAGCCTGTGCCAGGGCTTCACCTCCCTCACAGGGAAGGATTCCTTCCCAATATCCCATCTCGCCCTGCTTTCAGTCAGCTTAAAGCCATTCCCCCTGGTGCTGTCACTCCAGGACCTTGTCCATATTCTCTCTCCATCTTTGTTGGCTCTTCAGGCACTGCAAGGCCACAGAGAGGTCACCAGGAGCTTTTCTCCTCCAGGTGAACAATCCCAGCTGTGCCAGCCTTCCCTCCCAGCAGAGCTGCTCCATCCCTCTGCTCACCCTGGTGCCTCCTCTGCCCTCTCTCCAGCAGCTCCAGCTCCTTCCTGTGCTGGGCCCCAGGGCTGGGGCAGCTCTGCAGCTGGGCTCTCACCTCAGCAGGGCACAGGGGCACAATCCCAATCCCTTTCCTGCTGCCCACGCTGGGGATCAGCCCAGCACAGGGGGGTCCTGGGATGGGGCCAATGACACTTCGGGTAGAGGAAGGAGTGAGAAAGGAAGATGTGTGTTAACTTCATCTAGGGAAGGGATCTACTGGAGATTAAAAACCCCAGGACTTTGTGTTGGAAGAACCTGCAGACCCAAAAAGTTGAGCCTTGTCCATACTCTGTGGCAGGAAAGGGGATTGAGCAGTCAAAGCAGCAGTGGAAGAAGCACCAAGGGTCAAACCCAGAGGAATTAAAACCCTCTGGATCAAACACCAAGGGATTAAACCCCTCTAGGTCAAACACAGAGGGATCATACCCCTCTGGATCAAAACCAAAGTATTAAACACAGAGGGATTAAACACCTTCCTCAGCCAACCACTGCGGGAAGCCCCAGCCACAAGCACATTAACTGCAAGGCCACCCCGAGATTTTTTTGGGACTTTGAGCCACTAAAAAGGGATCTTCCCACAAAAGTCCAGGAACTTTTGGCCACGTGCATGGTTTGGCTGCCTGAGGGGAGAATATCCTCAACCCATGGGTGCTACTCGGGATGAGACATTCCTGGATGCCTTTCCTCTCCCTGCTCCCAGGGAAGCTGGTGGGCAGTCCCTGTGCCCTGTCACATTTCCATAACACCAATGACAATCTGAAATGTCCCTTGTACGGGCGGTGTTGTGTTTGCTTTGCTGCCTGCTGCTGTAAAGGTAACAGATGTTTTCATTGAGCTGTTCACAATAACCCCTGGGCCTTTCCCCTGAGTGGTTCCAGTTAATTTAAAATGCAGCAATGTGGATGAGAAGGTTGGATTTTGCCTTCCAATGCACATTAACTTGCATTTGTCAACATTTAATTTCATCTGCCACTGCCTTGCCTGCTCACCTGCCTGGATAGAGCCATTCCCAGCTTTTCACAGCTTGAACTACACAACTAAATAAATTTCACTAAATAACTGTGGGCAACTACTATTTATTCCATCTTTTCCTCCCCTCTAATTCTGGATTATATTTTTAAAAGCCTAGCCCAAGCTTTCAGATTCTCTCCTCTTCCACAGCCACACTGAAAATTGGTTGTTCTTTTTTTGTTTAACTCACGGCTGCTTCCTAACCTGTGCTGGTAATTCCTTTATTTAAGGCTGCCCTCTTGTTCTGCTGCCTCCTTCTCTACTGGGATCTTATCTTTAGATCCCTCTGAAGTCTCTTCCCATGGATATTCCCTGCATAGTGTTTTCAGCAAAATCTGTGAAGAGGCAATTAGCAGAAGCCTCTGCCTCCTGTCTATTCCCAGATTAAATTCTCTCACCAATTTCTACTTCCAGTCCCTTATACAATCACTTGGTAGGAGCTCTTTTTCCTCTTTATTCAGTGGGAAAGAAAGGATTTAGAGTGTAAAAGCAACTCCAGACACAGCATTTCCCTTGCCCTCTCTTCTGAGGTTTCCATAAAACCCACAAAGAGAACAGCCGGTTGTGGCTCTTCAGTTCTGGCCCCTCAATTTGGGAGGGGCACTGAGGGGCTAGAGCGTGTCCAGGGAAGAAAATGGAGCTGCAGAAGGAGCTGGAGCAACAGGAGCAGCTGAGGGAGCTGGGAAAGGGGCTCAGCCTGGAGCAAAGGAGGCTCAGGGGGAACCTTGTGGCTCTGCACAACTCCTGACAGGAGTGGGGGTGGTCAGGCTGGGGGTGGTCAGGCTCTGCTCCCAGGGAACAGGGACAGGAGGGAAAGGAATGGTTTCAAGCTGTGCCAGGGAAGGCTCAGGTTGGACATCAGGAAGAATTTCTCCATGGAAAGGGTGGTCAGGCATTGGCAGGGGCTGCCCATGGAGGTTTGGTGTCCCCATCCCTGGAGGTGTCCAAGGAAGGCCTGGATGTGGCACTCAGTGCTCTGGGCTGGTGACAAGGTGGGGATCGGTCACAGGTTGGATTTGATCATCTTGGGCATCTTTTCCAACTTCAGTGATTCTGGGATTCTCTCACATCAGGATAATTGCTAAGAAAAGGCAGATCCATGTCTAATCCCCTGCCAGTTCCCCAGAGATCATGTCCAGCCCTGAGGCTGCAGTTTTGAGGACAAGCAAAGCTTTGCTCTGCCCTCTCTTTGCCAGACATTTGCCAGATTTCAGCTCCAGCATTCCCACCCCTGGATAGACACGGCACAGCAGCCAGGGATGCACAACTGGAAAGGTACAATGTGCAATTTACCCCCTAAAAGGGACAGAAGGCGAGACTGGGATAAGACTTTTTAAGGAATGGGAATGGATCTGCTTGCAGGGCTGCACAGAGGGTGGAGCACAGTCAGGGCCTGGCTAAAGACAAAGAAGGAATAAGATGTTTTCCTGCTGAACTCAGCCATCCTCCTCTCCCACCAGCTCTGCCCCATGCCAGACTGCTCAGGCACAAACCTCCGAGGATTTCCAGGCACAAACCTTTGAGGATTTTCTTTTCATTTTCAATTTGCATTTCCATATTTAAATTCGAGGAGGAAGAAAAGAAATCCCAAATCCAGTGCTTCCTAGAATCCACCAGGGAAACCTGTCATAACAGCTTTGACCCCTGGGCACAACTATGAATTCTGAGCAAGCTTTTATTTCTCCTTAAAAATCAAATGCAAGCTCTGGGAGGCAAGGAGCAACAACGTTTACTGCAAACTCCACATCCTTGTCAGAAACTCTTTATAACAGACTCAGGATTTGCACTCATCCTGGCCAGAGAAAAATGCTGCTCCAACCCTGCTCCTTCCAAACCCCCAAGCACTCTGTAAAATCACTAACATGGAAATAGAGAAGAAACTCAATATTTTGGCAGTTGGAAAATGTCTTCCTCCAGCCACAGGAAGGCATTTCCCTGTTGATTCTTGTGTTGTCATAAAAGCAGCAACACCCCTTTGACAAGTTTTGCTTTATCTCTGCAGAACCTCATGAATCTGCTTCCAAATCCTCCCTTCCAAAAGTGTGAGCACCAAGAAATTCTCTTTTGAGTCTGGATAGTCAAGGCCACTGCTATTCCTCAGCTCCATTCCCCTCCTCTTCCTCCTCCTTTCGTGAAATGGGGAGAAGAAGCAGAGCAAAAAATTGCTGTTGATTATTGCTATTATTGAGAGCATGAGGACCCTGGGGATTATGACCTACATACATTTATTACCCACATCCAAACAGCTTCCATGCTGACTGCAGCAAACTGCAGAGACCAGGAGGATCTGGAGGAGGGAAGAGGAAGGAAGCCATCATCCCCTTGCATCTCACACTCACAGACACCAAGCTGCTGGAAAAGAACCGAAGCAAAAATGCACCAAAATGTCCCATGGGGACCCTCAGCACTTTCCAATTTCCCAGGTTTTGGAGGTCTGGCAAGATCTTCAGCCAGAACTGTCCCAGAATTTTTATGAGACCTTGTCCAAGCCCTGTAAAATGATGCCAGGGGAGAGTGGTGTTTCCACAAGGAGGTTTAGCTGATCAGGGAAAGGAAGGCAAAGGAGGTGGAGCGGGATGGAATCTGTGAGGTCCTGGCTGGCTGTCTCAAGGATCACAGACTCATCCAGCTTTCCCAAGGTCCCCAAAAGTTTCTGAAATCTTCTTCATGGATTGAAGGCACGAACATGTCTGTGACCACAGAGGTGGACACAAGATTCACCTCTGGCTGCATGAGAAGAGCTTTGCACTTGAGTTTGTTCATAACTGGGAAAACACAAGTTTATCTTCTGTTCTCCCTCTCTGTTAGGATTCCAGCCCTCTCCAGGGATCAGCTGCCTTCTCAAGCACAGACACAAACTCCCAAACCCTGCTGAAGTGCCTGCAGAGCAAGCAGAGAGTGACTGCTGCCCTCATTGGGAAGGACAAAGCCTTCTCAGCAGTGGATAGAAAAAGCAGCTCACGCTGGGGTTTGCAGGGTAGGACACCGGCTCATTCCAATGCTAACCAGATTATTGAGCTTGCTAAAGGCTATCTCTGAAGGGATAGTTGGAATTAGTTGATAGTGATTTAATTTGCGTTGCAGATTGCTAATTAAGCCTGTGAAGAGGACAAAAAAAATTAATCCATTTAGTTAAGGAGATACAATGAGAGATGTGGCAGTACTGGAGTCATTTACAGCCAGGAATAAGTGGAAAGATTTGCTTGACCTCACCTTTGAGGATAGAGTGTATGTGGGCATGGAGGTCTGGCCACCCCCACCCATCCCAGTTTCCCTGGATTGCAGGATATCTTGGAATCCAGGAAATATTAAGGTTGGAAAAGACCTTCAAGATCAGCCCAGCACCACCACTAGACCCAGTGCCACATCCACACATTCTCCACCATTTCCAGGGATGGTGGCTCCGTCACTGCTTGCTTCCAAGGCTTGATAATGCTTTCCATGAAGGATTTTCCCTAATATCCAAACTAAACCACCCCTGACACAGCTTGAGGTTGTTTCCTCTTGTCCTGTCCCTTGTTCCCTGGGAGCAGAGCCCAACCCCACCTGCTTCCACCCTGGTGGATCCATGTGAGGCTTTGACCGCCAACTCCAGGGCTTGATCCAAGAGGAAAATCTCTCCAGGGAAGCAGAGGTAATTAAAAAGCATAAAAAGCACCCAGGGATGTCCTCTGGGAATGCTCCCAAAGACGGCACATCCTCCACATTAATCCTGTTTAATCCACCTCTCCCAGGATTCCCAGGGATTCCCAGACCACTGCAGCCCATCTTGATTTTCAAAGCCAAGTGATAGGAAGTCAGCTCACACCTCAGTGAGTTGCTCTAACGTTTAATTAACCTGTTAACCCCGAAATCACTCCAGGCACTGGAAGTCATTTTACAAAAAAATGCCCTGATATCTTCAAAGAGGAAATTTAAAAATTATTTTAGAAAGAAGAATTCAATTTACTCAAAAAAAAAAAAACAACCTCCACAAAAACACTGAGTGTTTTTCAAAACTCTTTAAAAGTATTTAAGAAGCGATTAAATCAGAAAGTAATCTTGATTTTTCTTATGTCTGAAATTTTCAAGGAGAATGCTCCCTTTTCTTCTTCAATATGCACCAGATTTCCAGGGAAACTGCTTCACAGCTGGCTGGATTTCTATCACAGTTTGGAGAAGTACCAGGAAAGCTGAAGTTTGCTGTCTGGCTGGCTGAAAGTTGGGAAGGGCTGTTTGAGGGTGATCCACTTGCTGCTGGCAACTCCCCTGATCTCACTCAGCCCTGTCCCTTCTCCTCCTGGCCTGCCCAGATTTTATCCTTTCATTCATTTGGGTTTGAGCTGACTGAGAGCAAATGCCAATCCAAGGAGCCCTCACCCCACAAGGATCGAGCCCCAGGGCTGAGCTGGGCCATTGCACCAGTGGATCCCAGTTTCCACAGGTCACAGCAGGAGATGGAAACTGGATCCTGCTCCCTTCACTGCACCCTGGGGATGTCCATCCTCAGATAGTTATGGAATGGTTTGGGTTGGAAGGGACCTTAAAGCCCATCCAGTGCCACCCCTGCCATGGGCAGGACACCTTCCACTATCCCAGGTTGCTCCAAACCCTGTGTGTCCACCTGGCCTGGAACACTTCCAGGGATCCCGGGGCAGCCACAGCTTCTCTGGGCACCCTGTGTCAGAGGCTCACCACCCTCACAGTGAAGAATTCCACAGAATCACAGAATGTTCTGGGTTGGAAGGGACCCACAAGGTCATTGAGTCCAGCTCTCAAGTGAACGGCCCAGCCAGGGACCAAAGGCACAACGTTGGTGTTCCTGGCACCAGGCTCTGACCAAGTGAGCTGATTCTCCCCCAGATCCAACCTAAATCCACACTCCTTCACATTAAGGCCGTTGCCCTTGTCCTGTCACTCCAGGCCCTTATGAAAAGTCTCCTGCTCTCTGATGAGCCCCCTTTAGGTACTGGAGGTTTTCCCAAAGTCTTCTCTTCTCCAGGCTGAAGGAAACCCAAGATAAAAAGGGCTTGCTCCTCAATGCTCCAAGTTTCCAGGAGACCCCCTCAGCCACCAGCCCCTTCACCCACAGCAGAACCCAAAATCTCTTTCTGGAGAAGCTGCAGATTTCTGGGCAGTGAAAAGCACCACCCCCAGCAACATCCCAGCTCAGGACAAAGACCACCAAGTTTATCTCCTCGTTCCCAGCATCAGGCACACAGCTGGAAGTTCTTGGGAATGCCTGATGGCACTTGTCACGCAAACCCAGCCACCCCAACAACCACTCCAAGCAGCTGCAATGCCTGTCAGGAAGGAATAATTCAATTCCATCCTGCCCTCCAAGATGGAAAATGCAGCAGAGGGTTTGGGTTTTACTGGAGCAACTGTTCCTAGGCCTCAGCCAGCATGGCTCTCTGCCTTCCTCTGGCAGGGATTTTGGGAGCACAAACACATCTGTCTCTGCAGCTGGGCCTTCCAAAACACACCATCCCCATCCCCTGGTCTCAGCTCTGCAGCTGCACGAGTTTGTGCAACCCACAAATCACCCAGGGGCACTCATATGGCACTGAAAGCACCAAAGAATCCCTTCAAAACCCAGTGAATCCCCATATTCCAAAGAATCCCTTCAAAGCCCAGTGAATCCCCATATTCCAAAGAATCCCTTCAAAACCCAGTGAATGGCCATATTTCAAATAATCCCTTCAAAGCCCAGTGAATGCCCATATTCCAAGATCCAGGAATGCTGAAACGCTTTTCCTCCTTTCCTTTTCAAGATGATGGATCCTGCTTCTTGTATGTTGGAATCCAAAATGCAAGGAACATTCAGAATTTTGGGCCTGTGAGCCAAAGCTTAGAATTAAACCCAGGATTTGATCTGAGACCTTGGAAAAGGCTTCCAGCCTTAAGTGCTAGAAGCAAGAATGTGGATTTATAGTTTAAAGGAAGCTATTAAGCTTTACTTAAGCTAAGTAAAGGAAAGTTTAGAGTTTTAGAGTTAAAGATATAGAAAAAATAAAAGTAGTTACAGAGGTAAACAAGGAGTTTAGAATGCCGTACTGTAGGTTTGTGTGTCATAACAGGATTGGCTACGAAAGCTTACACTGTAACATGGTAAGACAAAATACTCAAAGATTGAGTCAAAACCACAAATATCCTGGTTGGCAGTGTTTTATTGGTCAATAACACCTTAAAATGTCTTGTAACTAAGAGTTTTGTGACATGCTGTAATGATGTGAGCTGAACTCAGCCTTCTTGCCTATGTAGAAGATAAGAAAATAAACCACATCATCAAAAACAGCTCAGAAGTCCTGTCTTGAATTCCTGCCAAAATTCCCCACAAGTGGATTATCACACTTGTAGCCTTGATACCAATGTAAAGTAAACAAAATGTGGGGACTGCCAGGCACCTGAAGGTGTTTGTTCGGGGATGAGCTCCTCAGACAGAATCTTTGCCAAAGAAAACATTCCTGGCCGGGGGAGTTGTTCTGTCCTTCCCCAGGATCTGCACACAGAGAGTCCAATGGTGGTATCCAGGTGAGCACAAACTAAAGGAAGCAAACAGCCCTGGCCACCTGTCCTACACCCCACAGATCTCATCTGGAGAGGTCATTCCTAGAGGCAACACACCAAGGAATTACTTGTGAGTCCTGCCTGGATTCTGTGCCACTTTATCCATCCCCAGCAGTTCCTACGGCTGGAGCAGCTCCGCTCATTTATTCGCCCTGGGATGGTTCAGCCCTCCAAGGGAAAAGAGCTTTTTTGTTTCCACGTGTCTTTGAAAGCTTCACCAGGGAAGCTGCAGCACCTTTGAAGCTGTTCTGAGTCCAGGAAGGTGCCAGCATGTTCCTGGGTGATAGCATGGCAGCACTGCTCCGGGAAGAGGGACAGGGAGCCTGGAAGCAGCTCCAAAAGAGTTAAAGCCCAGCACTTGCCTGTGGGAATCCTGCACCACACAAGGCCCCAGAGATACAAGGGGATTGTCTGGATAAAAGTTGATTAGTCCACATTACAGGGATTAGCATTCCCTTTGAACTTTTAACAACTTTGTTATGTCTTTTACTTGCCTTTTTATGTAAAAAAATAAATAAAAAGGTGGAGGGGTTTTTAAGCCGATTTTTTTTTTCTTTTAAAGGAAATGATTAATTCTCCCTATTACCAACAGATAAAGCCCTGGCCACACTTGAAAGGGGGAGTCAATAACATGGGGAGGTTGGAAGAACCACAAATCCTATTGGACATGCTCTGGCTGCCTTTAGATGTTCCCTTTGTAGCAGGAGCAGGCTGCATTCCCCGGCAGCTCTGCAGCACACGCCGGCATGGCACGGGAGGGGCTGCAAGGGCAGGGAGCACAGGAGGCCAGTCCTGTTTGGATGGCTCCTGGAAAGCCAAGGAAACACCAGCTGGAAGTGGAGCAAGCGAGGTCAGGGCAGAGCTGCTCCCTGGGGAGGGTCTGGCTGGGCGTCAGCAAGGAAGAGGGCAGACTCAGGGAGAGGCAAACCAGGAGTGAAATTCACACTTGGAGCTGGACAGGAGCAAGGGAGAGCTGCAGGATGAAGATGGAGATAAGGGGGAGTGTGACTATTACCCTGGGCCCTCAGCAGCCAAGAGAATGATCCTTTATGCAGCTCTGGTGGGGGAGAATCCTTGTGCAGCTGTTGGTATTGTCAATATTCTAGAGCTATAAATATAAAGGTTTCTGATGATATGTAATGTAAGTTTGGGTAATGATATGTAATGTAAGTTTGGGTAAATATTTTAGAAGTATAAACATAAAGGTTTCCGATTATATGTAATGTAAATTTGGTTCTCTGACCACTCCAGCCTGGGGTTTACCTCTGTCCTGTCATTGTGTCCAGGATTTGCTGCACCTGCAAATGCCTTGGGAAGGGTGATAGGGGATGAGAGTCCTGGAGGAGGGAGAGGAGGAGCAGGAGCAAACACAGAGGGATCTCCCACTGCCCCCCTCCGAGATCCATTAACAGGTTAATTAATTCCTCTGGGAAATCTGGTGTTCCCCTCTCTCAGACGCAGCTCCACTGGAATCAGGAGGATCACCTTGATCCCAGGACTGCTGTCAGGAGACTTTCCCCTGCCTAGGACTGGGTGTCCCTTTTGTCTGAACAGCTTTAACAACACATGGCTTGAATCGTGTTCCACTGGGTAGCAAATGCAGCTTTTTCCCTGCTCTGACACAGTATTCACCAGGAACTGGGCTGGAATCACAAACCCATCCCACCTGGGCCTTGAGCTCTGTGGGAACACGAGCTGACAGCCCTGAAAATCCTCATGCAGCACCACACAGCCCCAGCAGGAATTCCTGCTTGTTATCCAGGACCACGCTTGCCTCCTAACAGGATCACCAGGGCTGGGAATGACCCAGACCCGCTCACCTGTGTGCCAAAGCCCCTTCCTGCTCCTGCATTAATGATGTTTAGTGGCCAGGCTCTGACACAGCACATCTGGGGGATGTTTTAACCAGCCCAGGAAACACAGGCAGCTGCAATAATCAGCTGCTCGACAACACAGTTCAATTGACTGATGACTAACACGCTGCCATTTTAGCTCCAGATAAGCAGGAGAACCACGTTTTCCAGCTTTAAACATGCTACCAGCACAAAGAAATCCATAGAATTTCAAATGCCAAGCTCCTTTCAAACCGGCAGCCAGCATTAGTTAGGAGAAAATGGGAATATCAGGCAGAAAAAGACTCTGCTGCCTTGAAATCAGGACAATTAATAATACATGCAGCAACCCCTCAAACCACCTTTTTCTCCCCTCCTACTGCAGGCAGAGAAAATGAACTGAATTGGAAATTCTGTCAGGAAAAGTACATCCTCCAAAATGGAAAGACAAAGGCACAGTGAGAAAATGAGCTGTGTCAGGCTCGCTTACAACAGCAGCAGTACAAGTGGCACAGAACTCCCTTCAGGAGACAAAGCAGCCTCGGGCTCACAGCACCTCAGCAAGGCTGAGCAGGAGCAGCCCCAAGCTCCAGAGGCAGCTCCTGAAAGAATCTGAGATTAAAAACTATAATCTTAGTGTTCAGCTCAACAAGTGAGGAAGAGTCCTGTCCCCACCCCAGCTGCAGAGCTGCCCCAGCCCTGGGGCCCAGCACAGGAAGGAGCTGGAGCTGCTGGAGAGAGTCCAGAGGAGGCACCAGGGTGAGCAGAGGGATGGAGCAGCCCCTGGCACAGGGTGCCCAGAGCAGCTGTGTCTGCCTCTGGATCCCTGGGAGCGTCCAAGGCCAGGTTGGACAGGGCTTGGAGCAACCTGGGCTAGTGGAAGGTGTCCCTGCCTGTGTCAGAGGTGGAACTGGATGTGTTTTAAGTTCCCCCCCACCCAAACCACCCCATGATTCAGTTCTTGCCCTGCCAGAGAGCCCCTTGTCCCTGTCTCCAGGGAAGCCTGGAACACAGGATTCCCAGGATTGTGCCCAGCTTGCATGGCACCCACACCCCTCAAATCAACCAAGCAGAACCCCCTCAGCCTGTGCCTGACCCCACACCCTCCTACTGCCTGGGGGAAAGCAGGAAAGCAGAAAAGCAGAAAAGCGGGAAAGCAGGAAAGCAGAAAAGCAGGAAAGCAGAGAAGCAGGAAAGCAGTCGCTGTACCCACTGTTGATCCAGTTGGATGTGGACTTTTCAAACAAGGCAAGTGACCCTTGTGCCCTCCCAGCCCCAGGAAGCAGAGAAAGCAGAGAAGCAGAAAAGCAGTCGCTCTACCCACTGTTGATCCAGTTGGATGTGGACTTTTCAAACAAGGCAAGTGACCCCTGTGCCCTCCCAGCCCCAGGAAGCAGACAGGGGATGCAGGAGCCCTGGAGGTTCACATGTGCAGAGAAGCTTAAAATTATTAATGTGCTCCTTGCTCTGATGACTAAAGGCTCTCTGTGCTGTAACACAGGATGCAGCCACGGAGATCAAAGCCTCCTGCACACGCATAATCAGGGAGATTGCTGCCCCGGAGCACGGAGGAGAGCGGGGATGTGACAGGAGCTGCCGAAGAACAGAGGGCTGGAGGGAGCTGTCCCAGGTCAGGCGGAGCTGTGCTGCTGCTCTGCTCTCAGCATGTGCAGCCTTTTAGGGACTGCCTTTGTTGCTGTGATGATGTGGGAATGCCACAGCTCTTTGTTCTGGATCAGCACTGGCAGTCTCAGGAGTGACAGATCATCCCTTCATGACTGCAGGAGATGCAAAACTGCTCAGGATCCTGACTTAATTAGCGCTGTGTTCTATCCCACAAAGTGAACATCAAAGGTCTGAAATGTAAGGGATGGCTGGGAAATAGCAGGAACTGCTGGAGAACAGCGCTCTGCTGAGCTCTTCCATAATCCTGGCATCTACTGGAGAGCAGCAGCAGCCTCAGGCTTAGCAAGAGAAAGGTGGCTTTCAGTTCACAGCCCTGTCTGCCAGTCCTGGAGCCTCCTTTCGGTGCAGAGTCTCTGGAGGGACAAGCACAGTTCACTCTTTTAGACTTACAATAATGCAGAATGTTTAGGGTTTGCAGATGCGCTACAAGCCTACAGAATAATTCCCCTGATTCCTTCTAATTCTGTTTCTTTTCAGCAGCAACAGCAGTGCAGCCAGATTGCCAGGTTTTGGGATGTCAAAACTGCAGTCAGGTAAGGGGAGAAAATACCCTGCTTGTTTTCTGCCAGCTTTGTGAGCAGAAGCTGATTCAGTGGAACCTAACATTGATGAAGGGGGCTGAATCTCAGGGGAGGTTTAGGTTGGATAACAGGAAGAGGTTCTTACCCCAGAGGGTGCTGGGCACTGCCCAGGCTCCCCAGGGAATGGGCACAGCCCCGAGGCTGCCAGAGCTCCGGGAGAGTTTGGACAATGCTCTCAGGGTGGGATTGTTGGGGTGTCTGTGCAGGGCCAGGGATCATTGATGATCCCTTCCAACTCAGGATATTCTCATATGACACTTTCCACTATCCCAGGTTCTCCAAGCCCTGTCCAGCCTGGCCTTGGACACTTCCAAGGATCCAGGGGCAGCCACAGCTTCTCTGGGCACCCTGTGCCAGGGCCTCAGCACCCTCACAGGGAAGAATTCCATCCCAATATCCTGTCTAACCCTGCCCTCTGTCTGATCCAAGCCCTCTTCCTTGTCCTGGCACTCCAGCTCCTGATGAACAGTCCCTCCCTGGCTCCCTGTGGGCCCCTTCAGATGCTGCTCTGAGCCTTCCAAGCAGGGATTGGGGAGAGCAGAACAAAGCCCTGGAGGGGAATTGCAGCTTTGTAAGCTAGAAGGAGAAAGAAAAGCCTATCAAACCCAGCTTGTAAGATTAAATGAGGCAAAATATGCTGTGGGCCTTTGTTGTTTTAAAATCCCTTTCCCTCTGCTGTATTGTTTCACCTAATGAAGAAACATGATTTCATTCCAAGCAGGCTGTTACTCCCCACCACTTACCTGGGCTCCCAGGGGGCAGCCTGGATTCCAGGGACACAGGGAAATCTGTGGCCTGTGCTCTGGTCTCTGGGAAAGCTCTGGAGAGGAAAAACTCAGTCCAGAACAGGCTGTAAAGGAGCCACTGCTCTAGTCCAAGGCAACACCCAGATATTGAGACTTAAGGGATGAGCTTGGAGGGTCAGAGCTAAACAGCCTTCAGCAGGTCCAGAACATCCCACAGCTCCTGAGCTCTGCCGCAGGAAAAGCCTCATCCATCCTTATTTCCCTCTGGATACCTATGCAGTTGTTAAACCCCGCAAAAGGCAATGCAGAGCTGATCACAGTCACCATTCCTTACAATCATGGAATATCCCAGCTGGAAGGGATCCACAGGGATCATCCAGTCCTGCCCAGGACATCCCAACAATCCCACCCTGTGCCTCCATGGCAGTGTTTTCCCAATGCTCCAGGAGCTCTGGCAGCCTCGGGGCTGTGCCCATTCCCTGGGGAGCCTGGGCAGTTCCCCAGCACCCTCTGGGGGAAAAACCTTTTCCTGATACCCAACCTAAACTCCCCTGACACAGCTCCAGCCTGGGTTCTGCCATCACTGGGCATCACTGTCCCTGGTCACAGAGAGCAAAGACTGGAGCTGCTCCTCAAGAGGAAACTGCTGACCCAGTGAGGCCTCAGGGATGGGGTTTTGTGGTGTCTATGCAGGGCCAGAAGTTGAACTTGATGATCTTTGTGGCTCCCTTCCGGCTCAGGATATTCCATGATTCTGTGATTCCACCCTTGGAATGTCAAAGTCTGATCTGCCTTCCCACCTCCTCTCCTCACCCACAGCCCACCTGGGTAGGTGCCAAAAGCTGAGATGTGCTTCACCTTCTCCCTAAAGCAATGTCCCACAGCAAATCCAGCATTTTCAGGGAGCTGCTCCTTAGGTGCCCAAGGTGTTGCTCCCGCTGGAGTCACCCAGCCAAGCCCTCTGTGGGGCTGCCACCATCCACACCCCCAGGGAAACACATGGCACATCCCCTCCGTGCCAGCCTCAGGCAAAACCACACCCAGGCAGCACCGCCTTCCCAAGCCAAGGGGCACAGCCCAGCTCCATGGAACCAGACAGGTTATTTGTGCTGCCTTGAAGAAGTCCTGGCTGCTCCAGCAGTGGCCACAGGCTCATGCATAATGCACTTCCAGCCGCTGTCGGCAATAATGGATCGCTGCCATCGGAGCCGCTGGAGCGCAGCGCGGGGCACGCGGGATCACTGATGGAATTTCTTTATTGTTCCACGCCTGCTGCTGGGCTGTGTTTCCCTCGCTCAAGGTTAAATCATTTCTGTTTGGAGCAATCACTGCGCTCTGCATTACACGCCGGCAAAATTAATGGGCCCCCTCGGCCAGCAAACTTCACCCGCCTCTCCTGAGGATTCCCTCAGTTCCTCCTCTGTTCCTCCTCTGTTCCTTCTCAGTTCCTCCTCAGTTCCTTCTCTGTTCTTCCCTCTGTTCCTCCTCAGTTCCTTCTCTGTTTCTCCTCTGTTCCTCCTCAGTTTCTCCCTCAGCTCCTCCTCAGTTCCTCCTCAGTTCCTCCTCTGTTCATCCCTCTGTTCCTCCCCCTGTTCCTCCTGCAGGTGATTCCTACACCCTGTGCCTCTCACTGATTTGGGAAAGGCCTGGGAATCAAATCAGATGTTTGGCCCATTAACTAGTGGGTAGAAAAGCCTGGTAAGAGTGGGAATTGTTCTCTCCCTCTCCCTGGAAGCAGTTCCCAGCAGAAGGAACAGGTTCCTGTCCTGGGAAGGGTGACAGGCTGTAATTTTCCTATTGCACAGAGTTCCAGTGATCCATCAGAGAGGAGGGAATTGCTGTCCTTGTCAGGCTTAGCTGCTGGTGGAGGGATGGGATGTGCCCTGGTCTCAGCACCAGAGACAAATCCCAGCTTCACGTTCGATGGTTGTTGGTTGTTATTTGCTTTCAGGAGCTGTGTGCCTCTCCCCGCTGCCTTTGATCTTGGAACAGGCTTTTATCTTCCCACTGAAGGCTTCAACCACTGCCTCTGTCTCCCCTCAGCTTCATTTACTGCCCCCACCACTACACAACACATCAGCTGGATCTTGCTCTCCCTCAAGGCTGGGTACCAATTCCAGACATCCAGCTCCGGTTCAAAAACAAGCAGGACCATGAGGGGATATGGAAGTACATCAGCTCCAGTTGAGGAGCAGCCTGGATCAGCAGACAACCAAAACTGGGTGTGTATTCACCTTAAACCTGAAGCTGGGCCCAAATCCCCCTCAGCTCAGTGGCAGAATTTCCTTCTCTTCCACGTGGCTCAAGGAAAAACTGCAGATGTTTCTCTCCTCAGAGAGAAGACAAAGATCGGTGTGTCAAAGCCTGGCTTAGGAGTTCCTGGACTAAGAGGGCAAGCACAGCAACACCTTTGGCCCTGGGAGGAGGAGAGGAGGCTGCAGCAGCACCCACAGCTCGAGCAAAGTGACCCAGAGCCTGGTCCTGTGCAGCTGCATTGTTCCCACCTCATCCCCTCTGCTCCCTGCTCCGCTCCACTGGTGGCTGAAATGATGTGGGGCTCTTCAGAGGGTGAAGCTCTGCCCTCAGATGTCCCTCCCTGCTCTAACAGAGCCCTCTCCTCCTTGAACTCTGGGGTCAGCTTTGTTATCCCGGCAGGATCAGCAGCTCCCAAAGTTCTGAACGTGCTCAGCCACTGGAGAGGGCAGGGAAGAGCTGCAGAGCCTGGCTCTGGAAGAATTCCCTCTGGATAAAGCAGAACAAGAAAGCACTCTCAGTTCTCTGGATTCCTGTTACTGGCAGGAAAGCTTGAGAACAACCAGGATGATGTTTCTTTTCATTAGTTTTAATCAAGCTGAGATTTTACTTAGAAAAATCCTTTCCAAGATTAGTTTTGAAACTGATTTGTAAACATCTTCCTTTTCACTGTGATCCTTAGCCATTTTTCCAAGGCTGCCAGAGCTCAAGGAACATTTGGACAATGCTGTCAGGCACTGGGAGATTGGTGGGGTGTTCTGTGCAGGGCCAGGAGCTGGAACTTTATGATGGATCCCTTCCAGCTCAACATAGTCTGTGATTCTATGATTCATAATATTAATAGGAAAAATATTATTTAGATTGATCTGAAGTCATTCCATGAGCTTTTTAATGGGGACAAATACCCAAAGATGGAAACGACTCAGTAATTTGCACAACTCTTTTATGTGTGAGCTACGCCTGAAGTCTCCTGCTCCCCAGTTTGAAAAGAGCCATGAAATGGTTCTCAGCAAGGCTGCTGCATCCAGAGGATCCCAAAAAACTCTGCCCCAGCTCCCCCACCTGAGCCCACATGAAGGGACTGCAGTTTGGATCCCTGCCAGCCTTTGGGTGTCCATCAGCCCTGCAGGGTTGGGATGCTGTGAGCAGAGCACCCTCCAAACCCCAAAGGGCTGGGGGAACATGGAGATGGCCCAGGAATGTCACAGGGAGCCTGCAGGGAGCCCAGCTCAGCCCCACAGTGCTCCTGCAGCCATGGAAGGGCCTTGGGACCAAACCACCCCCACAGCCCATCCCTTGGGCTGAAAACACTGGAGGGGGGAGCTCCTCCTTCTCCCTGAAACAAACCCAATGGAAAAGATTTGGGACATACATCCCCGAGACTTTTCCCTCTAACTCACCTCACTCACCTTCCTCTGATTCCAACCCATTTGTTCCAACTTCTGTGATGCAGGGGGTTGGAACTGGAAGATCTTTAAGGTCCCTTCTGATCCAAATCATCTATAATTCCTTGGAAATCAAGACCTTAATGGGCTCAAAAATGGCAAGGAACGGCCAGACAACATCAAGTCAGACTTGAACAGAGAACATGGATATAAACCTGGATACCTGGGGCAAATTCCTGCAAATTTCCAAGGACTGGGATGGGAAAGGAAAGACAAACCTTGTGTGCAGTGAGGGGGAAACAGGAGAGAACCTTTCCTGGTGTCAAAGCAAGACAAAAAATAAATATGGTGTCAAAGCCTAAAAGCAGCAGCACAATAAAGCCAGCAATAACTCCTGCTCGGTGACACCAGGCAGCCAAGCTCCGCTGGGATAAATGACAGAGAACTTCCTCTGATAAACTAATAAAAGAGATTTCTAGGAGTAATCATTGATTTGACAGGAAGTCAAACAAATCTATCCATCACTGCTGACATGTGTCTACAACCTTCCAAACAAAGCGGCGTCGGGAGGGAGAGCTGGAGCCAGCTGCCCACACTGTCTCAAATGCCACGTAAAGACAGCCAGCAGCCTGGATCGAACACTCCCTGCCACTCAGCCCTGGCTCCTCTCTGATCCTTCTGGATCCACTTCTGAAGCCTCCAGACATCAGACAAAGCCTGCTTCTCCTCCCACATCCTGCCCCTGCGTGAGGCACTGTCTCCATCTCCACCAGAGATAAGGAGAACAAGGCCTGGAGTGGTTCCATCCCACGCCTCTCCTGCTCAGTGGTGGCTGGTGATCTTCTCCAGACCCTGTGCTGGGGGGTCTGTGTGGTCAGACTCTGATCTCTGAGGCTCTGTGCACTCCCAGCTCTGGCTGTGGAGCTTTGGCCATGATTTAATCACAGCAGAACAAGCCTTGGCCACCTCCTTTGGGTCTGGGAATGGATCAGCAAACAGCAGGGAAAGCAAACCATCTCCCAGTGTGTGTCCCAGTTAAAGAGCCATCCAGCTGGGCTCTCTGGGAGGGGAGCAATGTGGAGCTCAGCTCACCCCTGCAGCCCCAGCAGGGTGAGACATCATCACCTTGCTCGGGCTGTGTGTCACTGCAGTGTGGCAGAAGCTCAAGGCACCCCAAAACCAGTCCCCTTCCCAGACCAGCTCTCCCAGGGCTCCACATGCACTGTCTGCAGAGGTGCTGAGCCCCTCCAGAAGGGCCTGTGTGACCAGGCACTGCACACACCCAGCCTGCCCAGCAGAGCACGCAGATGATGGGATTTTGGGACATCCACAGGTTTTCCACTGCCCTCCTATGAGCTCTTCCCCTGCACTCTGCCCAGCAGAGCTTTAAGCAGGAGCAGCCTGACTCCTCAAGTGTGTGATGTCCCAAGCCTCCCTTGTCATTTGTCTTCTCCTGGAACACCCTGGGAGCCCTGTGAGATCACAGACTGGTTTGGAACAGGAGGCACCTCAAAGTTCATCTCATTCCACCCCAGACCAGGCTGCTCAGAGCTGCATCCTGCCTGACCTTAAGGAGCATCCCCCTGTTGTCACTGAGAGAGCCCAGTCTTGGGGAAGCCAAAGCCAGCTTTTCCCAGCAGGACCTGGAAGCTGGGGCACAGCTCCCACCTGTGACCTGGGAGCAGAGACAGCAGGAATTTTGCAGGGACAGCACAGCCCGAGCTGATTGGAACAGTTTGGTTCTTCCCCAGCCCAAGTTAGAACCCCTTCCTGCACTGGGAACCCTAAATCCTGCCTAAAACAAAGTTCAGGGTCCTTTCCTCCTTCCACCCTGGTTTCCTGAGGTTCTTTGATGATCCCCAAACCAGCCCCTCCACGCTGCTCTCCCTGGGCTGTCCTGGGCACCTGTGCTGCCCAGGACACAGCAGCAGCAGGGCTGCAGCTCTCACTTCAGCCAGCACATCAAAAAAATAAGGGATAAAATCCTGCTTCCAGCTCCCCCAGGCTGCCATTAGCAGACAGGCCTGGGTTGGTTTTTTAATTGTAGTTTTTACTTCTAATTTCAAAAGCAGTGTTTGATCCTGGAGTCGTTGAGGCTCAGATATTTATGACAGACTCAAACCCAACCCAGAGCACACACCTTTCTTCAAAACCACCCTGCTGGGAGACGCCTCTCCTTTTAAGCACAGCAGATTTGGAACATTTATACACCATTTCTCAAGAACATGAGGTGATTTGAAGCAAAACATTAAGTGTTTGCACAAAATTTGCAAGCCACCCTCCTAAAAGAAACAAGTCAACCAAGTGAAACCCCCAAAGCAGCACAATTTTTGAGAGTGTTGCTCTGCCAAACCCCTTTTTATTTGTTTTCCTTTAAAAAACAGACAAAACAGCTCGTAATATTTCTATTTTGTTTTAATTGCTAGGAAGAAAAGGAACTGAGAGCTTTCTGGGAAGCTGTGCTGCTAAAGATAAAAGGCATTCTGAGGATTCCCACTGAGCTCTCCTGCATGGCTGACACCAGGTGACATCTCCACGCTGGGAGCTCTCCCATCCTCAGCAAAATTCCCTTTTCCTGCTGGCAACAGGCTCAGTGTGCCCTGGGCTCTGAGAATGGGATTCATCTGGGTATGTCACACTGGATGTCCCATTCCTGAGCTGTGGGAATGGGGCAATGAAATGGTGCAGCTCTGAGAGGAATAAAGGAGGGGTTTGGGACATTATAGAAGAACATCTTCCTCAGGGAATTGGAGCCAGCAGAGGTTGTTCCATCCAAAGATCCACTTGTTTCTTGACTCCTCCATCACTTCTTGTCCTCATCCCACCCAAATCTAACAGCCAGAAGGAGACTTTGCTCCATAGCTCCCATCTTTATTAATACAGCAACCTTGGGAAGCAGGGTTTGTGTCCTCCTCCATCCTTCAGCGTGGCTTCCCTGCTTCTCTGGTGTTTCCTGCTCCAGGCTGTCAGCACCCTTAGGAAAGCTGTAACACATCCACAGCTCTGTGCTGGTAGCACAAATGGTCCTGGATTCAGAAACTCCAAAATTACTGCAATCCCTGCATCCTGGACTCATCAGTTGAAAGCACTCAGGAAATCAGTGGAAAAGGACTGTTCATACTCCCTGAAAGCAGTGGGGAATGGATAAAACATTCTTGTGCCAAGAGAAATGGGGGAGCCAAAGGCTCCTGTGCTCATCACATCCACCAGACACCGAGGAAGGAACTTCCCAGGAATGCTGCAGCCCTGCCAAGGAGCGGTGATTGAAATCCCCAGCAAGCAGAGGGGTTGGAAATCCAGATGCTGCTGGAACCACAGCTGATCCCTGAACTGCAGTGAAGGTTTCCCAACACCTTCTGATGTTTTGGGATCAATCTTCTGACACAAGGGGGCTGCCAAGATGCAAAGTGCAACAGCAGCAGGTGACAGCAGGATATGGAGAAAGGAAATGCAAATATTTGGGAGAGCAGCCCAGAAGAGAGAGGAAAAGGCTGTTTGAGGCTTGGAACCTGCAGGCTGCCAGGGACAGCAGCTCATGGAAATGCACATTAACAGAGGACTTCTAGGAGCCACCTGGGAGTGGGGGTGGCAGGACCTGAGACCTTGGATAAACTCAGTTTGGATGTGGATGGGAATGTCCTGGCGCCTGGCTGGAAGGAAAAAGGAGAAGTGCATCCATATCCCAGCCCTGCTCAGCGGAAGAGATGAGAGACAGAAAGCAATGAAGAGAGAATCTCCCAAAATTAGGTGCTAATTCCTGGAACAGGTGGTTGACACAGTCCCAGGACACAGAAACCCCCCCAGGATGGTTCACAGAATTCACAGAATCACAGAATTATTGGGTTAGAAGAGACCTTAAAGATCATCAAGTCCAACCCAGCCCCAACACCTCAACTAAACCCTGGCACAAAATGCCACATCCAGGCTTTGTTAAACACATCCAGGGATGGTGACTCCACCACCTCCCTGGGCAGCCATTCCAGAACTTTATCATCCTTTCTGTAAAAAACTCTTTCCTAATATCCAACCTAAATTTCCCTTGAAATACAGGTTCTGCTCCTCTGAGCCACTGGAAGGCAGGAATTGGCTCCCAAGGGAAGGTGCTGCTGGCACGGGTGCCCAAGTGGCTGTTCCATGTGAGGGAGGGGAGCAGGCTGAGGGCCTAATTGGCACAGAAGGAATGAGGGGGAATGCTGGAGTTCTGGGTTCCTCCTCCACTGTTCTGAAATCGGGAAATGCCAAATGCTGATATTCTCCATAAATATCTATTTAAAACCATTGCTTCCCCCAGCGTTCCCACCCCCGCCCATGGATGAGCACAAACCCTGGCTCAGCACAAAACCCAGCCTAGCTCAGGAACTGACCTTCAGCTTGGCTGCTTTTATCTCCTCTGTGCTCTCGTGCTCTTCCTCCCCATGGAAGTGAGCAAGCACCCCAGAAAAATGTTCTGAGGAGCCATGTGCAGGAAAGGGCAGCCAACCTCCCACTCCCAAAATCCTGACACTCAGTGTGCATTCAGAACCAAAGAATTGGTGTTGGAAAGGTCTCTACACACACTCGCCAAACCCAGAAAATGCAGCTCCTAAATGCCAGGAATTACTATCAGTGTTCCTTTGGTTAATATTAAAATTGGGATATTGGATGCAGGAGGGGTTTGAGCATCTTCATGTTGAATTTACAACTCAGAGAACCACTTGTAGGATCTCTCTGCTGACTAAAATCCCTCTCCCTCCACACCTAAGGAATAAGTGCCTCCAGCCATGCCAAAAATTGGAAAAGGTTTAATGAAAACTTGGCATTTTTTTGCTAAGGAGCTACAGGAAGCCACCAGGAATGGGGGAAACTGGGACTCCTCTTTCCAGCTGAATGGGAAACAGAAGGAAGGTCTCCAAAAGAAGTCCATACACACAGAAGAGTGATCCCAGGAGGGAGGGGGCTGTATGCCACCAAGGGACAGCAAGAAGTCTCCAGTGGGAAGAGGGATCAAGGTGGAAAACCAGCAGAGAAATGGAAATAGTCCCCTGGGAAAGCAGGAGTGAGGGAAAGGTATCAGGGTCAGAGTGTCCCAGCTGGAATCCTCACTCCATTCCTGCAGCATTCATCCTCTTCTTTAGCAGGAGGGAGATGTTAATGAAACCAAGAGACTCCAAAGCTGTCTTCAAAGGCAATCTGTGCCAAGGAAAAACTGCAGGAAGCAGAGAGGGAGCGAGTGTGGCATTTCCCAGAGGAGCTCTGCAGAGAGCAGCAGCCAAGGAAAGGCTTTCTGTGCCTGGCAGGAGAGGATGAGGAGTCTGTTAGCACAATGCCTCTCAAAAGGAATTCTGGCCTCTCCCAGAAACACAGTTTGGGAGCCAAGGTTGGGTTTTGGATTTTGATTTCACATTGGTGAGGGGTGGATCACCTCTTTAAAACCCCTGAGCTCTGAAATATTTGGATTAATGTCTCTTACAAAGGGAAACCACCAGAAATTGGCCGGGTCTTCACTCACCAATTCTCCCTCAAATCCTGGGCTTTGCAGAAGAGGTGGCCAGTGAGCTGCCCCAGGGATCCAGTGGGAGATGCATCCCAAAGAGATGCAAAAGAGATGATTTCTCCAACTGGTCCATCTGAGCTGGCACCTGTTGTGCCTGCCAGGATTTCCAGCTGGAAACATCATGCTCTCAAGGTAATTTGGGACATCTGGTTACTTGTCACCACCATCAGAGGTGTTCCCATCCTCAGAATCCTTTCCTCAAAATGTTTTTGTAAAGGCTTCATTTGCCTTGGTTCAATAAAGCCACACATTTAAGCAGAGTAATTTAGATATTGATTCTGGTAACATTTAATGGGGATAATTTTGGCAGATGGAACATTTTGGCTGGGAGGAAATGTTCCATTTACAGAACAAACTTCAAGCAATCAAAAAAATGTTCTCCAGAGCTGCACTGGGCTGTACCTGAATATCCCACATGTAAACACGCTCAGATCTGTGTGTGATTCTGTGATTTACAGCAACCAAACTACTCAGTTCCACCCTCTTGCCATGACAAATGGGAGCAGAACCATCTCCTGACTCAGGGAATTCCTTCACAGCCTCAGCTCATCTCTCTGTGGCTCCTCACCAGGGTGCTGTGGGATGCACGTGGCTCATCAAGATCTACTGCTGCCCTTCTCCAGAAGTCTTTTCACTCCCTGAAACCTCACCTTTGGAATGCAGAGGGTCCCCCCAAAACCCTCCTGGGTTCTCCCACCTTTCTCCTGGGATTGTCTCTCCCTGAGAAGCCTTTGGGCAGGAGCATCCTTTGTGGAGCTGTGGTTGTTCCAGCAGATAGCAGAGAGAAGCTATTTTCTGATAGCAAAGATAGTTTATCTCCCTCGACAGATTTCAAGGCAGCTTTAAAACTCCCAACAAAATGCTGGATTTCCCCCATTCCAGCCCTGATGGCTGAGGAGAGATAAGAGACATCAGTGTTATTAGCCTGAAAATGGGACAGAACTGGGGAGATAGAACCCAAAGCCCATTAAAATTCTCCTTGTCCCCCAGGGGTCACGAAAATGAAGTGGAACATTTTAATGATGCCGTGCTGGGAATGCAGCTCCCTCCCTCCTGACACCCTCACAGCCACACCCCACGCACACAGAGTCTTGATGAGCCCCTGCTAAGACAAACGATGCCAGACTTCCCATCCCAAGAGGATTCTTCCCTGTGCCTGACCCTGGCAGCCAGCCAGGGCTGTGGCAGGAGCTGCCCCACAAATCACACCTAAATGGCTCTTTGAACGTGCTGAAGTGCAGAACATCCTTGCTCTAAAGCACTCCTGCCTGTGCTGGGAGATAATTTTTCAGGAATCAATTCACCCTTCCTGGGAACACAGAGGCCATGTTCCAAAGTAATTCCAGATTTCCAAGGCTCTCCTTTAGCACAACAGTGCCTCGAACAAGGGAGAGCAGACAATGAACAGGAGCGATGCCTCTCCCAGCCCTTTCTGCTTCCTAATGAAAATTCCTTGCCCTGGGGGAGGACATGCCTAAAAAGCTTCTAGAAAGTGGGGATTCGGATCTCAGCCCTCCAATATCTCAGGAATATTTAGAATTTAGTCTATCCTCCTTCTTTAGCTGTGGAAGGTGGGATGCTGGGTGGAAGACAGGGGAGGGAGGCAAACCCAAATCCCTTTCTGGCCTCGAGGAACTCACAGAGCCTGATTCCAAAAGCTGAGCATTTCCCTTCTAGCTGGAGCAGGAGCAACATCAAAGACCAGGTAAAACTTAAATACCTGCAAGGTCTGATACCACGATGAACGAGGTCCCAGCTGGGCGAGAGGCAGGAACAACAACCTGGAGACAGAGGGATCAATGCTCCAGCAGAATCAGTTGCTGCTGCCTCGATTACCATAAGTAGGACAGACAGCTCTGAAGGTTAATAATGTTTAGCTGCAAAAAAGAAGCTATGAAAGAATTGGAAATAGATTTCAGGAAGATGCAGAGGTACATGGGGTCTGCACACGTGTAAAAACTGCTGGAGGTTTATTTTAATATTACAGAGTATTAGTGGTACTCTGACATGAGCTTAAGGATGGTTCAGGTTACCCTGGATTTCTAACCTTGAGGTTAATTGACAATTGTCATTGAGAATGTCTCCACTAATTGGTAAGCTTGATTAGGCTTAAAAATGTTGGCACTCCGTCTCCATATTTGGGTAAAAAAAAAGGCTTCCCAGACTCATAACATACAATCAAATGAAGTGAAATGACCTTTCTGCACCACTTTGATTGCTGTGCTTTATAAGCTGATTTTGACCATTTTTTTTCCTCGTCTCCTTCAATGTCTCAATGTCCTGGGTTTGGTTTTTGTCAGCCAGCCTCAATCTTTGCATTGTGCTCAGTTGATAACATGAATTAGGAAAGAGATCTCAGCTCTGTTGCCAGCTCAGATTTGTGCAGATTTCCACGGGCAAGGCTGGAAAAGAGGAGAGTGCCCTGCCCAGGGCTCTGCAGGCCAGGCCTTGGAGGATTTTCACTGTTTGTTTTCCCTTGCTCTCCTGTTTGCTTTTCCAGCAGGTATCAGATCTCCTGTTTGCCTAAGTCCAGCACAAGCTGGCACTGATCTCAGCAGAAGCTTTTTGAGTCCTGGGATCATCAAAACACCAACAAATCCAGAATGTGCTGAAAATCACTCAGCTCCCTTGTTTTGCATTAAACCAGATCCAGTTAATGAAAAAACGGGAAGCAAGCATGGAGCTGGGGCTGGTTCCTCTATACATTATTCAGCCTGGCACTGCCACACTGCCTTGGCTGGGCTAAACATTTAATTACAGATTCATTTGCTTTTTGGGCTCCCTGATGACATTTAATCCTTTCAGCTGTAATAAATGACTCCGGCGCTGGGTGCTCTTTAACCAAAGCACAAGGTTTTTTTTCATAACCGCTTTTTTATTGAAACATTTGGGGCTGGCTGACTTTTTTTAATCAAAGCTCGGGGTCGGATTGCCTGGCTGGCATCAACAACCCTGCACTGACAATGGCAGAGTTATGTTCATTGAATATTCTGCCTTCATCCTGTGCCTTGGAGAAATCCAAAGAATGGCTCTGTTCTTGCCAAGCCCCTTTTTACCAGCAAAGAGAGGAGATTTTCCTCACTTCTTTTCCCCTCCAACCTTTGCCCACCAGGACTGGCTTTCATTTTCCCACGCTCTGTCATCTCCACTTGTGGAAAGCACCAAAAGTAAATATTTCACTCTCCTCCTCCTCTTTTTTTTTTTTTTTTTTTTTTTCTGGAGAACAGCTGAAATCCAGCCAGACTTGTATGATTGGATTATCCTCATCCAAGGATACAGACATTTATCATCTGCTGACTCCTAAAGTCAGGCAAGTTATGCAGAGCTCTGTGCAGAGCTGCTTGAGTCACTCAGGGGGTGAATGGGGAGTGACAAAGGCAGAGATAAATTTGGGGCCCTTTCCAGATGCTGCCTGTGAATGGACATTCCCAGCACAGTGTAGTTCCCTGGCTCTCTCCCAGCAATTCCTCCAAGGTTTGGGACACATACAAATGCACAAACCCTGCGGTGGGTTACAGTCCTGGCAAGGTTTGGGTTGGAGGGACCCTAAAGCTCATTCTATTCCAGCCCCTGCCACAGGCAGGGTCACCTTCCACTATCCCAGGTTGCTCCAAACCCTTTCCAGCCTGGCCTTGGACAGTTCCAGGGATGGGGCAGCCACAGCTTCTGCAGGCAACTTCTGCCAGGGCTTTCCTGCCCTCTACAGGGAAGGTTTTCTCCCTAATGTACAACCTAAATCTTGGGCAGGGCATGCTCTTCCCATAGGATTCAGATGATAAACTCCTGCTCTTTTAGTTTGAAGCCATCCCCCTTGTCCCAGCACTGTCTGTGTGAAAAGTCACTCTCCCTCTTTTTTATGAACTCCCTGGAAGTGCTGAAAGGTCACAAATTGGATTTGACTTCCCCACTCCTCTTGGGTCACTGGGCAATGCAAAAGTGCTCCTGGAAAAGTGGAACGTGGATGAGCTGAGAAATTGCTGTGAGGGGTTGGAGATTGCAAAGGCACAGCCAGGGGAGAAAATCCCGCTCCAACCTCTGATCTCATCCCAGCAGGAACATCCAGCGGGGACAAAGGCACAAGCAGTAGGTGTCAGCTGGAAAAAAGTGGTGTTTAAGGTCCCTGCCAACCCAAAGCATTCCAGGATTCCATGACTCACCCCCCTCACACAGGGCTGAGCCCTCAGTGGCTGGATCTGAGTTCCTGCACAGAGTTTATCCTCTGAATCCTTTGGGAAGGGCAGGCCCTGTCCAAAGGCAAGCAGTGCCAAGGATGGGAAGCCAAGGATGGCTCCCTCAATGGCAAACACTGCTCAGAATATCCCAAACACCCTTTGTTTCCTCTCCTCCTGTCCTCCTGCCCTGCTGACACCCCCAGTTCTCTGCTGTGTTTCTGTTTATTCCCAGGCTTTTCCTCTCTACTGTATTTGTGGGGTGCCCTGATGAAGGAAGGAATGATGAATCTGACTCCATGTTCTCAAAAAGCTAATTTATTATTTTGTGATACTATATTATATTAAAGAATACTACGCTGTACTAAAGAATACAGAAAGATACTTGCAGGAGGCTAAAAAGATAATAATGAAAACCTGACACAGCTTGGCCCTGATTGGCCATTGAGTCAAAACAACTCAGCAGAAACCAATGAAACAATCACCTGTTGGATAAATAATCTCCAACCACATTCCAAAGGAGCAAAACACAGGAGAAGCAATGAGATAAGAATTGTTTTCCTTTTTCTCAGTGGCTTCTCATCTTCCCAGGAGAAAAATCATGGGTGAAGGGATTTTTCAGAAAATATGAATGCCACACCTCTCCAATCCACAGCAATACCTGGCAGATGAGAGGGACACAGGACACCATCTACACTTCCCAGGAAAGGCATTTATTCTGCAGAAACTCCTTTCCTGCTGTCTGCACAACTGCTGGTCCATCTGAGCAGCAGATTCCTACCTCTAGGAACTTAAACTTCCCCCGTCTGACAGACGGCTCGGAGATAATTAAATACTGAGAAACCCTGGGAAAAAATATGGTAGGAATGGGGAAGAGACAGAGCCAAATGAGTGCCTTGGCTGTGATGTGAGCTGAGAAAACTGCTCCACGTGGCAACCTGTGAGTGCCAAGAGTGAAAGGACATGGAGGAAGGCGATGGGGACACATTGGCTCTCTGGGAAGAGATAATATTATGAAGGGAGAGGCAGAGGTCAGGAAAGTGGGATACAAATCCAGGGGCTCATTAGTTCTGCTGCTTATGGAACAACTGCCTGGAATCACCTTCCTTGCTGGCTGCTGAAACAGCAAAGTTTAGCTCAAAATGTCACAAACCTCTCCGACACCCAGGAAAGCAAAACACCTTTTTAACAAGCAACAAGGCAGGGAAAGGGCCCAAAAAGCAGCAACAGTGTCCTTCACCAAGAGCAGGGAGAACGAGCAAGGGCAGAGTGTGACCACTTGATGTTTAGGGGCTCTGCCAATTTCAGGGACATGTTGAACGCCCTGCAGCTGTGACCTGCAGACACCACCCTGCACTGCTTCGAGCTCAGAACCTCAGACAGAACCTGGCCCTGGCCCAGCTGCTGGTACAAGCCCAAAACTACCCAAATAACTCATGCTACAAACACAGAGGTGCTCATCAAGGAATATGAGCTCTGGGGGACCAAAATTAAGGGATAGAACAATGAGAAGAGGCAGCTTGGCCTTTGTGAAGGAGAAGATTAGAAAGAAGCAACATTCTAGGTCCCACCATTCCATGTTCCACAAATGTTTGGCACACTCACTCCCAATATGTAATGGAATCATGGATAAGATTGAGATAGGAGGGACTTTAAAGCTCATCACATCCCACCACCTGCCAAGGGCAGGGACAACTTCCACCTTCCCACATTGCTCCGAGCCCTATCCAACCTGGCCTTGGACACTTCCAGGGATCCAGGGGCAGCCACAGCTTCTCTGGGCACCCCGTGCCAGGGCATCACCCTCCTCATAGGGAGGAATTTCTTCCAAATATCCCCTCTGTAACCCTGCCCTCTGGAAGTGGGAGGCCATTCCCTCTGGTCCTGTTCCCTTGTCCTGTCCCCCATGTCCCATTCCTTGGAAAGAGTCTCTCTCCATGTTTCTTGTTGGCTCCTTCAGGCAGTGGAAGGCCACAGTGAGACCATCCCGGAGCTTGTCTTCTCCAGGCTGATCAATCCCAGCTCTCCCAGCCTTTCCTCCCAGCAGAGCTGCTCCATCCCTCTGCTCATCCTGGTGCCTCCTCTGGACTCTCTCCAACAGTTGAGTTGTGCTTTGAGAACAGCTTTCTCCTCTGCCAATCCTCCTACTCTTTTCTGTCATTTCACTGTTTCCAGACACCCATTTTGAACCTCACTGGCTTCCCCTCCCCGTCTCTCTGCGAGCTTTTGGGCAATAAATATTCCTGGCTGCTCCTTCTCCTTCCCGGTCCCCAAAACACCGAAGAGCTGCGTCTGTCAGCTGAGCAGCCTCTCCCAGCCCCCTGCCAGGCCTGCCACAGCCTGTTCCCACTGACAGGGAGCGTCTGGCAGCTCCCTGGGAGCCACCTGCCTGTGCAAACACCCCAGCAATCACAGCACTCCCTGCACAGTCCAGTGTGCACTGGGGAGGGCCACCAGCTGGGATCAGTGTGAGCACAGAGATGAGAATGCTGGATTCACAGATCCTGGCCTGGTCCAGGTCAGCGGGACAGCGCTGTCCTTCCCACCAGGAGCCCCTTCTCCTGCAGCTCTCAGTTCTGCAGCTCAGCCAGCACCAGGATCATCCCATCCTGGCCACAATGAAGCTGCTGCTTTGGGATACTTCTGGATGACACATCTGGATGATTTCTTCCTTTCTCCATGCAGCTTTCCCAGCCAACCTAAGAGACGGATGAAGATGCTGCTTTGGGATACATCTGGATGATACATCTGGATGATACATCTGGATGATTTCTTCCTTTCTCCATGCAGCTTTCCCAGCCAACCTAAGAGACCACCTGGAGACAGCTCCTCACCTTGGCAGGGGATAAGGGATCTTTGTGTGCCAACCTGGGCTTCGTGTCCTGGCTGACAGGGAGAAAGCACCAGGGACATCAAGCTGGATAATCTTTGGAGAGGATGGCTCAGGATCTGCTGTGGAACAAACCCTCTGGGGAGCTCTGACAGGAGCAGCCCCCTCCTTCCAGCAGTGCCCTGGGGGCCTGTGGAAAATCCCATCCTGCAGTAGCTCGGAGGCTGAATCCTGTGTGTGCTGCTGGTTTGGCTCCAGCGCCTGGGTGGAGCCAAATGGCAGCAGCAGGATCAACCTGTCCCTCTTCAGAGGGAAATCTAAAGGTGCAGAGGCTTCTTTCCCAAGGAACTGCACCCCAAAGACAGCCCCTCAGTTTTCCTGAGATGAGGAATGAGCCTTGTGTCAGGCTGAGGGAAATGGAGTAGCAATATCTGCTACATCACAGCGAGGCAGAGATTTTTTGTTAACTCCTGAAATGCTGTTTGGAGTCAGCCTCCCCCCGGGGTTCTCCTGCCACAACACCCACCCCAACCTGCACATGGAATTTGGCACGGGCAGGTGCTACACCAGCATCTCCCTGGTACAGGTTCAGACAGAGGGGACCAAATCCTGCTGTTCTCTGCTCTCATTCCTCCCAGCTCCTCAGGCACAGGCCATTTGTGTTGGGTTTTGCTAATCCTGGGCCTGGGCTTGAGCAAGGCCTAAATACAGCAGTCCCAGTCCAGCCTCTGCCTCAGAATCCACCCACCACCCCAGTGGAAAAGAGAGCAGTGAATCAACCAGCCCCCACGTGTTTGTCAGGTCTTCCCTGTCACTTCCCTCTTGACATTTCCATAATCCTGCTGTGCCTGCAATTAAGAACTTCAACAAAACGCCCGCTGCTCTCCTCCTCCTCCGCAGCACAGAGCAACAAAGCTGCACAGGCACCGGCTCCTGCTGAAAGGAAACCAGCAAAATGAGCAGCCCAGGTCAGAGGCTTCTTCACAGCTGCCGAGGGATGCGAGAGATAAAAGGCCATGGGTGTCAGAATTTCCTCCTCGGGTTGTGCAAGTGCAGCACGCAGCCCGATTACATGTTTATTTATGGGGAGCTGCTCTGATGGCATCTGCCAGAGCTCACTGCAGGGCTGGGAGCTGCTCTGGCTCAGCCCTCCTGCCTCCCAGTCGGCACCAGGAGATGCCCTCAGAGCATGGATCAGCCATTGTGGAGGAAGCCAGGGCCCAGCAGAAGCCTCAGCTGCCTGAAGGGCCCTCACACCTTGGCTTCAGGGACACAGAAGGCTCCAGATTATTCCAGCCTGTTCTTTTCCTCTGGGGTCAAACACAGGGATGGGAGGGATGAAGACAAATCTCCATATTTTCACCCCAAGGTAAGGTCTCCCCATGGCTTCTGCATAAAGAGATGTCCTCCAGTCCAGCATTTTCCTCATGGAAGGGGTTGTCAGGCATTGGAAGGGGCTGGTGGAGTCCCCATCCATCCAGCATTTTCCTGCTGGAAGGGGTTGTCAGGCATTGGAAGGGGCTGGTGGAGTCCCATCCCTGGAGGTGTCCAAGGAGGTGGCACCCAGTGCTCTGGGCTGGGGACAAGGTGGGGATGGGGCACAGGTTGGACTCGGTCTTGGAAGACTTCTCCAACCTCAGCAGTCCTGGGATCCCACAGCCTGGGTCAAATGAACTTGGCACACCTGGGGAGGGTCTCCCTTCTCCCTGGAGCAGCTGGGGAAGGGCTCATGGAGCCAGCAGGATGCCCAACATCAGTGGCACTCAAATGGTCAAACCCAGGCACACGCAAATGTCCAACAGCACTCATGGCATACCTGGTCCTGCACGTGAAGCACATCTCATCGTTCCCCTCCCCAAACCACCTCACTCGCCTTTCTAAGTGACCTAAACTCCACTCCAGGGGCCCTGACTCTTCCTCCTCACCTGGTTTCCTGTGCAATTATTATTTCTGCCTGTTTGCCATCAATTAATTCCTCAAATCCCCCCTCGTTCTGGCTGCCCACTGTAATTGTGTCACATGCACATCTCACCAGCTTAATTCCATACTGATAAATGTCTTAACTTCAGATAATGAGTGGGGAGAGCCAGGACCAATAACTGCTCATTATTTCCCCATTATTTTTGCTTTGGTGCTATGTAAATTAGCCGAGGAGCTCTGCACTCCCCTGCTTTGACAATTCAATGGCAGCAGCCATTTCAGCAGTTGCTTTAACAATCCTAATTTGCCAGGTTTATTTCCAAGAAATTCTGCCACCAGCAATTTGTCTGTTTGCTCGCACACCCTTTGGCATTCCTTGTGCAAGGCTCTGCCTGCACATCCTGCTACAGAGGCTCTGGACTTAGCAGGTTTCCATCCTGTGATCCTCATTCTGCAGAACACAAAGGAATCATGATTAAAGAAAAAATCCAAAAATTACAACTGAAAACTAAAAAGACCAAGAGAAATCTTTGAATGGGTCCTTTTTGCAGAGGATTAAAGGAGAAAAAGGAGTCCCGTGTCTCACTCAATTATTTCTTATCTGTTTTGGGGCTGTAATATGGGTTTGAATAATTTGTCAGAGTGGGATGAGCACATCCATTATTTATGTATTTATCAGTTTTGGAGAGTTACCTGGTAGCCATTCTGCTCTGTGGAGCTGCCAATCAGCTGAGCTTGACAGCAGCTACAGCAAAGAATCATGGAATGTCCTCAGTGGGAAGGACACACAGGGATTGTGGTGTCACTCCTGGCCCTGCACAGACACCCCAACAATCCCACCCTGGGCACCCCTGAGAGCCTTACCCAAACTCTCCTGGAGCTGTGGCAGCCTTGGGGCTGTGCCCATTCCCTGGAGAGTCTGGGCAGTGCCCAGCACCCTGTAGAGAAAAACCTTTTCCTGTTATCCAACCTAACCCTCCCTGACACAGCTCCAGCCATTCCTGGAGTCCTGGGATCAAGCTCCTCATGCTGGGAACAGCAGCTGGGGTACAGCCTCACACAGATGAAGAATTCCAGAAATGGACCATCCTTAGGAGCTGCTGAAAGACTCACACAGCAAAAAGGTTTTGCTGGAAAAGCCTCAGGGCTGACACTCAAGGTTGAACTCAAGACTCTCCAACGCAGGAACAAAACACAAATACAAACAAAAATAATACACAGCAAAGGAGATTTCACACCTTGGGAAACCAGAGCCCTCTGGAAGTCTGTGTTTATGGCTGCCATAGGGAACTGGAGCACCTCCCCTATGGAGTCGGGCTGGGAGAGCTGGGGCTGCTCAGCCTGGGGAAGGGAAGATTGTGGGGAGACTCAGAGCCACTTCCAGTGAGTGCAGGAGCTACAGGGAAGCTGGACAGGGACTTTTCAGCAGGCACTGGAGTGCCAGGAGAAGGGGGATGAAACTGAAAGAGGGGAAATTCAGCTTAGATATTGGGAAGAAATTCCTGGCTGTGCAGGTGGTGAGGCCCTGGCACAGCGTGCCCAGAGCAGCCATGGCAGCTCCTGGATCCCTGGAAGTGTCCAAGGCCAGGTTGGACAGGGCTTGGAGCACCCTGGGATAGTAGAAGGTGTCCCTGCCCATGGCTGGGGTGGACTGGACGAGTCCCTTCCAGCCCAAACCATTCCCTGATTCTACATTTTCCATCAGGAGCATTTGGTGCTGCTGCAAAGGGCGGCAGGAGCAACATCTCAGGATAACAAACAGTAATTAAGGAGTAGTGCTACCAGACTGCTCAGACACAGGCCAGCACCCCAGTGCATGCCAGACCCCTCCATCCTGGGGCTAACGGGATCAATGGCTCTGCTCCAGCAATTCCAGCTGAGCACCAGCCCCCCCCTGCTGGAATCAGGGATGTCAGACAGCTCCCAGTGCACACGCAGCCACAGATTCCCAAACTCAGTCACAAGCAAACCAGGGACAGGTTCAGGATCTTGTCATTCCCCTCAGCAGGAGGGGGGAAAAATATCTAAAAAAGGAGTGCTGTCACCCAGGCATTTTGAGCCAAGAGGTCACAAAGCCAATCACTCTGCCCTACCCAGGAGCTGCTGGATGAGGAGTCCAGCAGCCAAACAATACTTTTTTTTTTCCTTGATTGATTTGCACATTGTGAAAGTTGGGAGTGAGAAGAAGAGAGCAAAGGCAAAGCTATTCTGCCTTGACTACAATATCTGCTTCCACAAAATTGAAAAACTCTTTTTGGAGCACTTCTGAATGTCTCAAAAATCAAGTTAAGGAAAGGTCTGAAATGAAAAGTCAGCTCAACAGAAAGGAAGCAAAAAGAGTTTGCAGAAATGTCAGCAGAAAGTACTTGTCTTTTTCTCCCCGGGGGTTTTTGTTCTAAAACAATCTGGTCAAATCACTCCAGAGTCACGATTAGCATCAGTGTTAGCAAATCTTCATTCTGTGCAAAAACAAATCAAATGCATTAAAATGCCTGCAAGCACAGTTCTTGTGGGAAAAGGAGGGCCCAGCTCTGGACTGGGATGAAACACGTTTAGATTGGAAATTAGGAAGGAATTCTTTGCTCAGAGGTGCTGAGGCCCTGGCACAGGGTGCCCACAGAAGCTGTGGCTGCCCCTGGATCCCTGGAAGTGTTCAAAAGCAGGCTGGACAGGGCTTGGAGAACCTGGCACAGTGGAGGATGTCCCTGCCCATGGCAGGGGGTGGCACTGGATGGTTTTAAGATCCCTTCCAACCCAAACCATTCCAAGTTTCCTTCAACACCTGAAATGCAGGTGCTGTGGCTTTGCAGGGACCCCTCCCTGGGCTGGTGGAGCAGAGCATGGGGAAGGAACAACAGGAATGAGGGGTTCACAGGATTCTCCCTGCCACTGTTCAGTGCTCCACTGACCCTGTGGCACAGCAGGACTGGGGGGCAGCACTGCCCTTCATTCCCAGTGGGATCTTGGAAAGGGAGCCCATGAATCCCTCATTCCTGAGCACCTGGTTTGCACATTTCACTGCTGTGTAACCCTGCTGTGAGCTCCTACAAACACCACTGCTGGCATCCCAACAGCCTGTGCTGAAGGGACACTTCTGTCCCCAGTGCTGCTACTTCCAGAGAATTCCTGCAGCATTTAGCTCCAACCACCTTCCAAAATCCATCTGCACGCTGGAGCTCCTCACGTGCAGCGCAGCTCTCCCAAGAATCATGGAATGGCCTGGGTTGGAGGGGACCTTAAAGATCATCCAATTCTGGCCCCTGCCATGGGCAGGGACACCCTCCACTGTCCCAGGTTGTTCCAAGTTCTGTCCAACGTGGCCTGGAACACTTCCAGGGGGCAGCCACAGCTTCTCTGGGCACCCTGTGCCAGGAACTCAGCACCCTCACAGGGAACAATTCTTTCCCAATATCCCCAAGGCCACAGTTTGGTCACCCCAGAGCTTCTCCTCTCCAGGTGAACAATCCCAGCAGTGCCAGCCTTCCCTCCCAGCAGAGCTGCTCCATCCCTCTGCTCACCCTGGTGCCTCCTCTGGACTCTCTGCAGCAGCTCCAGCTCCTTCCTGTGCTGGGCCCCAGGGCTGGGGCAGCTCTGCAGCTGGGCTCTCACCTGAGCAGGGCACAGGGGCACAATCCCAATCCCTTCCCTGCTGCCCACACCGGGGATCAGCCCAGGGCAGGGCTGGACAGGAGGTGGCCCTGGGAGTGACAGCACTGAGCAGCTCCAGGGCTGCAGAGAGCAGCACACGAGGGGTGCACAGAAATGATCAAAGTGACACTTGCAGGTAAATACTGGGGTCATCCCACCCAGGACATGTACAGGACGAGCAGCCAGAGCCAGGAGATGTGGGAAGAGATGCCTCTCTCAGCCACAAAGTTCATGGACTGAGCACTCAAACCCCTGCAGCTCCCAGGGCTGTATCCCTGCCTGGAATAATAATAACGCCCAGGAGTGACTGCTGCCTTTGGCTCCCGCTATCGTGGAAGAACAGCTCCTGCTATCACAGCGAAGCACAGAGGGAACAGGAGCAGGAGAGAAAAAAATACAGCTACAAAAGCACAAAAATCTGCTCAATTCAGGGCTCAGAGAATCCAACCCAACCAATCACTGCACACAAATGTGATTACCGGGGTCTGTCTGGCACTGCAGAAAGGCTTTTCTTCCCCTCCCCTCTCTCCAAGGATCCGGATTCCACTTAAGGAGGAGGGGGGCAGAGAGGGGGAAGTGTGGCTGCGAGGCGACGATCGGCACTCGCCGCTTCCAGCTGTGTGTTTTAGCAGCGAGCCGGCTGTGCCGGGAGCCGCGCTGAGCGGGGAGTGCTGCAGCCTCCATCCATCATCCATCCATCCATCCATCCATCCATCCATCCATCCATCATCCATCCATCCATCCATCCATCCATCCATCCATCCATCCATCCCTCCATCCATCCATCCATCCATCCATCCATCCATCCACCCATCCATCCATCCATCCATCCATCCATCCATCCATCCATCCATCCATCCATCCATCCCTCCATCCCTCCATCCCTCCATCCATCCCTCCATCCATCCATCCGTCCCTCTCTCCATCCCGGCTGCCGCGGGCATAGGAAGGCTGCTGCTGCCACCTGCAGCCCGCAGCTCCGGACACGGCTCCGTGCCCAAAGCCAGCTCACACGCTGGGACAGTCCAAAGAGGCGCCAGCCCTGCCAAGGAGGCGCCTGTCCAGCTTTCCAGGGAGGCAGGATCCTGCTGCTCCCACGGCATTGCCCTCTTCGGGTGCAGAACGTTTCCCTGCCCTGCATGACTCCGGGCTGACGGGAAGCCCAGCAAAGATCTGGGTTAGAAAGAGGTGAGAAAAATCTTTGAGGAGAGCAGTGGAGGTAGAGATCATGTGTCTGGATAATGGCTTTATTCTGATGCCACCCAAAAATACCCCCCAAAGAGCTTTCCCAGAGCAGCTGTGGCTGCCCCTGGATCCCTGGAAGTGTCCAAGGTCAGGCTGGACAGGGCTTGGAGCCACCCAGGAAGGTGTCCCTTCCATGGAATGAGATGAGCTTTAAGGTCTCTTCCAACCCAAACCATTCCACGTTTCTGTGATCCAATGAAAGCCCCCACATGCAAATGCAGCAGCTCCAGCAGCAGTGTGCAAGGGGGTTTTTTTTGGTTTTTTGTTTTGTTTTTTTTTTTTCCAGCAGGGAACATCAGGATAACCCGGAGGTTTGTGCAAACGGGGTGATTGGAATCTGAGATGTGCAATTAATACTGGAGCACAGATTGGGTACCTGGCAGCTCTCCCAAAGCCCGAGGTAACGTCAAGCATCTCCTCCTCTATGAAAAGACAGAACCTAATCTCAAAGGACTCTGGATGTTCACATCCTGGGAAGGCACACTGCCAAGAATACAGTTATTTTCTTTACAAAACCTGGCCTAATCCCATTTTACTCCTAAATTCCCCTCTGAAGGAAATTGAGTCTGGACATAAAGAAGCAGTTCTGCCCTGAAAAACCCCACCAAACACCATCCCCACCCTAGTGAGAGCCTGCAGAGCAGACACACACAGCCATAAACCTCTGATCTCCACATGCCAAAAAACAAAATACCAGGAAAACTGAAACAGGAGAGAAAAAGCTGTGAACTGTCCCTTGGACTCTGCGATGACATAAGGAAATAACCCCCACGACCCCAAAACAAGTGGCAAAAAGCAATGGGTGTGGTACCAAAGGTGATTTGCTAATTAACAGGAAATTTCACCATCTGTAAAATCCCCCCCAGGTTCACTACATCAATCATTCTCTACTTTGAGAGGGAATAGAACTTCAACCAAAAACACTCTTTCAAAAATATGAACCTGAAAACGCCTGCAAGAGTTAATAAGAGGGATGAGAACCCCAGGCTCTACACACAAAATAAAAGGAGTCCTAAAGCACCGGATTCATATTTCAGCCTGACTTTAGTGCTAAATGTCGACCAATTTTGACAGAAATCCATCACCCAAATAAAATTTGAAGGTCTGAAGCATAGAGTTGAAGCATAAAAATATACTGCAAAGGCACATTTAAAGCCCAGGTCTAAAATTAGTTGTTTGACACAGGGAGTTTTAACAGTGCTGCAATCCCCCTTCCTGCACTGATTTTGTTCTCTAAGCTCACACATGGCTAAAACCATATTTTAAGAAGTTATAGCTTAAAAGGAAGGATTCTCCTCTGTGTTCTGCTGTATTAGGACAGGTTTCTCCATTTAACACAAGTTTGCCAGAATAAGTGGAAGTTCCCAGGTTTGTTGACCACTTCCCCAGGATTTAATAAAATTACAAGTTGTTCAACCCAGCTCTGTAAATTTGACAAGAAATGCATTTAACAATTCCAGTAAGTTATTTCTTCATACCAGAGCTGGGAGATATTCATCTCTTCTTTTAAAAAAGGACGTCTTATCCTCTTCCTAATACAGAGGAAAGATGTAAAGATCCCCTAATCTTTGAAGGAAGGTGTCTTCAAACCCTCCACACTACTCGTGCATGAGAATAAATCCATAGGAAAAGAGGAGCTCATGCTTGGAATGTTAAGATATTGTAGCATCAATTATGATATTTATCATGCAGGGAACGAGAAGTTAGCAACCATTTATAGCCCAATTCCAGTAAACAGTAGTGCCTTTCCCAGCATATACACACACCCCCACGATTAATCAGAGGGAAAACTCTCCCCAAATAAATCTGAGCTGCTTCACAGAGGAGGCTTTGTTTTCCCCACCTCCACTGAGTGTTTTACAAGGAATGACCCCCCCTGCCCCAATCCCAGATCCTCAGAGAAACCACTGGGAAGACTTTTCCCTGCTCCCTGAGGGGGAACTGCTCGTTCTGAGGGGGAACAGCAATTTTGGGGACTGCAGGGGCCCCCTGTGGCTCCAGTGGCACAAACAGCCCACGGAGGGGTTTGCAGGCACCTGGAAGAGGTGGCTGAGGAACTGCTGTGCCTGCATGGTCCCCTCTGGTCCCAGGGACCAGGACAATTTTCCAGCCACTGCAGAAAGAGATGTCCAAGTGTTTGACATGACCTGGAACAGGCAGACCCAGCATCAGCCACACGAGTTGGGCACCAAAGCACAAATCAAAGTTTTCCTATAAAAGCAAACCCAAAGCTTCACTGGACACAAAACAAGACAAGTGACCCTGAACTCTGAGCCCCAGCCCTCAGCAAGGCCACTGCCCACCAGCAGCACCAGTCTGGGGCTGGTTTTACCCCAGAGCTAGAGAGGGAAGTGCAGAGGGGGACCTGCTTTGCTCACCTCAATGAGCATTAGAAGATCCCCTCAGGACAGCACATGGAGCATCCCACAACCCCCAGGGACCCAGCACAAAGTCCCAGACCAGGGGCTTTGCACATCACCTCCCCACAACCCCCCAGAGCAGGGACTCCCCACACCATGTCCTCTTGAACCCCAATTCAGGGACTCCCTCTAAACCTCCAGACCAGGGACTACAACACCACCTCCCCATAAACCCCCAGTCCAGGGAACCCCCCAAGCCCCCAGACCAGGGATCCTCCCCAAACTCACATAGCAAGCATCCCCACACCACCCTAAACCCCAATTCAGGGACCCCTTAAACCTCCACACCAGGGACCCCAACATGATCTGACCCCAAACCCTCAGCCCAGGGACCCTTCACACCACCTCCCCCTAAACCCCCAAACCAGGGAAACCCCCAAGGCTCCAGACTAGGCCCCAGGCCAGGGACCTCCCAAACCATCCACACCATCACCCCTCAAACCCCCAATCCAGGGATCCTCCCAAAACCCCAGATCAGGGACCCCCACACCACATCCCCAAAACCACCCAGCCCAAGGACCCCCCACCTCACACAGAGCCCTTGCCAGAAGCACCTCAGCAAAGAGGCTCCTCCCAGGCTATTTATAATCCACATAAATAATAGGTTCAGTATAAAATTAGGGGATGTGGCTCAAGGGGAAGATGCTCAAGGGAAACGGGAAGCACAAGGCTTTGCTCCAAAGGGAGAACCAGGGGAGACAGGAAAAGACAGAGCACAACCAAAAGGGGGCAGAGGGAGTCAGTGCTGTGCCTGCAGCCTGTGGATCACAGAATCCTTAAGGAATCACAGAATCCTCAAGGCTAGAAAAACCCCCAAACTTCACCAAGTGCACCCGTTGCCACCAGGGACTGAGCAGAGCCATAATCCTGCCCCGTGGGAAGCAGGAGCTGAGCCCTCCTGCTGCTCTCCTTTCACCTCCCAACCAGCACATTCTCCACAAAAGAGGAATTTCCAGGAGTGTTTCCCCCCCTCCATTCCCACATCCTCTGTGTTGTTATTGTTTGGGTTCAGAGTTGCCATGAGAACGTGCAGCCAATGTTAATTTAATGGAATTATCATGTGTGGAAAAGGACCACGGCCAGAGCCTGGCTCCCCAGTTCATTCCCCCACAATCAGGCCCTGAGCAGATATTCCACGGAATGCTGGCCAGTCAGGGCTTCCAGGCTTAGCTCACCCCTGCACAGCTCTTCCCAGAATTAATAAACCAGGATATTCCTTTCAAAACCACTTTTTTGATGGAAAAAAGCCCTGAAGGAGGGTCTGAAATGCAGAGCTGCCTCATCACTCCCACACGGAATGAGTCCTTAGCACTGGGAAGCTCGGGAGTTTCTGGGCAGGTTTGGAGTTTTCCTTTGTTTCTTCACTGAGTCCCTGTGGAACCCATTGCAGCTGTTCCCTCCTCAGCAATCACAGAGCAAGGTGTGGGAATCAGACCCACACAAGCCTTTCATGACTCAGTTTCCACGTCAGCTTTTTCCTTATTTACCTCAGAGCTCGGGGTTGCTTTCAGCCTGCGGGACTAAAGCAAGATTCCAAGGGAAAAGAAGGATTTTCCTATCCAAGTTTGGGTGACAGATGCGAGCTCTGTGGTGACAGAGAAGTGCACAAGGCCAGGAGAGAGGACACAGATCTGTGTGCCAGTCCTGCCCATGGTCCCTGTGATATCCGTTTGGGAGATATCCTGGTTTTCCTCAGGCAGGAAGGTTTCCTGCCACCTCAGAGACAAAACTTGCCATTTTCCCAGAAAAGAAAGCCAATCCAACAAGGCTGAGTCCAGCCCAAGCTTTGGAGAAGGAAGAAAAGTCACCAGATGTAGTAGCCCAGGGTCTCTGAGGCTTAAACCAGAGTGTGTCAGTTGTAGATAAGGCCCTTCAAAGCCGTTGTTTTATTCCTTTAAACCACGCTGGCTGCAGCCAGAGCTGCGAATTCACAGAGCAAAGCTCTTTCCCAAGGCCAATATTGCCTGCCCAGATGATCCTGTAATTCCACCGAGGTCCAACTTTTCATTTGGCCTCCCCAGCAGACCTGACCTTGCAGGAATATTTTCTTGGCGTGGGCCACAGAGAAACTGTGAGGAGAAAGTATTAAATGCTTTCAAAGGACACGAGAGCAGAAGGGTTTTTTTTTTTGTTTCTCGCCGTCTACTCAGTGATAAAGAGGCAAAAAAAAGCACCAGAATTTCATAAAACTCTGTTTGTTAATGATCAGGAAATGCAAAGCCTGACTACAGAATTACTCTGCTCTTTTGAAGGAGCTTCTGGTGGCTTCTGCAAAAGAAAACAGAGCCAACTAATGCCAATAATAGGCTAAATAATTAAAAGAGATGTTTTCTCTCTTGAGAGTGGAAGCCAACAAGGGGATTAACGAAGGAAGAGAGATAAAGTGAGGAAAAACTCTTGTATTTTCAGTAAAAGTGATGAGTTTATTACAAGTATATTGAAAAAAAAATGAGAGACCAGTGAGTGGCCCTTAACTTTCATCCTAAATTGGGATGTCTCAGTCAAACACAGCAAAAATCTACTCTCACTCCGAATAATCTGTGCAGTGCTCACCAGACCTGGGAAAAACCCACCTAAAGGAGCTTCAAGGGGCTTGGAGAACCCCCAGTAGGTGGAGAGAAAAAACCAGGATCCTGTTGGCTTACGAGATTCCTTTAAAGTGCTGCGTATCCAGGGAATTTTAGTTCAGATAACTTCAGGTTAGAACCACTCACTGTGCCCTGCAGGATGGTTTGGGCTGGACAATAGGAAGATTTCTTCCTGGAAAGGGTGGGCAGGCACTGGAAGGGGCTGCCCAGGGAGGTTTGGAGTCCCTTTCCCTGGAGGTCTCCAAGAAAGGTGTGGATGTGGCACTCAGTGCTCTGGGCTGGTGACAAGCTGAGGATGGGGCACGGGTTGGACTCGATGGTTTTGGAGGGCTTTTCCAACCAAAGTGATTCCATAATTCCATTATTCTTTTTTAGGGGGGAGGCTTTTTGGAGCATCTACAATGTGGCTCTGGCTGGGGGAATGATCCCACTTCTGTTTGTGTGGATCAAGGTCAGTTGTTTGGTTTCCCTCCATCCTCCCAAACCTTCCAGCTTTGAGAAAGACACCATTGACCTCCCGGTGCCTCCCCAGCCAGCCACATCCCATCTGGAAGTTGTGGCTGTGGACTGCAATCCCAGCTGTGCCAAAGTCCAGGAGCAGCCCCTCCTGGTTGATTTCCAGAGCCAGTTTCACCCTTTGCCCATAGGCAGGAAGTGTGGTTAAAATGTCTCCAAACTTGGAATTATTCTATCCCTGCAAGTAGAGATTTCCAACCTGAGGTCACCCAAAGCAGGATTTCAAAGGCAAATCCCCATTTCTCTTCAGCAAGAAAAATATTCCGACAATATTTGGCTTTGACCTTCTTGAAGTGTTTTAATAAGACTGAAACAATCCATATTAACGGAGATTGAAATGTTTCATTTCCACACTGCTGCTCCAATTGCTGCCTGATACGAGAGGAATAGAGCACAGCAATTTTACAAATGGTTTCAATAATGTCCCACTAAAGTCTGCCAAAAATCAATTTCTGAGCAGAGGGCTCTTTTCCCAGGGAAAATCTCCCTGGGGCTGAAATGCCAGGGTGTGTGGAGAGGGTGATCTCTGAGGACACCCTGCAACTGCCAGTGCTCCAGCAGCTCTCTGTGCTTGGAAGTTGTGACAAAGGGAATGAGACCTTGAGGCATGCTTTTGCAACTCCTGATGCTACTACAGGAGTAGCAACAACAACATTAACATCAGGTTTTTGTCCCTCTTAATTAAAACCACAAATCCATGTCCTTACAGGACAGAATTCCCAGCTACCTGCCCACCTTTGGATATTGCAGGAATACAAGGTGTGCAGTCCCCTTTATGGAGCCAGGAAGAGCCAAAGGTGTTTGAGCACCCAAATCTTCTTGGAAATCCTTCTGGGAATCAGACAGGAGCCTCAGGTCAGGATGCTTTTCACTTAAACTCTACACTTCCATGGAGCTGCTGGAGAGAGTCCAGAGGAGGCACCAGGGTGAGCAGAGGGATGGAGCAGCTCCGCTGGGAGGGAAGGCTGGCACAGCTGGGATTGTTCACCTGGAGAAGACAAGCTCTGGGGTGACCAAATCATGGCCTTCCAGGAACTGGAGGAGCCAACAAGAAACAGGGAAGAGAATATTTCCAAGGGACAGAATGCCAGGACAAGGGGAATGGCTCCCACTGCCAGAGGGCAGGGTTAGATGGGATATTGGGAAGGAATTCTTCCCTGTGAGGGAGGTGAGGCCCTGGCACAGGGTGCCCAGAGAAGCTGTGGCTGCCCCTGGATCCCTGGAAGAGCCCAAGGCCAGGGTGGACAGGGCTTGGAGCAACCTGGGATAGTGGAAGGTGTCCCTGCCAGGCTGAGCACCCCAGCTAGGGAGGAGAGGGAAGGCTTTCAGATCGTTGCCTGCCAGGTGCATCCTTTCCTCCTTTAAATTGCTCTCCGACTTCCCCTCTCCTCCTTCTCTGCAAAAATCTTCCTGCCACCTCCTGGAAGAAGCTGCAACTGCTGCAGTGCCTCTGCAGAAGGCGAATAAATTCTCTGGATGTGCTGGAAAGCTCTCCAGGTTTGGGAGGAGATGGGAGCTCCTGGGTGGATTTCCAGCCTCACCTCTGTGTCTTTTTCCCCCGCCGTTCTTTTCTCCCTCCAGGAGTGCCTGCCTTGCTTTTTTTGTTGACGTTATCAGTGCTAAATGCCCGTGCTTCCCCTCAGTCATTGCTTTCTTTTCAAGAAGACAATAAGGGAATTCAGCTGAAGCACAGGAAATTAGGGAGAGAGATTAAGATGCACACCTTTGTGGTGTGGCGTTGTGTTCGTGTCCAGCCAACAAGACAAATTTGGGTGTCATTATTTGTGTTACAAAGGGAATGCCAAACAACCTGAGAGAAGTCCCCATCAGAGGTTATCCAAACACAGTAAATTACCTCTGTCCCTAAAAAGGCAGAAGCAAGAATACAATTAAATGGTCGATTTACTCAGGTGACTGAAAATTTTGAAGCTAAAAAGCAACAAACTGGTTTTGGTAATCAGATAAATATTTGTATTAATTTAGACAATGCTCTCAGGCACAGGGTGGGAATTTGGGACGTTCTGTTCAGGGCCAGGGGTTGGACTGGGTGATCCTTGAGGGTCCTTTCCAGTTCAGGATATTCCACATAATTCATATTCTGTGAGGCAATTTCAGCAGGTTAATGCCTGTCATTTGGGATAACTGCATTTAACATCGGTGTTGTTTCAGCTGGATTTTTACCTGGGATAATCCCCTCAGCCTTGGGCACTGACTTTATCCATGAGCATCCTTTCAGCTCACTGACTCCCATATCCATCCAGTCAATTTTATTTTCCAACAAAATCCTACTGCATGTTTGCTAAACACAGCAGTGCCTCGTAGGAAGTGCTGAGGTCAGGGAGTTGTGCTGGATAACAACACAATTCATTGGGATTTTTATTATAATTATTATGCCAAAGCTGTGTAGAATCTCACACCGTATTTATCCCGACTTGATCCTGTGTGGAGAGAAGGATCAACAAATCTTCCAGGAAATCTGAGGGGTCTGGTCTTGGAAAGGTTTGATATTTAGTGTACAGGGACTGATTTAAACACCAAAATCAGCTGTGTTTATACATCTGGAGAGCTGCAGAGGATATATTCCTTAAACTGGGAGTCCAGGATGTTCCTGCCCTTCTGCAGCTACCAAAATCCCCCAAAAATTACACTGGTGGGTAACAAAAGTCTCCACATTCTTTTGCAGTCAGAGGAGTTATAAATATTGTGGATTTCAAGGCTGGCATCCCTCTATTAAATCCTTTGGCCAGGTAGAGCTCCCCTGTCTTTAAGCAGCTCCTTTGAAGACTGTAGGATTTTTCCTACCTTGATAACAATTTATTTGTTTTTTTCCAGTCCCTCCCAGACAGCTTGGCTTGCTCCAGGAGAGTACTGGCCCTCTAGAAAAGGAAAGAGGAATGAATGAATCCTCCATTTCTGTGGACCTAATAATATATTATTAGTTTTAATTCATCTGTGCTTTGCTCCAGCACCAATTCCCAGCATTTCCCTGTTTCTCACCTCCCTGGAGATTTTACGCCCAGTGTAAAACCAGGGAAGAGACATTTATATTTTCTTTCTGGGGTTATAAGGCCTGAATTGTGTTCCCTTCACATCTGGGTGAATTCAGACTTTCAGGGTGACCGTGGGGAGGCAAAGAGTCCCAGTGCGGTCACAACACCTCGAGTGCACTGGAATCCAAGCTGAAAGAGAAATTCCTCCAGCTTTTCTGTGTGGGATCATTTGGAATTGTTTTCATACCCTTTCTGGGAGGGCTTGTACAGCAGGAAGGGCTCAGTGCCCGTTTTGGGTGTCCCTGGGAGTGGCTCTGAGGGGGGCAGAGGGGCTGTGCCGCAGCTCCTGCTCACCTGGATGCCATTCCTGCACACATTCCTGTTCTGGGCACATCCCTGGGGAGCGCCGCAGCCCTGGCTGCTCGGTGGCTGCAAACACCAGGGGACACTGCGAGACTGAGCAGTGCCCGGGCTGGGCATGGCCTCAGCCTGTGCCACCCCCAGCCCTGCAGGGACACCGGCACAGCCCTGCCCTGGGCTCCTCCGGGGCTTGGGGACATCGGATCGGCGTCCCCTGCAAGGAGGGGGCCAGCAGGGCACGATGGACAGGGACATTCCCTACAGCCTTCAGAGTGGGACAGGACACAGGGGTGGCACACCAGGACAGCCCTCACCTGCCTCCAAGTGCTTTCCTGGAGCATTCCAGCTGGGAAGGGCAGCTGCAGGTACCCAGGTGGGAGGGCACAGGGGCTGGGGACAGGGCAGGTGGCACTCCAGGTGAACCTGGAGGTGCTGCTGGACCACTGGAGCAGGGGATTAGCAGGACAACAGAGGGGAATGGAGGGTTCAGCTGGGCTCCACCTCCCCGTTCCTGCCAAAGGTGTCCTTGCATCATTTCTGAACACATCCACGGGTTTTATCCCCAGATGCCCTGGAAGGGTCAAGTGCAGGCTAAAAGGGGCTGCAAAGTTTGGCTGCTGGGAGCAGAGTTGGTGCTTTCCCTGTCACCCCTGTCTGATGGCTCCTTGTCCCAGTGCCCTGCTGGGGCAGCACCTGGAAGGAGCTCTCTGGGAAGGGTACAAGAATAACTCCCATTTCCCATTTCTCCTCTTTGCATGACCTTTAAATTCCAGTCTTTATTTACACAAGTTGGGGATGTTCAGCCCAGCAAAATGAAAGATCTGAAGAGACTTTAAAACCCCTTCCTGTGCCTAAAGGGGCTCCAAGAGAGCTGGAAAGGGACTTTGAACAAGAGACTGAGTGACAAAACAAGGGGAGATGATTTAAGCTGACAGAGGGCAGGGGTATATGGAATTTTGGGAAGAAATTCCTTGCTGTGAGGGTGCTGAGACCCTGGCACAGGGTGCCCAGAGCAGCTGTGGCTGCCCCATCCCTGGAAGTGTCCAAGACCAGGTCAGACAGAGCTTGGAGCAACCTGGGACAGTGGGAGGTGTCCCTGCCCATGGCAGGTGTGGCACTTTAGGGGCTTTAAGGTCCCTCCCAACCCAAACCATTCTGGGATTCTGGAATTTGCCTTAGGGGATCCCTGCTCAGAGATGTTCCATCCCATGGGGTGGTTCTTGTGGCAGGATGGGACCCAGCTGTCACTGCCCAGAGGGGACAGGACAGCACTCACCAGTGCATGCTGTGGATATTTGGAAACCAGCAGAGGAATGTGGGGAGAGGGCAATGGAACCCAGGCCAGCAGGGCTCAGCTCCTGGGAGAAGAGCCTGTTTAATGGCTCTGCTGAAGCAGGGCCCAGGAGCAGCTCCATCTCCATGGAATGACACTGGGTCAGCTGAGCTGGTGATGCCAGGGGGGTGAAGACATCTCCGAAGGCTTGGGAAGCTTGCAAGGATGTCAGAGGAGGAGCTGGCAAAGCAAACCTCCAGTGGGCTGGGCTCGCCAAAAGCCTCCTCCCACACAGTAAATTCACCCCCAATTAAAAATGTATCTGTTTGCTTTCCTGAGATTGATCACACATTTAATCAGGCACTGCTCAGATATAGAGTAGCACTGAAAGGCAGAGATAATAAAGAAATCATTCTTTTAAAGGAGTAGCTGCATTGCAGATCAATTTCTTCAAAACCTTCATGTGCACAGAAATCCTCTGGGATGAATATTTCATAAGGGGAATAACACTGTTAAATTAATAAAACCCCTGCATGCCTAGTTATGAACTACAAAGATTGCTGAAGTTGTTCTAAAAAAATCCTCCTGATCATACTTTGTACATCAATTTATGACAGAGTCATAGCTGGACCCCGAGGGAAATGGAGGAGAAAAAGGGACCCTTTTGATGTGAGGAATTTTCAGTAGGTGGGAAAAGTTGCATGGACACCACTGCCCAGCGAGGGCAGGCAGCCCTGCTGGGAAGGGGAAACAGGATTCTCCAGTGGGAGCATGGGCATATGGAATTAATTATGCTGAATACCCTCCCTGCCTCTCTCTGGCTGTGGGGGAGTGACCTGAGGAGCTGGAGTGGCCTGGAGTGAGGGACAGGTGAGCTCCCAGGTGTCCATCTCCAGATACTCCTGCGTATCACTGGGGCCACACCTTCAATAGCTGTTGAGGGTGGGAGAGTCTTCATCCAGCTGAGGCCACTTGGTCTGTTCAGCTGGAGAAGAGGAGGCTGAGGACAGAGCTCATCCTGGTCCAAAATCTCCTCTCGAGGGGCAGCTCCAATGTCTGCTCTGTGAGCAGGGACAGGACCCGGGGAGAGGCTGGAGCTGTGTCAGGTTGGATATCAGGAAAAGGCTCTTCCCTCAGAGTGCACTGCCCAGGCTCTCCAGGGAATGGGCACAGCCCCAAGGCTGCCAGAGCTCCGGGAGCATTTGGACAATGCTCTCAGGGATGCACAGGGTGGGATTGTTAGGGTGTCTCTGCAGGGCCAGGAGCTGGACTTTGAACATTGTGGGTCCATTCCAGCTCAGGTTATTCCATGATTCTGTGATTCCTTGTTGTGGGACCAGAACTGGGGTGTTCATCTAGATCAGGGGGACCTGAATCAGCACAACAGGGGATGGGTCTGTCTCCATCCTCCTCCCTGGCCATACCTCCCCAGAAATCCCATCCTGGTTGTCACTGCTCCCTCCATTCCCATGCTAAGGCCCTACCTTAGACTTCCCAGGGGAAAATAAACTTCTGCTGGAAAATTACCAGCTTCTCCACCCGTCCTTTCTGTCTCTACAAAGCTCGTTCCCCTCGCGCCTCTGCTCCCCAGCGAGCTCCGCGCCGGCTCGGTGGCAGCTTAGCAGAGGCTTCTCCTGCAGGCTGCTCCCAAACTTGAGAGGAACTCATCAGCTTTTAGCAGGCAAAGACAGAGAAAGCTCAAAACCACCATATTGATCTTCCTTTCCCTTTGAAATTTTCCCGAAGTAGCGCCAAATAAAAATAGAACAAAAATATGTATCACCGCTTCCCTACTTGTAGCTGATTTGTCTACTTGGCATTATTTTCTTCAGCAGGGAAGAGGGTGAGGCGCACAAAGGGGACAGAGGCACGGGATAAATAAGTAAGAATGTAAAATTGGGTGTTTTGAATTTTTTTTTAATGTTAACCAGATAATGTATTCATAATCTTCCCTGCTTACGACTAAAAAATGAGTGCTCGCCTTTTGAAGCCCTCATCTGGCAGGGAGAGATAGCAGATTTCTAAGAGCATTTTTTATGCTCCTTTGATGACTGTGAGGGGAAAAAAAAATATTCAGAGAGCCGAAATGACATTTTTCTATAAATTTCACACAGCTCTGCAGGCATGTAGGCATGGAGGCATTCATTAAGATTAGTTGGAATTACTTAAGCACCGTGAATTTTCTCCATCAAGTTGGTAACTGGAACACTGCGGATTAGTTATTGATCAGCTGCCATTAATACTTGGGGCTCTTTCCATGCCTGTTGTTGGGCTTTTTGTTGCTCCATCCCCCCTCTCTTGTGCGAGGCGAAGCTGTGAAATTCGCAAATTAAACAGGCGCTCTTCAGTCTCTCCTTTGTTTTGGGGAACAAAAAGAAACCCGAACAGAAAATAGAACTCCTTTGTTCATGCAAATCTTTATCTGCTCTGCCTCACTGCTTCCCCCACTCTGCTCCCTGCAGCTGCCCAAACTTGGGGTGGCTCTCAGACCTGCTGCTCCAGTCCTTCCAGAGAATCATGGAGTGGTTTGGGTGGAAAGGGGCCGTAAAGACCACCTAATTCCACTTCTTTCCATGGGCAGGGACACCTTCCACTAGGCCAGGTTGCTCCAAGTCCTGTCTGACCTGGCCTTGGACACTTCCAGGGATCAGGAGGGCAGTGCCTTTCCAGCAGGGCACAATCCTCACAGAGGGAATTCAGCACACCAACCCTGCAGATGCATTTGGAGAGGCCACGAGCTGGGAATTCTGGCTGTGTACAGCTCTGACCTTCATGAGAGGCCCTGGAAGTAGCAGGGATGCACTCCCAGCATAATTTCCTACACAGAGCGATGTGCCAGGCCACAAAGTCATTTCCCAGAGCTGTGCAGATCCCTGCTCACCCCACCCCACCCATAGCTAGGGCCTGGACTGGGCACCAGCAGCTCCCAATCTCATTGCTGGTTATGGGATTTGGCTGAGGCTGAAAAATGAATTTGAACTGCATTGGACCCTCAAAGATGTCAGTCTCCATCTCTCCAGGCCTTCTACTTTTCTCCTGATCTTTCATTCCCATTGGAAAGCTCCTGGTTTTTGGTGATGCTCATTCCTAGTGAGGAGCACTGTGATGGAGTTGGTTTTTCTCAGCCAAACTTTAGCCCTGCCAGGTTGGAGACACAGAAGTATTTTGTACAGTTAAGCAATAGGGCTGTCCCAGAACTCCAGTGGGATTTCCTCTCCTGCTCCAGGTGCCTGCCCAAGACCCTCAGCCCTGTGGAGTGTGATCCTACCCACACACTGCTCTGCTGAGGCACAGCCCTTTCTCACAGGAGCCAGGTCTCCTCTCCTTTCCCAGAAGGTTTTCCTGAGCCTCTTTGGGAAGCTGGTACTGCTGGGCACCTGGACACCAACCCCTGACCTTCACTGGGCCATTCAGAGCCTGTTGGAGCTGCACAGCTGAGTGTGAGGTGGTGCCACTGGGGCAAGAAGGAGGAGGCAGCAGCAAACCTGAAACGTTCACTTCAGGATAAATCCTAAAGGAATTGTGCTTGGCTGGACCTATTCTCCAACCAGCATCCCTGAGCAAAGTTCCAGCCCCACAACAGCTCTGCAGGGAGCTGGTTCTGGCTGTTCTGTGTCCAAACCATCAGCTCCTGCCACCTTCACCTCTTCCTTCTTCTGTTTGCCAAAAATCCCCTGCCCCAAGTCCAAAGAGCCCCGTGGAGGATTTGCCACATTTCTCATCAGGGCAGCTTCTTCTCAACAGGTTCCAAAATAAATGACCAAGGATGACTTTGCAAAAGAGCATCCAAAGGAGCTCCAGGCAGCTGCTGCTGCAGGAGGAAAACAAGGCTTCCCTTGTCTGCACAAGCTCCTGAAATGGTTTCTGCTCTTCCACAAGGATCTGCCACCAGCAGGACTGGAGTGGGACCTGCAGGGTGTCTTTGCTCCAGCTGCCCCAGGCTGGGGGAAGCTCTGGGATGGGGTGGAACATCAGGGACCAAACAGGGACTAAAACAGCTCAATTCCCACATTCCTCTTTCAAAACTGCAGTTTTAAGAAAGGGGGTGGGGGGGGTGACAAATAGGAGAACCTGTGTCAGTGACAGGGAGAGTGGGAGTTTCTTGCAGCTCTGAGGTGATGGCTCAGTTCTCATCAGGATCATTTTCCTCCTCCTTACAGAAAAGGCAAGAGTGTCACCTTCCCCAGGTCCAGGCCTTTTGGGGTGGGAAGGAAGATGTGCCAGTTCAAGCACCAAATCTAGACCTGAAAGAGCCATCTACACCCAGAATTTTTATTATTTGACCTTTCTAGGCACCAACTTCCAGCAGTTACGACGGAGTTTATGGAGCATCCCTGGCATGTTTCTCTGTTAAGGCCACTGAAAGTGAAATCTCTCATCCCTCTGTCCCTTGCTGCTCTGTAATGTTCAGGGAAGCTCCAGGGCTCCCTCAGGAACTTCTCTTTAGCCATTTCTGTGGTGCCTAAATTCTCTTCCCTGAGGTACAATCAGGAGCAGAGGCTTTATCAGGACACTGTCAGCTTTTCAGCAGGATCCTGGAGCTGGCAGAGAGTCACAACAACTTCAGAGGCCCTGATTCTTTGTGCCTTGTCAGCTCTAATGAACCCATACTCGGACTAAAAGAGGAGAAATTTAGGTGGGATATTGGGAAGAAATTCCCTCCTGTGAGGGTGGTGAGGCCCTGGCACAGGATGCCCAGAGCAGCTGTGGCTGTCCCTGGATCCCTGGAAGTGTCCAAGGCCAGGGTGGACAGGGCTTGGAGCCACCAGGGCTAGTGTAAGGTGTCCCTGCCCATGGCAGGGGGTGCAATAAGTTCTTTAAGTTCCCTTCCAACCCAAACCATTCCATGATTCTATGGTCCTAATTGAGAGGTGGCTGGAATGGTGAGGGTGCTGGAATTGGACTCCAGAGGCTTCCATCAGGAAGGAAACGTGTCTGACCTGGAAGCTGTCCCTTGTTTTGGCTGTCTGGCAGCACAGCAGTTCCTGAGGCTGGGAGGAGAGCTGTGAATTATCTCTCCTCAGGGATGTATAAAGTCCTGTGGAATGTCCTGCCTGGAATGTCTGCTCCTGTCCCTCACAATGGCCATTTCACAGGGTATTTGTCCCAGGGGGTGCCTGGACATGGCTGAACTCACTTTATGCCCCCCTCTCTGGTTCCTGTTCTCTAGGGACTTTCCACCTGGTGTATATTCCCAAGTCCTCCTGGGATCTGCACAAAAATCAAGGAATATAATTTATTTTCTGCTGGGTTGTCACATTCCCTGCGTTCCATCTGCTGTCTGTCCCAGGGAATCCCAAAGCCCTTTCTGCTTGTGCTGAGCTGCAGCAGGAGCCCAGGGCACAGGCATTGCTCCCACCTGAGGTGATGTAGACCTGGATTTGCACTCCTGGCTGGGTCAGCTGTTAAACAAAGAAATGTTATTTCTGAGAGGTTGAGCAATAAAAAACATGGAAATGAAACAGCCAGGTAATTCCTAAGGGAACCATGTCACAGGGAGAAAATCCTGGAGCATTACTTTTTGCACATTCCAAATCCATCTCTCTCTCTCTCCTCTCCCTTTCCTTCCTTTTTATTTTTTTTGGCAAGAAAACAGCTCATCAAGTGAAATCGAAGTCTAAAAATCGCTCTAAAAATCCTTTATGCTGAGGAAAAGAATATTTCAATGAAAAACAAGTCTGCCAGAATTACATCCAATACTCCTAACAAAGTTGAAGGAGATATCACTGAGAAACATTGTCCCTTGATGGAATGTGGTTAGGAGAGCTGGGAAGGATGGGAATCCTCATGGGGAGGTGGGGAAGCAGAGGAGGACTGGAAATATCCTGGTCTGTAAGAAGAAAAGAGAAAGATTAAAGGTTTTCCAAAGCCTTTAATGTGTGTGGAATACTGAGAGTGGCTGAGGGCTGTTGGAAGGAGGGAATAGGGATGAATTTCCCATCCCACCCATGAACTGTGGGGCTGTGAAACACGACACAGGCACATTTTTCCAGGTCCACGGGGAGCCAAGCCACCAGCCCACTCCCCACACCAAGTCTCTGGCTCCTGAAGCTTTGGTCTGGACTAAGGAAAAATCTCCATGATGCTGCACCCTGAGTGTCTGAGGCCACTTCCCACAGTCCTGCTCAGAGCAGGAAGCAAAGGGAAGCAGACTAAGGGTGGCAAAGGTTCTGAACCTGCCTGGAGGTGTCCACAGGAGCTCTCCTGGTCACCCTCAGCATCTCTGGATACTCCCCAAACCAACAAGAGGCAGTTCAGGCTCTCAGCCAAAACTCATCTCAGGTTTAAATGCAGGGTTTGTTGTTGTGGAGAAGCAGAGAAATTGTCATCACCACAGACACCTTCATTGAAATCCAAACCCTGAATTATTCAGCCTGAAACAGTGAGAGCTGCAGCACAGGTGGAAGGGATTTCTCCTCCCTCCTGCCCAGCCAAACCCCTGCAGCCCTTGGCTCATGGAGCCACCACGGCAGACCCCGGGAGCTCCCTGGATTTGAGCAGGATAGCACATGGCAGTGACCCTGGCAGACCTGTCCAAGGGAATACAGAGAAAAACACAAATAAAACACATGGGCAGTGTTTTCCCATCCTGTGTGGCTTCATCTCCCAGTTTTCCTCAGGGAAAAATGACTTCTGGAGGAGCAGAAACAGTTTTCCACACTTGGAAAGTCCAGCTTTGTGAGAGCTCCCAGTTTTTAGGGGGAATGAAGTGCCACATGGCTCTGACCATGGGTGAACTCCCACCCATGGAGAGTTTGCCAGGTGTTTTTTGGCCACATGAAGTTCCTCTCCAAGGGTGGAATAGTTGAACAACAGTTTAACAAAAACCAGCATCCCACAAAAAACCACCACACAGAATCACAAGATCATGGAATTGTTCATGTTGGAAAAACCCTCTAAACTCATTGAGCCCATTTCCTCAGCCAAGGCCAAGGCCAACACTGATCCGTGTCCCCAAGTGCCACATCCACAGGATTTTGAAATCCTTCCAGGGCTGGGGACTCCACCAGTGCCCTGAGCAGCTGTGCCAAGGCTGGACAACCCTTTCCATGGAGAAATTCCTCCTGATGTCCAGCCTGAAGCTCCCCTGGCTCATCCTCAGGCTGTTTCCTCTCCTCCTGTCCCTGTTCCCTGGGAGCAGAGCCCGACCCCCTCTGGGGTTGTGCAGAACCAGAAGGTTCCCCCTGAGCCTCCTTTTCTCCAGGCTGAGCCCCTTTCCAGCTCCCTCATCTCCTCCTGGTGCTCCATTCCCTTCCCCAGCTCTGTTCCCTTCCCTGGACACGCTCCTGCCCCTCCATGTCCTTCTTGTCACACAAGGCCCAAAACCGACTCCAGGATTTGAGGTGTAGCCTCAAAATAAGTCCAGACTTGCCAGTTACATAAGTTCCTGTATTCATTAACTTTCTGAAATAATCAGTATTAAATGCTCCTTTTAATTTTTGGCTGAAAGGGGACTGCAGATATTTTTCGGAGTTCAATCATCATTACTTCCAATTCCTCTCTCCTCCTAGGGCCATATGCTTGGTTTGAAGCTGTGGGAATATCTTCACTAGTGCCAATGAAATATTTAGGACTGTCTAAGTAGATTCAGCATAAATTTTCCCTAAAATATGCCCCCAAACAGAAGAACAGATGGGTTTTGGTGCCGGCTGGGGCAGACCCTTGTCTCCACCAGCCTTTACTTCCTTGGGACATGCCCAAAACACAGCAGCAGCTCTTCCTCACAGGGGTTTTTACTTCTGATTCCAAGCCTGGAGACCCTGAGCTCCCTTTCCAAGTCAGTTTCTCTCTCCCCAGCAGCCCAAGGACACTTTGTCTTCCCAAAGTACCCATGGAAAACATGGACTGTTTCCATGAGTACTGCAGCGCCCAGAGGCGTCTGCCTCCTGATTTAGCAAAATATCCAGGCAGGGATGAACTGGGATATTCTCAGGAGCCACTGGCAGAGCATCTTCATCTCTCCCTGACTGCTGATATCCCCCAGCTCTTCCAGAAAGGGAATTATCTCTGAGTTACAGAGCCTGTGGCCACTTCCATGTCTTGTGGAAAGCTCCCTGCCCATGGCAGGGCTTGGGAGCTGGATGATCTCCATGGTCCACCCCAACCCAAACAATTCTGTGATTCCAGTGGGGCATGGCCAGGAGACAGAAATTACTCACTGAAGGAAGATCCCAAAGGCTACCACATGCACATGGACTGGCAAAGCAGTGGTGGGACCACATTTCTTCAGGAATTTGATGCAAAAAGCCCTTACTGAGCTAAGCCTGTGGATTACAGCTCCTGCTGGGGCTCCCTAAATCCCTGTCACAAGGTGTGCTCGTCACCCATGTAAATGTCCCGTTCAGTGTTTGCAGCCTGCCAAGTTTTCAGCCTCAGCAAAATCTCCTGGCATTGATTTCCAGCAGCTAATTGTGTGGGAAAAAAAAAAAAAAACAACTCTTCCCTTTCATCAGTTTTCCATGCACTTCCCTTGTTCTCAGCTGACGAGAACAGAAGTTCTCAATCTGCTCACTTTATTTCACAGGATATTTTGCATCCCAGCCTGGCCACGTGTGGCATCACCATCCTGTGGAGCCTGCTCCACGCTGGCAGGGGAAAAGCTGCAGCGGGCTGGGAGCTGAAAATGATTTGGGAATATCAAATAAATGTGAAAGCAAAGCAAATAATGCCGGGCAGTGCTGCTGATGGGCTTTCCCCCCCTGTGAATCTGTATAATGCCTCTGTTCCTCACGGAGCTGCCACAGAAAGCTGCGCTGCTTTCCAGGGAATCTGCTGGAAAACCAAAGACCACTTAGCTGGGAAGGAAGATGGGCCTTGTGTCTGCCTTATTGTCCCCTCTGCCTGCAGGCGACCTCTGCAGAGGGGACAACTTCTCAGGGTGCTTCTCTCCCCTCCACCTCCCTGGGTGGATCTGCCAAGTGTGTTTTACACATGCACCGGTGCAATTCCTGCCTCCATTTGTATTCCATCTGTCTCCAACAAATTCTGAAAGCCTTGCCTGGGCTGCCTCATTTGTATGCACTTAATCTGGCTTTATCCTGTTTTATGGAGCGTCTTCTTTAAATTGATTCAGGCAAAAGCATAGCAGGGGCTTTGCATAGATTTCACATGCATGACATTTCTGCACAGTTGGGCCCATTATGCACCATCCTGAGCACATTCTGCCCGTAAAAACTCCATATTAAACCAGGGAAAAATGCAGCAAAATAAAGAGAGCCACGGGAGGAGCAGGGTGAGCAGAGCTGACCACTCTCTGCTTCTCCAGGGCAATTGTGGGAAGCAGCTCCCAGTGTTCATTCTCTGAGTATGCAGGAGTATCAGCTTTATGCCCTCCTCTGTCCAGAGTTGTGTTTTACTCTTGCTGAGCTTTGTGGAACTGGGTCACACCCTGCCTAAATCCCAGATTCTCCTCATCCCCTCTGTGACTCCTGCAAAGGGAATTGGTGTGGGATGGCAGCATGGTCAGAGCATTGTCACCTCATCCCATGGCACCGGGAGCACAAATCCCCCCCACTGGTAATGAACCACATCACCAGAGGAAAAATAACACTGGGAGAGTTGGAGCAGGGAGTGACAGGACAAGGAAAATGGTTTCAAAATGACAGAGGGCAGGGTTAGGTGGGATATTGGGAAAGGAGTCTTCCCTGTGAGTGTGGGGAGGCCCTGGCACAGGGTGCCCAGAGCAGCTGTGGCTGCCCCTGGATCCTTAGAAGTGTCCAAGGCCAGGTTGGATGGGGCTTGGAGCCAGCTGGGATAGTGGAAGACATCCCATCACTTGGAATGAGATGGCTTGAAGGTCCCTTCCAACCCAAACCATTCTGTGATTCCACCATTCCGTGAACTCAGCCTCTGCCATTGCAATCCAGTCCACCAAACTTGTGGAATTCCAGTTTTCACCCTTCCCAGCACACACATTCCTTAGCTCTGAGCTCCAAGAAGCCCCAGGTGTGCTAGGATGGATGCTGTGGGTTCAGCATGGCCAGGCCACAGCAAGGGTGTAACTCACTGTTTCATTAGGGGGAATTAATCCTTCTTTAAGGGCCTGCTAATGATTCGACAATATTATTGTTATGTTAAGGTTGGGGGAATTAGAGAAAGAGCACTTGTGTGAATGTGTCAACACATTAAAAACGCAGCTCCATTTAGGCAGACACTCAGGTTAATGTGTTACATATTAAAAAGTCCAATTTCCTTTGCTGGCTGCAAATAACAACGGAGATTATTGACACTGAATGATTTGCAATGTTCTCGCTTGCTTTTCGCCTCTTGTGTTTGTGTGCTCTGTCTGATTTATAATGATTGGAGCTCTGGCTCTATAAATTTTCCCTGTTAGGAAAATGTGGAGCTGGGTTTATAAGATACAAGAAGAAAGGGGAAAACAAAGCGTGCTGCCATGCACGGATATGGGAACGAGAACGGGATCTGTTCTTTTATAAACACCAATAAACCCATTCTCCTAATTAAATCAGCATCTTGCTCCTCTAGTAGGAGTCCAGTGGGTCTACCCACAGGAGTTTCTGCACTTCTGGCTCTGCCTGGGGTGTCCCTAAGGAAGGTCCCAGAGACCCCGGTGGGACACATCCTGGTGTGGTGGATGGGATTGTGCTGGGGTCCTCAATAACCAGCCCTGCTGGGACACACAGCACCACCAGAAACCCTATAAATCCTCATTCCTCTGCTCAAGAGAAGCAAAAGGCCCTGCCATTATTGGCCTTCTCTCTTCCAGACCATGGAAGGCAAATCCAGCACTTTTCACCAAGTGCAAATGGGAGAAAGTGAAAACCAGAGGCTCTGGGGACCAAGCCGGGCACAGGTGGAAGGTTTGCAGACAGCTGATGACGGGGCAAGCTTTGTGTTGGTCAAAAGCATGCAAAAATCCTAAAACTGCCCTCCCAAATCCCCAGCCAGAGGAAAAAATGCCCCAGTTTTTCCAAGGATGGTGCAAGCTCTGCCGTGGATAAATTGGGACTGGTGGCCGGCCCTGATATCCCAAAGTTGTGGCTTTGTCACCTGCTTCAGGCTAAAGCAGAGTGTCACAGGAGGCTTCTCGGAGTCACCCTGAGACATGAGCCTGTAAATGTGTCAATAAGAGGTGAAAAACCTAAAAAACCACATGTCTGAAAGGTATTTCTGCTGAATATGGAGGGCACAAGGGAGGGACAGCTCCTTGTGCTGCTATCATGGCATCCTGTGATAACATCACCAACTCAGGTGCATGTTTTGGGTCTGCAAAAACAGATATTCAGATTTAAAGCTACTGCTCTTGCTGCTTGCATCAGGTAGATGTGGCATTTTAGTGGTTCAGCCTAGGGAATCCACCTGCTCCTGAGAGCAAAGCTGGGTGGCACTTTGGGTTCTGCCCTCATTAAATCAGTGTTGGGTAATCATCAAATCTCTCTGTGGACTCACAAATATTGGAGCCTGGAGAGGCACAGTGGGCGTTTCTGACTTCCAAAGTGGGTAGCAGAGGGTGATGCCCTTCCTGTGACACTGCTGCATTTTACCCCTTGCAGGATGGTCCTCCAGGAGATGTGGAGCAACTCTTGAATTTAGATGGCATTCCAAGTGTGCTGAGGAAAAAAAAAAGAGATATTTATGTGCCTGGCTGAGCTGTGACTCAAAGCCCCAAGAGCTGGGTGCACACTCCTGAGATGAATTGAATGCACAGTTCAAAATTGACTTTATAGACTCCTCATCAATAAATCCTCAAAGGCTTTGGTATCAGAATCCAAAGCAGCTCTGGAAATCATTAGATCTGCAGTCAGTAATTGATAACACGCATTTCAAACGTGGAAACGAATTAGCCTTTGGCATAGGGGGGGCTCAGACTGTATCCAATTTCATTAGGCAAGAAATTCAAATGATCAACGAGTGGCCTTTATTGTTCTGCTCTGGGAAGGGAACCCTTTGTTATCTCTTCGCCTTTTTCTTCTTGGCTACAAAGTTTCCAGAGCTCAAAAGAAACCTCATGGTTTAGGAAGATGCCACATCTGATTTTCCACCTCTCCAGAGCCCAGGATTTGGGACTGGATACACAGAGGGTGCTTTGTACCCATCATTAACAGCTCAGTTTCTCCTGGCAGTGCCACAAAATGCCAAAAACTCTTTCCCAAGAAGCTGTGAGAGCCCTGATGGGTGAGGTGTGAGTGAAAGCCCCTCTGCCAGCCACATACACATCTTGTGTCACCAAATAAATGCTTACAGGTCATCTCCCTGCTCAGAAACTTCCAGGCACTGCTCTCACTGACTTCAAAACACACAGAAAAATCTCCTGCTGGACCAGGGAACGTGGCAGGAACAGCTCCTCCACCCCGAGATGAGCTGCGGGACCCAGACTGGTTCTTCTCCCCCTCCATCCCACTCCCAGCAGGAGTCTGGCCATGCTTGAGCACATTTTAGCGAGCAGGGAATGTGGAACAGTTGGTGGTACTGCTGCTCGGGCCAGTGGAAATATTTCATCTTGGTTTTCCACAGTGAAATAAAAGGAGAAGACGCCCCCTCCCAGCATTGTTTTGGTTTATTTTAGCTGCACAACAAGGCTGATTTGAAGGCAGGAAACCAAGTTGCCCATCTCAATCTCAGTGTGTCACAAGGCAAAGTTTGCACAGTTCAGGCTTGGTTTTCCTCTTCAGAAGAAGAAGGCCAGGAAAACTAAAAAATAGGAGACTCTCATGTAAAAAAAAAAATAAAGTAATAATTTTGGACCAATATTTAGAGGAATCATTCACTGTTTCTGCTCCAGTTCCACCCACCAGCATGGAGATATTTTTGCCTGCAAGACACACCAATCCTTCAGACGTGTCCCTTCCCCAGAACGTGCTGCACTTCCCGCCCCGTTCTCCTTCCTGGACCCACGGAACCAAACCTTTCTTTTTGCCTACACTAAAAGTGCCTTCCCATAGTGTGGCACGTTTTCCCTGTAATGTTCTCTTCTGTGGATTAATTAATCACCTCCAATTCCCTCAAGTTTTCATTCCTTAGTGTATTTTTTATCTCTCTGCCCACTCCTGTTGCCCTCCTTGTTCCCTCCATCCAGATCCTTGGGAAATCTGGGGAACAGTGCCTGGGGACCCCTGCCCAGCCCAATTATTCTACAGTTTTGGCCTCCCTGGTTTACACCCCTGGGAGGATGCAGACCCTCTCCACAGCCATGGGAAGTTGGTGCTTAAGGGCTGTCCTGATGGGTGACATCCCCCATTCCTTTCCAGCTGCTGTTGGCAGACAGGAGACTTTGCCCTTATCCCTGCTAAATTCTGTTCTGTTTTTATTTTCAGACTTTTTATTACGTTATCAGCATCCTCCTGTGTTCAAACCCCATCCTCCTGTTCCTCTACAGTCCCACAATTTGGGAAGTCTCCACCCCATCCCCCAGAAGTGCTTTGCAGGACCAGACCTGAGACCAGCTCCTGCAAAACCTCATTTTTAAGTGTCTTGAGATGTTTTCTGGAGGTAAGAAAATTATTCCTCTTCTCCTTGGATATCTGACAGGCTGACAGACCTGATGGGACACGTCAGTCTCACATCTGCTCTCCTCAGGGTGGTCACACAGATTTTAGGGCTGCTGGAGGGAGAGACAGGCTCCCAGCTTGGTGACTCATGGAATTCTGGTGTAGGTGACCTCCAAAAGTGTGAAAAACTGAGCACTGGGAGGACTTTTAATTTGTCCCAAGCCGGCGGCAGTCTGGAGGAAGAGACGGATGCTGTCCTGGCAGCTCCAAGCAACCCATTTCCTTCCTCATCCCTCTTCAATCAGATAAAAAACTGTACAGACTCCACAAGCATAAATCTGAAATTTGTCACATTTATAGGAGCAAAAAAAGCAAAAAGCAAAAGAAAAACCCCACAGCTCCTCTTTTGTTTGCTCTGGGCAGCATCCCAAACTCACCCCAAAGTGCAGGAGTGATCTTAGCTGGGCCATTAGAGGAATTGAATCCAGACCTCTCCAAAATATCACCAAAAATCACAGGGAAACCCAGATGGTTCAAGAGAACTCAAGTCAGGCACTCCAAAGTGAGGAAGTCTGGGATTTAAGGTGCTGGCAAATGCTCTTGGAAGAGGGATGGCAGGACCTGGTCAGAGACACGGCCTGGGTGCTTCCTCAGCACCGTGTTCTCCCACGGAAATGAGGTTCTAATGGATTCCTTTAACCTGTCTGAGTCACGAGGGTGTTTTTCCCTTCCCTTGCTCTGAGCTCCAGAGGGAGACGCCTCCCCACTGAATGCTGCCAGGACCCCGCTGTGCTGCTGCTCAGCAAAGCAAACTCCTCCTGGCTGAGCTTCAGGAGGGTGGGAGGTTGTTAGAAATTCTACTTGAAGAAGGTCCAGAAACATCAAAAGTCCTCAGTGGTTGCTGTGGACCCCTGGGGTCATCCCGGTGTGCCAAAATCAATAGTGCCCTTCCATATTGATCCTGAAATTTGAGATTAAAGCCATTTTCTGCTGCCAGCTGCCGGCTGGAAAAGCGAAGGAGGAATGAAAAGTTCTCACCAGAAGAAACAAAAGCAAAGCAAGAAGAAAAGGGATTGAGTTGTGTTCCTTTGTAGGGAATAATCAGCTTTAAGCAAGATGAGGTTTAGGTCTCAGCACGCTGAGCACAACCAGGGCTGGTTCATTATCACCCAGCCAATGAGTTTGCAACGAAGGATTAACAACATCTTAAACAGATGCTTCCAATGAACTTCCCAAAATATATGGGGTGGGTTTGGGTTTTTTTTCTCTACCAGGGATTAGAAGGCTGGAGAGTAATTAGTTCTGAAATATTTTGGCTGGATTACTGCATGCTGCTGTCGGAAGGGATGTAACTCTCTCTCACCAGTCTGCCTAATTCGTTCCATTTTGTATCTCAAATTCATTTATATTGTCTGTGGATTTGCTGAAGGTATAAATAGAACCAAATCCCAGTTTTCACTTGGAATTTGTCAGTGCACTTTTTTCCTTGAGAGCCATCTCAAAAAGCAATTTTTAAACTTCTTTTTTTCTTTTTTTTTTTTTTTCTTTTTTTTTTTGCTGTAGCATTGCAGAGCCAGAGTTATGCCCCAGATTTCCTCAGATACCCCCTGGTCTTGCATTTGCAGTTTTGAGGTGTTTGATCTTGGACAAATCGGGAGAGCCACGGTGATTTTGTTGATGAAACCCTCAGGAAATGAGATAATTTGAGACACAATGAGTGATTTGGCATGAGGGTATCCTTGGACCCACTTTCTGGAATGGCTGAGCATACAAACAGGATGACCAGGAATCCTAGCATGAGGTGGCAGCACTCAACACCTCTCAGGGACAGCCACTGCTTCCATAATTTGGGCATTTTTGCCCCAAGCCAAGCTGGAGACCATTCCTGAGACATGCAGAATTCCTGATGGTTCCTTCTTTCTTTGGGAAAAGAAAGGGGGCTGACCTGGGTGAGAGGCCATCCACCTCCAGGGAGCTGTGGAAATCTCATTTATTCATGGGAATTGCCTGGGAATGCAATCCCTTGTCCAGGGTGGACTTGCAGGAATTAGTCAGGAAGCACTGCAAAGTTTCAAGGCTCCCAAAACCACTTTTCTACTCCCAGGCAAATTAAATACCAAGGAAAACCCAGCCCTAAGTAATCAAATAAGTGCTCCAAATGAATTATTGGCCCTTTCCTGTTGGATACTGGGTGTCAGCCAGGCCTGGAAGTGGACAGAGCTCTGGAAGATGGTAAATCCCATTAACAGTCACAGACATGTTGTCATGATGGAGAGGAGGGGGAATTGTCCTGCTGGTTCCTCCAGTGACATTCCCACCTTGCCTGGACTGAGGTGTCCATATGGAGTGCACACTGCAGTGGTATTGCTTCCCATTGCAATTCCAGTTTCTCCTCCAGTCCAGAACAGCAGAGATCCCCTGGGCTGGCTGAAACCCAGACCCCTTTGGGAATGAGAGAACCCCAAATTTTCCCTCCAGGAGCAGGATAGGACGACCAACATCACACTGTCATTTCCATCTGATCCACAATTCCTCTCCAAACCCAATGTGTTTGGTCCTCAGAGTGTTTTTTTGCCAAGGACAAAATCTTCCTTTGCCAGATCTAATAAAATGAGCTCTCCCCACACCTGATTCTCCCTGATCCCATCAATCCCTGCATTTCACTTCACTCCAGCATCAGTTGTTGCTCTTGGTTCCAGAGAGAGTGTGAAATATTTACAACAATCCCCCCTTTATTTTCCAGGTCACCCTATCACTGGGATTTGGCAACCTTCAGGGAAGATGAAAGCAAAGGATCTTTATCACGGAGCCCAGAAGAATTTACAGTCCAAATAAACCAATTTGAAGGAGCAGGAGACGGGGCTTTGGAGGTCTGAGCTGTAACTTGTCTGCATTCTGCTGCCTCAGAGTAAAATGGGATATTTATAGGAAGGAAAAGTGTGTCCATTTAGGCTGACATTTGGAGGCAACCTCCTTGTTTCTACATATTCATGAAGCAAGGAGAGCGTGTGAGCATCTCTGCAGCCAGGAGAACGCTCCTTCCCAGCATTTTCTACATCATTCTGCTTTGCACTGATTCCGTTTTGTCTGGGTTTGCGTGGCTCCTCTTCATTACACGGGTCTGAGGTGCAGGGATGTGTGACAGTGGTGGTCTCTGGAGGGAGGAACTGGTGTTTTGGTGCATCCTGGTGTTCTGGCTGGCAGGGCCATGGGCTGTGCCCTCCACATCTGGCACCAAGCCCCACCCTCGGTGTCACACCACAGGCACACCTGCTCAGGTCTTGTCTGAACATGCCCATCAAATCTGTTTGTACCCTCCCCTTCCTCCCTCTCTCCCAGGCATGGCTGAGAAATCAGAGGGGTTTAGATGTTCTGATCACACTGGGAAATTTGGGAAGTGGGAGGAGAAGGGAGGTGGATCCCTTCCCATCCAGGGATCTCGGGAGGGGAGCCACAATTCAGGGTCATAAAACAGAATGTGGAGCCACCTGAGCCTCATGGCAGAGCAGCTTCCCTTCCTTCCAGTGCATCCCAAGAGTTAAAGCTGGCTTTTAGGACATCTGAGGAAGGTGGCTCTACATGGGAGTAAAAAGGAAAAAGACTTAGGACTGCTCTCCAGCTGCATCCTTGGAGAAATGGTCCTTCCAAAGGTGTCTGGACAGTCCTTGGTGTCTTCAGGGTCACTCTTGTCTTCCCTCACTCCTGTGCCCTGGGGGACACCTGGATGCAAGGACAAGGAGTGATGGCTTTAAATTAAAATGGGATAAATTTAGGTCAGACATGAGGAAGAAATTATTTACAATGAAATGGTGAGGCCCTGGCACAGGTTGCCCCCCAGAGAAGCTGTGGCTGCCCCTGGATCCCTGGAAGTGTCCAAGGCCAGGCTGGACAGAGCTTGGAGAAATGTGGGATGGTGGAAAGCATCTCTGCCCATGGCAGTAGGTGGAAGGTGAGGGTGTTTCAGGTCTCTTCTAACCTAAACCATTCAATGGTTCTGTGATGCCCAGCAAATACTGGTGTCCCACCACTCCTTCAGAGACTTCTGGTCTCAGCAGAGATCCTTGGGGGTCAGAAATGGCCATTCTGTCCTGCTGTGAAAACTGCAGCTTTGTTCCTACCCTGCCTTCCCTATCAGCCTGGCCTCTCACATGAGACTCCAGGTTTTTGGTGCAGAATCCAGCCAAAAGCCTTGGGAATGTGCAGGAGTGCACAGGAGCAGACTGTTCTTCTCATGTCTCAGATGTGTGAAAAGTGATTGCCATTTATGAAGGGCGGGGACCCTTCCCTGAATTATCCCATTTATCCAGAAGTATTATTCACTCTTTCCTTAATCCCACTTTCCACCCATGAACCCAGAGGTGCTCTGTATCTCCCTGGGTTTCCCTGACCTTGTTTGGAAGCCTTTCTTTGCCCATCTCCCTGGTTCCCAGACTGAAGGAAACATTTGCAGGAGCTCAGGGCTGGGGCTTCTGCAGACCCATTGCTTGTGCACAAAAAATTGAATTATTTGTTCCTCTTTTCCCTTTCCTTGATTGTCCCTGCTCACCTCTGCAGGTTTCCTGCTTCTGTGCTTGGAAAAGGCTGTGGTTTCACTTTTCCTGCCTATTCCCTCTGTTCTGGGCAGGATTGGTGCTCCTCTTCATCTTCCCTGGTGCAGAACAGCCTCTGCCTTTCACTTCTTCAATTTTTACCTCCTTGTTCTTCCCAGCGTCCAACTCATGAGGAAATCCAACCACCCAGAGCCTTCAAAAACCCTCACAAACACAGAATTTGTGCCCACCCATCACCATTACGCGCAGGTTTTTATTCTATATGTTTCTCCAGCTCTGAGGCTGGTTTATATGTGCATATATTTGACCTCAGAGGGATTATTGCAGCCACAAGAGTAAATAATGCAGCGGTGAATTATAAAAGTGAATACCTGAAGATGAAACCTGCCCTATCCCACTCACTGCCTCCTAATGGGAATGCCTGTGATTTATGACCTTCTGATAAAGGCATTCTGATGGAGAAAAGATGCAGTTAGAGGCAGGCAGGAAAAGGTGTCACGTAGTTTATGGGCTTTGAACTTTTATTCTGGGGCTAGAAACACAGATCTAAAAGGCTATTTATCAGAGCTGGGGGAACATGAAGATATTTGCTGATATTTTTAACATATTACTTTCAAATATTGCTGGAAAAGCTGGGTTTTCCAGCAAGAAATTTCTGACCAGGTTGTAAATATGTTTTCTCCCCAAATATTGATATTTTTTCCCATTTATTTTGCCCCTGACAACGAGGATTGCTGAAAAATGCAATTTTTTTGCTCTTAATGTATAGGACAATGTATCGATACTTTGGGAAAATGAAGATGTTGGAGCCTTTAGGCCTAGAAGTGATAAATGGAGACTGTCTAGGGTGAGATAATTACAAAAGAGTTGCAATTATTGTTGAAAATCCGGGCTAATTTGCATGCAAGGCTGCCAGGTTCTGTTTCGAGAAGGTGAACGAGCTGGATTGACAAATTTGTTAAATCTGCTGGAGAAGCACAGTTTAAAATAATAACAATAATTAGCAGTAATATAATTGATCTATTTTGCTCTGTGCATGACAGGAATTCACTTCCAATTGAACCAGCAAATTAAAGCAACATTTAGCATACTAAACAATATTGCTGCAGAAAACCTCTATTTATATCTGCCAATAATTGTTATCTAACTCGGAGGGATGCAGCAGTCACCTTGTGGTGCAGCAGACGTGGGAATCGCTGGAGAACTGCTGGAATTTTCCAATAAAAGGGACAATATCTGGAGCATCAAGACAGGGCAATAATCCACTGCTCCTTATGCTACCAGTGAGCTGGATTTTTGTGTTAGGAGGTTAAATAAAATTCAGTTTGGTGGCCCAGCTTGTGTTCTCTGGTTTGAAATAGATTATATTAAATCTGGAAGTGTGAGGAGAGGTTGGATTGAAAAACCCACCACAGCAGTCAGTCTGTGGTGCCCCTCATGCCATCAACAAACTGATGTCCAGGGGATTCAGTGGAATTCAGTTTGATGTCCAGATGGATATCTTCTGGTTTGAAAGCAAATAAATTAAACTTACAAGTGTGGGGAGAGGATGGACAAAAGAAAAACATGACAACATCACTCTGGGGGGAAAACAGCCTTTTCACTGCTTTCCACAGTGAAAGCAGTGGAAGTTGCAGCATGATCCTGGGAAAACAAAAGGGGCACCACTTTGGGGGGAAAACAGCCTTTGGAAGTGAAAGCAGTGGAAGTTGCAGCATGATCCTGGGAAAACAAAAGGGGCAAATCCTTTTCTGTTCCTTCTGGAGTTTTTTGGATGGAATCAGGAGGTTTTTCCATCTGGCTGTATGAGTATGTATCTCTGCCTTTGCTGTCGTTCAGAGTTGTGTTATAAAACCCCAGAGAAATCAAAACTGGGTTTTGGACATTGTCAGGTCTAAGCCAGAAAAAACAAAGCTCAATGGAAAGCTCAGCAAAGCCTTGCCCAGGGCCAGGCTTGTGCCATCCCAGGAGAGCCCTTCCACCCCAATCTCCAGTCCCTGGCTCTCCCAGCCTCTGGAAGCTGCTCCAGAGGGCAGGTGCAGGAGGTTGGCACATGGGCTGTGCCAGCTGTGCCGAGGCCACGCTGTGCCCCCTGGTTTGGAGAAGACAGAGCCTTTCCCTCCTCCCTGCCTGAAGAAGAGGGTTTGAAGAGATTCCATTATTCCCCATGGCCTGGAGGTCAGCATGTCCAATTGGAGCAAACCTGAGCTCTCAGCCACAGTGTCCTGAGGAGATGCTGCCCACAGGCCCCTGCTGATCCCTTGGTGACCCTTCCCAAACTGGGTCGTTAATTGTCTCAATACTAGTTTGATTTTGTGAGCCTCTCCACAGCACTTGGCAGTTTTGTCCCTCCCTTGCCTTTGCCTCCCCTCGACAGGAGGTCAAGGTCTACAGCTCAAACTCTGTCTGAGGGGTTCTTGCTGAAGTAGGAACAGGTTGGATTTTTTTAATTCATTTTTTCTGATATCTGACCAGGAAAATGCACCATCCTGCTCAGTGCTCACCAAGGGCAGCTCCTCTCTGAAGTCCTGGGTCACATATTCCCGTGTGCTCCCTATGTCTGCTTCCCACCCCAGTGATTCCCAGGAAGTTGGCAGGTGTGTTATGGAGGAAGGAAAGGTTCTCCAGGGGAAAGGAGATGCTCTGCAGCCCAGGTGGTCACACACAGCCTGGGTGGGGACAGGAGCTGGATCCTGCTGCGCTTTGGAGCCTCAGGCTGGAATTCTCTGGGACACATCATTTACATCCTTGGGTGTGGAGCTGCTGGAGAGAGACCAGAGGAGGAGCCAGGGTGAGCAGAGGGATGGAGCAGCTCTGCTGGGAGGGAAGCCTGGCACAGCTGGGATTGTTTACCTGGAGAAGAGAAACTCTGGGGTGACCTAGTGGTGACCTTCCATTGCCTGAAGGAGCCAACAGGAAACTTGGAGAGAGAATATTCCCAAGGGACAGAGTGCCAGGTCATGGGAATGGCTTCCCACTGGCAGAGGGCAGGGATGGATGGGATATTGGGAGGGTCGTGAGGCCCTGGCACAGCGTGCCCAGAGAAGCTGTGGCTGCCCCATCCCTGGAATTGTTCCAGGCCAGGTTGGAGAGGGCTTTGAGCAACCTGGGACAGTGGAAGGTGTCCCTTCCTCTGGCATTGGATGGTGTTTAAGATGTCTCCAGGAGAACTTCTCTCCCTTGGCACTCCCTGGAGTTGAGTCAATAAAGTTAATGGAGCTCAGAGAGGGAGTCATCCAACCAAAGGAGAGTTTTAATTCTTTTTCCCATTTTAGGAAATGACAAAAGCTGTCATAGACTCTGCTCCCAGCAAGTACTGTCTGAGTCCTGGTGGAAGATTTCCCTAGAGAGCCCACTTCCAGCCTAAGGAATCCCAGCCCCATGGGAACCCCAGCCCCAACAAGAAAATTGTTTCTCCCTCCTAGACCTGGTCTAGACCTCATCTGTCTTGCTGAAGCTAGTCCCACCATTTTGATTTGGATGGGATATTGGGAAGAAATTCTTCCCTGTGAGGGTGGTGAGGCCCTGGCACAGGGTGCCCGGAGAAGCTGTGGCTGCCCCTGAATCCCTGGAAATGTTCCAGGTCAGGTTGGACAGGGCTTGGAGCAACCTCAGCTAGTGGAAGGTGTCCCTATCCATGGCAGGGATGGAACTGGATGGTTTTAAGGTCCCTTCCAACCCAAACCATTCCATGATTTCAAGCAGCTCCTGCACTCTGATTCAAAGTCTGACCATAGGGGTCCTTCTACAGCCTTGGCTCATGTGTGGAAAAGATCTTCAAGGCCGAGGCAAATTCCTCCTCCACAGCATTGCATCTCATCCCTGAAGGGAAATACCAGGTTGAAAGAGTCAGGATGGTGCCCAAAACTGAGCCTGAGAGGTCCTGACAGATCTCCATGGCACATGTCAGACTCCATCTGGCTCCCTGCTGCATTTAATAAGTGACCTGCTTTTCCAGGGACTGACATTAGTGAAAAAACTGCTTAATTTTACTGATTAATTAACACAGGGAAGAGGTCTGACCATGCTGTGGAGGTAGTAATGTTCCTTACTGCACCACGAGGGGATGGTTCCAATCTGTGACCCCGGAGCAGCTGGATCATTACTGCCTGTTGAACAGACACCAGAATCCTCTTTCCTGTGGGTGAGCCAAGCACTCACAAAAGGAAATATATGCCTGGTTTTTGGCATCAGGAGATCAGGAGATAAGGACAGAGCAGGAAGGGCATGAAGTGCATGCCTGTCTCCAGGAACGTCAGCCAGCCACGTGCCAGGAATTTCGGGGAGGAGGCGTCTGCTCTGTCCAAAGGAGGAGTTGAAAGGAAAGCAGAGGAAACCTTGCCTTTTGTTCTCGGGTGGGTGATCAGAGTGAGGCAGCTGGGGAGGGAGGGGGGAGATGGTTCTGGATGTGAGGCAGCAGCAGCAGGGCACGGAATCCACGCTCCTGGGGTTTGGGAGCACATCCCGAGTGCTGGGATGGATTTACAGCCCGCTGAGCTCTCCTGGGGGTTTGGTGACCCAGCAGGCCTGGGGATAGACAGGGGAGCAGGAACTGCTCCTCAGCCTTTGGCTGGGTTGTAGCTGTGGCCAGGGGCCTGGGGACCTTCCCCTGCAGCATTTGGTGGTGGCAGCTTGGGTTTGGTGCTGGTGACAGGGCTGGTGGTGGCCCTGGCTCAGCACTGACCTGTCACCCCCAGGCCAATCCTTCAGATACCAGTCCCAGGGAGCTTTTCCCTCCCTCAAGGAGTGGTGTGGTTATAAAGGAGGAATGAGGTTAAAAACCCAGGCACCCTCAGCATGGGCTGTGTTTTCATCCTCGGGAAATTAATTCAGTTACTGCAATCACAATTCCATTTCCTACTTCAGTCTTTCCTCGTCTTTCCGTAAGATCAAAAACAGTTTGGTGACAAATTCCTCTGATTCCTTCTTCTCTTTTTTCTACATTTGATGTCAATTATCTCTGCAAATTCCTGCTCTGATGCCATTAACCATCCTTCCCTTCATCCTTTTATTCCTGCACAGAGGTCAGCAGCTCTGGCTTCTGCAGGACACTTCCCAAGGAAAGGTCAAAGAGGCTGAGATGCCACCACCATCATCCTGTTTTCCCAAGGGTCACTCTCCTAGCCTTTTGGAACAATCTGGATGCCTCTTCCTCCTTTTCCCTCATGATACAGACATCATGGATGCATTTTGAATATCCGATCTGACAATACCTTCCTCCCTAATCATCCCTCCAGACCTGCTCTGAGATTTTTGTGGTAAATCCAGCACCAGATCCAGGAGAAAGCGTCTCAGGCGAATATTGTGGAGTTTCTTCCCCCGTAGGAAAATGTAGTCGGACTGAAATCAAAACATTTTGAAGGAAACGTGTTGATTTCGACTGGGAAGTATCAAAACAGATTGTTTCAACTTTCTCGGTTTGTTTTGACAGTATCAAAATGTTTCATTTCCATGAGGTAAAAACATTTGGGGTTGATTTTGCTCTCAGCTTAGTTTTCATTTTCCCTTTCCTTGAAATCATTGTATTTTTGTCATGAAAATCTTGAATAGAAGCTTGTGGAAGTGTCAAAATCCCCAAATGGGAACCCTTCAGTGTTCCCAGGTCAGAGTGGAAGCCGTCCTTTCTCCTGGGCACCCCCAGCCCATCACAGCCCCCCAAAGAGGGCAGAAATAAACCCAAACCACCTCTGGAGCCAGGCAGAGGAGAAGGAACCACGGTCTTTCCTCACTTTATTTCCTCTCATCCTGATGTTTGCTGCCAACCCTTTGGGGTGCTGCTGGAATTCCCCACCCTGTGCTAAAAAAGCTTTATGGAAGCCATGAAAGCCAAGCCACATCTTCATTTCTCACCTCCGCTCTTAACAGCTTTTGTTCCTGGAAGGAAGGAAGTGTTTTATGTCCTTTAGTGAGGCAGATCCATCAGCAGACTAAGGAAAACAATTAAAGCAAGGTAACACGTAGGAATTAACCTTTAGGGGGTAGACCCAGCTCAAATGACTCCTCTTCCTCGGCCTATCTGCATCCCAAGGTGGTGATTAATTTCTCCCTGCCGCTCATTACCGTGCTCTAAAGACTGGAGAAAATTAGGAGGGAGCTTGAAAATCCCCAAGCTTCAAAAGGTTTGATTTCCTGGGCCCATTTTTTTTTCTGCTTTCCCACTGGCTGATTTCCCACGCTGCTTTTTCCCGGGCATTTGGGGATGTATTTGCCTCTTGTGCATCATCATGGCTTGGGAAAAAAATGGTTTTCCTTCCAAAGTGACTTTTTTTGTGCCTCTCAGCCATGCCTGAATGATGTGCATTCCTTTAGGTGGAGGAGATGAGGGGTGAATGACCTGCAAACTTGACTTCCCCCTCTCCATGGGGATATTACTTAAGTGTCTCCTTCTCTCTTCTACCTCTGAGTGTTTTAGGAGGTTTGGTATTTTGGAAACTCCTTTATTCCAGCAGCTGAGGCTAAAACTGGCAGGGATGAGAAGGCCACATCCCATAAGCTTTATTTCTGCGAAATCCTCAGAGTTACAGGAGTTTGGGTGGATGGGTGCTGGGCCTGGGGAGCAAAAGACCCAAAAGTGGAAAGCAGCAGGTTCAAGGCCTGCAGAGAGCAGAAGGAGGGGATGGGGACTTCAAAATAACGCACAGACTCCTTTGTCTAAGCACAAGAAGCACAAGTGCAGCTTCTTCTGAGAGCCAAAGCAAACCCCCTGTACCTGGAGCCCTGCCCGGGTTAATTTAATGGGTCCAGCCCAATCCCACAACGCTGAGGCCAAGGGGTCACGTGGAGTGTGAGTGGTTTAGGAATACATTTGGAGTGGAATATGGGCTAGAGTCCCCTGAACAAGGAAAAGGCCCAGCAGAAAACTTCTCCCCACCACAATGAAAGGCAAGCTCGTGCAGGGGTCTGGGGGCGCAGATGCCTCTGCTCCCTGGCCCCTCCTCTGCCCCTCACCACAGGACACAGCATTTCCTACAGCCAACAGCCTTGGACAAATGACAGCATAAAACCACATCCCTGGCTTAAAAAGGGGCAGAAAGGAAGACTGAGAGGGAACGAAATGGGGCTGAAGCAGGAGGGAAAACAAACCCCCACTGAGCTGTTATTCCAGACGTGGTGGAAGCCCAAGATCATCCACAGGAGCCCTCAGAAGTTCATAAACACCTTTGTTTGTAGTTTCCACTTTGACTTTGTTCAGACTGGAGGGGACAAATGCGTTCCTGTCGCTGGCTGCTGATTCTGCTACTTCTCCAGGAAGAAATGGCTGCGCCTTTCTCCGGCGCGTGCCTCATAAAACAGGGATTAAGAGCACTTTTTTCAAACATCGTTTTTGTAATAGCGCGGCCCCAAACCCCTTCAATCAGCAAACTAGAGCACGGCTTGACAGCCTAAACTGCCATTCCTTAACCCACAGGACAAGAAGTGCCATTTGCACATGGCTGAGTGGTGAGCAGCAGAGATTCATGTTGGCTGCTAATTGCCTTTGGCTCCGAGCCACGGCACAAACGCTCCAGCACCCAGCCCATTCCTCCTCTCCATCCCATCCTGGGAAATGGCTTTGCCTGGATTTCAATGACTCAGGAGTGTGCGGAGCCAGAATTCTTTCAGGAAGGTGGGCAAGGAAAGGGCAGCCTGGAGGAAAAGTTCTCCAGCAATGCCTCAGGAGCTCCTGGGTACAAGGCTCCAGTTAAAGCCTGCTGTGAATATCTTGGGATATTCAGTTTTCCACGTCTTTCTATGTCTGGAAAGACCATGTGGAAGAACTCCTCTGGCCTTCCAAATCCTTTAGTGGAAGGTGTCCTTGCCCGTGGTAGGGATTCAAGCAAATTGGGCTTTAAGGTCCCTTCCAACCCAAACCATTCCACGATTCCATGATATTCCACCCTAAACCATGCATCCCAGTGCTGTTGGAGGTATCTGAATCTGTCTGGGATTGCCACACAGGACTGGAAAATAACACAGAGGAATTGCAAGGTCCCACCAGGTGATTTTCAGCAGCCCTGAGGTGGATGCTCCTTCAAATGACCTTGGCTGTCTCTGTGGGCACCTGGAATCACCCACCCAAGGTCCTTTTCTGCCTGCAGAATACCCCAGGCCAGCTCAAAGCTGGGCCAGGCTCCAGCCCTGCCTCATTCCCAACCTCTGATCCTGAAAACTGAGTCAGGATTGCAGGGATAACTCCACCAACCCATGTCCACAGAGTGCTGCAGGAAAAATGAGCATTTCTGGGATCTGGGCCAGAATCTGCAGCAAATAATGTGAACAAGGCTTGTGAATGTTCAGATTTAGCAAAAACCTGAGCAAGCCTCCTTGAAAGGAGAGGAGGGAGAGGTGGGACCTTAAGGGTCCTTCAAGGGAGAGGAAGATGATGTTGGTTGTCCAGGGAACCCAGGTGAGAGACCAAGGTGGGGGTGCAAGGAGATGATGATCTGCTTCACTAAACACTCTGCCATCCTCAGTAGACAATCCTGATATTTTACACTCTTTTAAAATTCTAGTAATAACTTTCAAAACTTATTTGTAGAAACAAAATTCTGTGAATAATTTTTGGGGTGCTTGGCATGAATATTCCCAAAAAAAAACCCCTTGGCATTTCCAGAAGTCTGCACAATTTCTCCTAAAGCCATGTGAGAGAAATTATTGATAAACTTCATTAAATTCTCAGATGGTTTATGTTGGAAGGGACCTTAAGGATCATCCAGTCTGCCCCTGCCACTTGTTGGATTTGTCATTCCTGAGGAAAGAATGGTAGATTTTGATTTCCTGTATCCTTCTGCTCTCATTGGTGATGTTTTGTAATGAAATACGACTGGCATGGATTTTCTTTTAATGGATTTAATTGAAATGATGGCAAATCATTCCAGCTGAAGTGTGGGATATGAAATAGGAGTCTACTCCCATATTTACACTCCTAACAACCCAAAATGTGGGGTTTCATGGCAACAAGGAGCTTTCATGGAAACTGCCCAGCACTGCCTCCAAACACTGATTTCAGTTCATTATGTGCTCTGTACCTTCAGGCAAAACAGCACATGCAGGCCCTAAAGCAGGAGCAGCGAGGATTTGGCAAGTTTAGCTACACCCAGAAAGGATGGAACCAGCCAGGGATGCCATGAGGATAATGGCAGACTTTCCAGCTGAGTGATGGGGAAGTATCCACGGGGAGAACTGGGCAGTGTTTCCCCGGGGGGGACAAGCCAAGCTACAGCTCCCTGTACTGTGCAGGCAGAGCTGGAGCTGCTCCCTCAACCCCAGGAACCAGGCTTGTGTCAGAACTGCAGAATTTTAAAATTTCCATCAGGGATTGTAGCGATAGGATAAGAGGGAATGGTTTAAAACTGAAAGAGAGCAGGGTTAGATGGGATATTGGGAAAAAATTCTTCTTGTGAGGGTGTTGAGGCCCTGGCACAGGGTGCCCAGAGAAGCTGTGGCTGCCCCTGGATCCCTGGAAGTGTCCAAGGCCAGGTTGGACAGGGCTTGGAGCAGCCTGGGACAGTGGAAGGTGTCCCTGCCCATGGCAGGGGTGGGACTGAATCATCTTTAACCTTGCAACCCAAAGCATTCTGTGATTCCACATTTCTCTGAAGCTCTGGAGATTTTCTGGGACATGATGGGATAGCAGGGGCACTGTGTGGTGCTGTCAGGGTTTGTGGTACCCCTTTTTCCAGAAATAACTGCAGAAGCTGGGCATTCCCTGTGGATTTGGGAGTGCCACACCTCCCTGCCCTCTGCAATGCTCCTCAGAGTCCCCTCAGGTCACAGTGCCCTGACCTGCTGCCTCCTCCAGTGTGCTTGACAATTAAATGTGAAGAAGGAGCTGCTCCAGGAAGAACACTCTGCTGTTTTGGGGCCAGATCAGCACCTTTTAATCTTTATTAGATGAAAGATGATCCTCTTACTCTCACCAGAAATTCCTTTGCACGTTGTCACTTCCAGCTCCCATCCTGCCCTCATTCAGGGGGTGATGCAGGAGTTCCTGCAGCCTGGAACCAGGCTGGGGCTTTCCTTACAGTTTGGGGGGAAAATGCCAAAAGAGGTGTGCAGTGGCATGGAGACCTCAGAGAAATGGGGGAACTAATGAGGAAAATTGTCAATCCCAGCTGAGAGGCTTCTCCACCTGGCAAAGGCTCCTACCAGGGACATGTCAGGGATAATAAATCTCCTCTCCATTACCAGAGACACCCTGAAAATGTAACTCTTCTATATCCTATATCTGAAAATATAACTATTCTATATCTGAGTGGATCTTCTTACTGCTATAATGACCAGGACAAGATAAACAGAAGTTCAGAGTGATACCAGACTCAGAAATCAGTTAGTTCTGACTTCAAGTTAATGTTTTCCTTCATGCCTTTTACTAATCAGCATTAAATCAAAACAGTTTGTTCAAGACTTTAATTTGTTTCCCCTTATTTTCAAAGCAGGATGCATTTCTCTCCCTTCTGGAATAAAAGCTCTTTTAGGGAAAACATGTCCAAATCCTCATTTCTCTGTTTTGGTTTTCTACCTGTTAGGAATAAACGCGCTTTCTTAATAAGCATGAGAGATTTGTGCATCAGGAGCAGAGATTTGCTTTGTGAATACCTGCTTGGAAATGCTCTTCTGAGGCATATCAGATGTGTCCAAATCAGGGATCAAATCTCTTCAAATCAGCTGTGACAGCTCTGTGTGCTGCTCCCAGCCCAGGACACCGGGATAGGGTGGATAAGGAAAGGAGCAGACCTGTGATGGTGACATTCCCTGATTCCTAAGGAAACTGCTCCCTGAGGATTCACTTCTGGCTGTAAAATTCAGTTTCACTGACTGGTTTTCTGCTCTCCACTCCTCACAGCAACTGGTGGGAAGAAGCAGGAGCAGGGAGAGGCTCCTACTCCATGGATTTACCTCCTCTGCCACTGCCAGGGATGGAGAAGGACTGAGGTCAGCCCTGGAGTCATCCATAAACCACCGACAAGTCAGAGCAGCCCCTCAGGTGTTTGCAGGTGCACCCACAAACTCTGGAGTCCTGGGGACATGGAACAAATACATTTACATTCCAGGGAAACAAAAAAAAAATGGGGATTTTTTTTCTGTGGAAACAGGAGTGAGGGTAGCTGGTGGTGGGAGCACAGCTGCTCTCCCAGCAGAGGGATGATCATCCCTACTGCAGATTCCTGCTCTGCCACGCTCCTCTGTGGCTGTGGGCACACGAGAAGGGACTGGAGCAGCATTTTGTCCTCACAGAGGGGACTGCAGCTGACGATTTCAGCAATGTCACAAGGCCCTTGCAGCATCACAGACTGGTTGGGTCTTTCTCCTGAAGCTCCATTGGCCTGGAGCTGCTGTGGCTCAGTCTCCACAGGCTGGGAAGGAAGTCACATTTAAATCTGCCTCAGGAGGGGACCTGGGAGAGTGGATTTCCTGCAGGAGATGAACTGGGATGTGTTCATGATGCAGCGTGTGATCCCTCAGACTGTGTCAGCCTGAAGAAGACAGAGAACAATTCCACTGCCAGCTGCCAGAGATTTCCCAGAGGGAAAGGAGGCTCTCTCCTAATCCTACCTGCAGCAGGAAGGCTGAGCTTGACCTGTGTGCACAGACACTGCACTGGCTCAGGTGAGGACAAGGATGTTCAGACAATTGTGTGACAGAAACTCAGATGCAAATCCCTGCCCATTCCTGTCCCAGGCTTGGAATCCCCAGTCCAAGCAGGCCCGTGGGATCTGGAGGTGGAGGACAAGCCCACCCTCTCAGAGCCCTTCCTCCCTTGCTCCCCAGCCCTTCAGCTGGGGTGGCATTTCCTCCAGAGCCTGGCAAGGAGCCTCTATCCCCCAGACCTGAGTTTTCCTGGGAAGTGCTGCTGGTGGAAACCTGACAGAGCTGTTCCAGCACAGGAAGAACATTGCAAGGAATGCAAGGCCATGGAGAGGTTTAAAACAACCTCCAGCCAGGGCTGCGAGAGCAGCTCCCACCTCTCTGGGGCTTTCAGGGGCCTCAGCTCCTTCTGTCCAGCCGAGCATGGAGCCCATGTGCAGGAAGATCCTCAGAGGTTATGGACTGGACAAGGCTGGGCAGAAGTTTTCCAGCAGTGTCAGAAGCCACATTTGTGCCCCCCTGCCAGCTTTCAAATCCTTGTTCTGAGCACTGGAGGTCTGAGTTCTCAAAGAAACCATTGTCAGGATTTGTTTAAAATGAATGAAACTCTACTTTTTTCCTAATCTTGTTTATATTGATCCCTCCTATGAAATCAAGGAACATGTAATCAGCTTTTCTATATATCACAGGCTGGTAAAGGTCATCCAGATATCTACATCAAGCCAAAATGTGAATGATGGCAAATATTTCCACCCTAAACACAGAATATATCTATTACAGCCAAGGACAGAAGAGAGAAGGATGTTATCAACATTGATTTTAATTAATGGCATGGAAGAGAAAACCCCTGAACAAGCACCCTGTGCCTGCCCAATTTAATGAATGCCACTTTTCACCTGGAGCTCAGTTGGGTTCCTGAAGCTTCCGGTCATGGAGGGATTTTCCAGACCTGGATGCTTTGGGAGCAGATTGGTTGTACCTGTTCCCTACTTCTTGTTGGCCCTGAAGCAGCGATGATCCAACCCTGACACACCACCCAGGAGATGCTGCCAGCCCTGCTCAAGCACACCAAGGACTGCACATGATTTTGGGAGGTGAGGAGTTGAGGAGGAGCTGGAGCACACCAAGGTCAGCCTCGATGCCTCCACTCTGACTTCCAGCCCTCAGGATACAGATCCCAGCTCTGCCTGTGGGGAATGGTCTGGTTCACTTTCAGGAACCCTGTTTGCTGCTTACCCAGGAGCTCCTTGGCAAAGTCTGCTTTGATTTACAGCCCGTGCTGCTGGAGTTGGATCTCTTTGTCCCCTGAGTCTCATTGGGAATGACTTGAAGCTGCAACAGGTCTGTCCTCAGCACCAGGCTTCACCTTCCAGTCTGGCCATGAAGGGGTAAATTCCAGATGGTGACAGCTCCTAATCCAGGGAGCTCATGAAGGCTGAGGAAGCCTGGACAATTTATGATTTCATTCTAGAGGAGGGTGAGATGCTGAGGCTGGCAAGGATGACAAGGGAGGCCTCTTCTGCCTCCTGGATGGGATTCCAAAAGCAGGAGGGACCTCTCTGGCCACGAGTGCTGGGCTCCACTTCTCCCCACCCTGCCCAGATGTGATGAAGTAGGGCCACGTGCCAAATATGTTTGCAGTCTAAGTGCTGAACTATTCACTAAGAAAATTAGAAAGTACCAGCTTAGGCAGCCAGAGTTTCTGGATAGGCCTTGGAATGGCTTCTCCTTCCAGGCTGGAGCTATGTCCATCTCCTTGGGACAGGGAAGGACCACTGATTCCTGCCAACTTTCAAAATTGTCTTGTAAAGAAGAACAAACTCTTGGATGGTGGAGGTAGATTAGGGGTTTGCTTTTCCAGATCCTTTTCCCTTTGTTTGTAATGCCCACAGACATTCCAGAGGCTGCATGGCTGAGTGTTTAAATGAGAGAACACTTCCTGGAGAAAATGACCCATGGAACACTCCCAGAGCTCTGGGACACAACAGCAGAAGAGGCAAAGATTACTAAACAGGCAAAAATTCCATGCAGGTACAGCTCCAGCTCTCAGCAGGTGGTGGGAATAAAAGATGATGAAGGCAGAGATAAATGTGGTGTCTCCTGATGGTGGGAGATGAAAGCACACTGGAGTCAGGCATTTGTGTCTGTCTGTTCTCCAGGAACTCTTGGAAAGAGGGCTCTGCCTGTGTTTTATTGGAATAGAAGCCAGACTGCATAAAAAAGATCATTAGGGGCTGTGTTGTTTTTATTATCTGTGATTTTTTTTGCCTCGTGCTAATGAATCCCAGACCATCCCAGCCCAAACCTAGCTGGGAGGAGAGCTGGAGGGATCCCTCCCTCTGCCAAGGCTGAGCTGCTGAGCATTTAATCACAACCAGGAGATGGGAACCAAGCCCAGAGCTCTTCAATGGCCACTTCCCACGGAGAAAGGAGGATTTGAAAGCATTCCAAAGTGTCCAAAGGCAGCTTGGATCCAGCTGTTCCAAACAAGGCTCAGAGGTGAGCACACCTGAGCACACCAGTGAGACCACTGGGGCCCTTCCCATCCTGTACCTGGAGCAAAGAGCAGGAAAACTGGAGCAGAGCTTTCTACAGCAACCTGGGCTACAAATCCATGGTATCCCAGGATAATCCTTTCTTCCTGTACAAGAACAAGAGGATCAAAAAGGACACGAGCAGAGGGTGGTTCAGGCAAACAGGAGGAGATGGGTTTCATCCATTCCCTGGATGCTGTTTGTGACAAAGGATATGGTGACTGCTGAGAGTCCACTTGGATTAGGGAGGAAAAATCCATGGATACAGAGAAACTAGGGCCTCCAGTTGCCCCACCTCTGGTTTAGGTCAGATATTAGGGAAAATTCCTTCACTAAAAGGGTGGTCAAACACTGACACCACTGCCCAAGGCTCTGGGGGAGTCATGTCTGTGGAGGGATTTAAAAGATGTGGATGTGGCACTTGGGGACATGGGTCATTGGTGGCTTTGGAAGTGCTGAGGGAATGGTTGGACTCAATCTTGGAGTGCTTTTCCAACCTTAATTATTCCATGATTCTACACATAGACAGCAAAACCCTTGAGGTGGAGTCTGTGGGGAATGCTACCTGGCTCTGAACTCAATCCACACTGGAACAGATCCTTCACCCAAATATCTCTAGGGTGCTGATGATGCTGGTACAGCCTTTCTCCCTCTCCCTGCTTGGTCCAGGTCCTCCCCAAATCCACTAAAACTGCCCTGGAGGCAGGTTGGATTCTTTATTTACCAATCCTTATTCTCACAGCTGGGAAAGTCCTGCTGTCCAGTGGATCACACCTTGTCCAGTGGATCACACCTTGTCCAGTGAGTGCAAGCAGACGTCGCCCCTTGCTTTCAGTACACGGCCAGAATATTTCTGCCAGGCAGAATTCCTTCCAGAATTCCTCACTGGGACCTGATGCCAGCCGGTCAGGAAGACAAAACAACTCTTGTCTCATGAATATGGAGCAGGGAGAAGGCTGCTCCAGGGGGGGAGGGAATGTGGGGAGCATCAGGGATTCATGGAGCGCTCCAAACGGCGCTCACGGCTCAGCACTCCAGAACTGCAAATGTTGATGATTCCGGCGGGCTGGGGCGACACTTGGGGAGAAATGGACACTTTGGAAAGGCAAATTCTCTGCCAGTGAGAACCGCTGCCTCAGAGCTCATTCTGAGCTTGGCACCGAAGTGAGGGAAATGCCTGGGGCACGCATAAGGATTCCTGAAATGTTCCATTTATCCCATTTTGGGCTGCTGGCCGTGTTTATGGGCAGTGCATTAACCCCTGGCTGAAACGATTGGCATCAGCAACTTCCCAGTGCCCTTCCCACTCCGCTAAATCCAACAGCAGAGAATGGGATGTGTCCAGCACATGGCTAATGTGGGATTGCAGCGGGAGCCCCGCTGGAAATGGAGAGAACCCTGCAAGAGGTGGTGTGAATTCATTAGGAATCCGTGCGGCTCCAATCGAGAATATCGAAGCAGTGACCTTCATACAAAATGTATCGTGCAACGCTCTCTATTAAAATAATCATAAACACAGTCAGCAGTAAGCAAAACAATCCAAATGTGCCTGGAAAACAAATGCAGCCAGGGGATGGTGGATGGAGCAGGGATTAAATTTCCATTTAGGTATTACAGGCCATGAAGGGGTTTTTTTGCCTTTTCTCTTTTCAAGCAGTGTTTCCAAAATCAATAGCGGGGGGAGGGAAATGGGATGATTTGGAACATGGGGAGTAATTGCTCCGGTTCATCACTGCTTGTGTTCCGTGCTGGAGCATCCATGAGGGGAGCAGGCTGCTGAAGCCAGCCCCAGTCAATATTTGTCCAGAGCACAGGGAAAAATCCTGCAGTTCCGTGGGCTTTTGGATGCCATGCTTCCCCTCTGCCAGCATCTGTCCTTCCCTTGGGGATGAGACCCATGGATGCAGGATCAAAGCACCATGGTACAGATGGCACAGGAACACACAGAGCACGGCAAAGCCAGACTGGGATCTGTGGGATGGCAAAACAGAGCTACAGAGAGACTTCCAGAGGGAGGGATGGGGCTGTGCCAGACCCTGAGCTCCTTCCAGGGGCCGTGACAGGGTCAAAGCTGAAGGAAAATACTCCTTTTGTCTGCCTGAGATACTACAAATGAAGTCCTGCTGCAATTTTCAGCCCCATGCTGGCAGGAAAGGTGATGCCCCAGAGGAGAAGCCAAGGCTCCTTTGTGCATTCAGTAGAGAAACCAAAGGCCAGTGTCTGCTGGGAGTCCAAGATTAGTGGCTGCTCTCTGCTGGATACATCCAGCTGTCCCTAAAAATGGGGAGCTGGGAGCATTGAGCAGGAGCAGGGGTGGTCATGGCTGCCCACTGAGCATCATCATTCCCAGAGCGTGATCAATGAGCTTGGGAATGTTCATAGAATCCCAGGAGGGTTTGGGTTGGAAGGGAATTTAAAGCCCATCCAGCCCCACCCCCTGCCACGTGCAGGGACATCTCCCACTATCTCAGCTTGCTCCAAGCCCCATCCAACCTGGCCTTGGACACTTCCAGGGATTCAGGGGCAGCCACAGCTTCTCTGGGCACCCTGTGCCACGGCCTCAACACCGTCACAAGGAGTAATTTCTTCCCAATATCACATCTAACCCTGCCCTCTGGCAGTGGGAAGCCATTCCCCTTGTCCAGTCACTCCATTCCTTGCAAAGAGTCTCTCTCCACATTGCTTGTCAGCTCCTTCAGGCACTGGAAGGCCACAATGAGATCACCTGGAGCTTTTCTTCTCCGTGTTGAACAACCCCAGTTCTCCCAGCCCTTCCTCTTTCCCTCCATTATCTTGGAAGTGCCCACCTTGCCTTGAAGCCATGACAGCTTGGGGGTTTTCCCCATTTTCCACAAGTTTCTTCAAAACTTTCAGTTTTTCATTCCAGACCGGTTGCAGTTTTGCAGGAGCAAACTCAGAGTATCTCATCTGCTGCAGTCCCTGCTTTTCTCTTCAATGCTCTCAGGCCCTGCCTTGGCTCTTCCATTGGGTGATGTTGCCATCTCTTGCCAGGAGACCTGAAAAACCATGGGAAGGATCTCAGGAGTCAAGATGGAGACAATTCCCCTCTCCTGCCCTCTTCCCATCACCTGAGTGCCCCATTATTTTCATTCTTCACCCAGCTCTGCTCTGTTCCCTCAGCTCCTCCAGCACAATCCCTAAGAACAAAATCATTTTCAGTCTGGGCCTTCCTGGATTAGCTGCAGTCTTTAGCTACACAAGGGAAGAACAAGGAAGAGAAAAGGCTCCAGGGACAGACTTTTGTTGGAGGCTTTAATATATTTTGCCAGCTCCAGTGAAGTTTGAATTTATCAATTTTCATTCTCTCCTGACATTTCCCAACTTTTGTGCCACATCTTTTTTTTTGGATGATCAGCCTTTTTTTCATCCTTTCTGCTCCTTTCTCCTTTTGGGAAGGTTTCCATCTTGCTGCTAATATGTTTAGCCACCCTGCCATAGCTGGAATTTTTTGCAACATATTTTCCCTGTTACAGACCAGCCACCTTCCAGACTGCCTCCGTAACTTTCAGGCCCCCAAATTTTCCATCAATTTTCTACCATATTTTCTGGATTTGCCCATGTGATTTGAGAGAGATCCACACTTGCTTTCATCCCCTGTGCTTCCAAATGATTTTCTAATGCTTTGTCACCACAGTTATTTCCCGTGACCACCTCAGCAGCTATAACAAGTCCACCAAGTTTCAGGATTCTAAGATGACAATGCTTTTGCTGGATTGGATCCCATCTGGAGAAACCCCATCCCATCCATGGTGTGATTGCTTTTCTGATCTCCCCTTTCCTTTGTGTGCCAGGAGATCCTGGGCTGCCCTCCACGTCTGGCTGCACTCCCAGCACTCCCAACTTGTGTGGTTCAAACCAGTGTCCAGGACATTCCCACTGGAAATCCTCCCCCTGCCCTTCCCTCTTCCCTGTTCCTCACCTGCTGCCCTTGGGCAGCCTCGTAATTGATTGCATTGTTCATTGTATGATCTCATCTGAGGTTTTTCCCTTTTTTTTTCCCAGGGAATGAGGGAGGTTTGACATTTGCTTGCAGTGCCTTTCCAGTGCTCCCACATCAGTGAAATCATTCACCCTAAAAAGCACTTCTTTAAGTGAGCATTATCAACGAGCTGCCATCGATGCCTTCCTCCTGATTAGCACTAATGAATCTAATAGGCTGCTGTTATCAGTATCCTCGCACATCATATGGCTTATTGATGGACTTGGGTGCCTATTTGCTCTAATGAAAACTATGGAATTGCAGATCCATCATGCCTGAGTGGTGATGGAGCCCAGAGCCAGCTGTAATTGTTGATTCCTTCGCTGAGAAGGGGATTTGAGAAGCTCTAACTACAAAAAGCCATCAAGTATTTTTTTTTTTCTCCTAATGAATAACCCGCTTTCCCATAAAGGCAGAAAATTCACACTGATAAAGGAAAATAAATGTTCATGTAGAGCATAATTAGTTAGTGGGACTTGTCACCATGGAAAGTTGTTCAGCCCAAGGATGGGAGCGATGGAAAAAGCTCAGGGATTAAATGGACAGGCAGAAGGCCACAGTTACAGCTCGGGCTGGAAAGGGCTGGGAAGGATCCAGAGCTGCACATCCCAGGTTTCATATGTTCTCCCACAAATCGTGATGAGCCTTCAGGTGGGACAAGAAAGACAGAAAGACTTTCTAAAGTATCTAGGGAGAAACGAGGTCACCAGCCTGCTGAGCATCTGAGCTGCCAGTGCTCAGGGACCCCATTTTAGACCTTTCATAGAGTTCCAGCATGGTTTAGGTGGGAAGAGATCTTAAAGCTCACCCAGTCCCACTCCCTGCCATGGGCAGGGACACCTTCCACCATCCCAGGTTGCCCCAAGCCCCATCCAACGTGGCCTTGGACACTTCCAGGGGCAGCCACAGCTTCTCTGGGCAGCCTTTGCCAGAGCCTCCCCATTCTCACAGGGAACAATTCCTTCCCAATATCCCATCTAACCCTGCCCTGTGGCAGTAGGAAGCCATTCGCCCTTCTTAATTCTTATTTAAGCTGCCACATTCCCCTGTTTATAATGAAATAACTTTGTTCAATTCCTTATACATTAAAATAAGTTGTTAACAATGCTTATCTATAATGTGAACTCAGCATTCAATATTAGAATAAATGCAATAAACAACTCACATGCTTCAGAAAACTTGGCAGTTTCAGCTGAATATTTTTTAATCTAAAGAAAACCTTGGGGTCTGTAAAATCTGAACTTTTTCCCATTTGCTGTAAAAATCAGAACCATTTCCCATTTTTTTCCCAACCAAAATCTGGGTGCTAAGGGTTCTAAAGAAGAGGGTGATTGTAAAGGCTAAATTATATTGGATCAAAATGTGTTTTCAGGTGGGACAGGGGGCTCAGGGATCCCTGTTGGTCACACTCCTGGTCAGCACAGGTGTGGGGGTTTCATTCATTCCTGTGTCCAGCAGGAATTCCAAACCCACTCAGGCTGTTCATGCACATTTCTGGCTGGGTGACCACCAGCACCCAGTTTTGAAGACACCCATGACTCTGGGGACAGGTTTTTCCTGCAAATTCAGAAATCCCCTGGACAATCCAACCTGTGGCTGTCATTCCACAGGGAGATGGTGAACAGTCTGCAGGGATAAAGCCCTCATCCCATCTTCTCCTGGCTTTTCCTCTTATTCCTGGCATGACACAGGCTATGCTTGGCCCTGGCCTGCCCTGGTGGTCACACAGGGCACCTCCAGGTCAAGCCAGCTGTGCCACATCTGGCAGGTGTCAGGGCTGCACGGAGTAACCCTGACATCTAGTGGCTTCCAGAGCCCTGGACATCCCGAGCTGGGCGGAGCAGGGATGGGCAGGGGACACCCACAGCCTGTCCTAAGGCCCCTTCCCATGGATGCAGCTTTCCCACAGGGCACAACACGGTGTGGGCAACCAGCACCACCCCGAGGGATGTTGTTAAAGAGGTAATACATGGCACTAATTAATTATTTGGACCCTGTTTTATTATTTTTTTTTTATTTTTTTTTTTTTTTAACCAGGCTGTTGGGTTTTGGTAGCTCCAAAGCTGAGCTTGCCCTGGAACCTTGCCCAAGGGAAGTTTTCCCGTGGCCTCCTTGGGAAAACAAAGTGTGGGACAAAGGGTTTCACCAGACAAAGACCTGTGCTGCATCCTGTGTGCTGGAAACACCCCAGGGATGCTCCAGGAGCAGGCAGGAGGAGGTGCCAAGGACAGAGAGTTTTCAGTGTGACCTCTTCCCATGTTAATGCTAAAAATTCCATTTTAATGGAGAGCGAAGGCCCCACTTCCCCTTCCTGCTGCCAAGGTGGCTTTTGGAAGAGGGGTTATACAAAAAAGCCTTCTCTGAGCAGGAACACCCTCTGCCTGCTCTCCAAGGGAATGATTTTGGGAGGTGTGGGAGATCTGGCTGCCCTCTTGCAGCTGATCAAGGCAAGACAATGTCTGAGTTCAGTCAGCTGCTGGTGTCCCTGTCCCCTGGCTGTGCCAGCAGCTGGGTGCCCAAACCCTGCTGCCACATCCCCCAGGTGCAGCTGGAAGTCCTAAGGAAAGCACCCAGGAGTAGAGGCTGGGAAGATGATGGGAAACAGGGAGAGGTTTCACTGCACCACTCCCGTGACTCCCTGCCAAATAGAAATGCAAATCCTCCGTGGGGTGAAGGAATTCACACAAAAGCAGCTTGGGAAGCAGCAAGGATCAGGGAGCAGTCATCCCAGAGACTCCCGAGGGCTGCTGTCCCTGTCCCTGGTGCTGGCACTGCAGGCAGGCCGGGGGGAGCTCAGGGGTGCCAGGCTCACTTCTGGCACCGTTCTTCCCTGCTGACTCCAGACTTCCCAGCAATGTGGGAAATCACATTCCCCACATTTCTGGGCCCTCCCAGCTGCTGTCCCTCAGCACTGCCTGCCCTGGGAGCCCTGGGTTTGGCACTGATCCCACTCCACCAGCTGGGCAGGGCTGCTCTGGCATTCCCAGATCCCAAGCCCAGGTGGCCCTGCACGGAGCTGGTGGAGGTGAGGCAGGTCTGGGATGGGGTGGGGTGGAGCACGGCCTTCCACATGCTCTCTAACATCCCTGTGCTCGTGGTGTTCATCCACAACCCCTCCTGGACATCTCAGGAATCCTGGATCTCTCCTCCTTCTCCTGCTGCAGGCACTGGGAGAGCAGGCACCAGCCGTGGGATGGACAGACACACTCCTGCCACTCAGCCCCCCCCAGCTGGGCTCCCACCAGCAGGTTTGGCACGTCCAGACCTTGTGGGTGCCTGAAATGCTGCTTGGACAGACTCCCCTGGCAGCATTCCCGTGGTGCTGGTGCTTCTGCCGTGCTGAGGACAGTGGAACTCACCAGGATGTGAAATCCTGGAGCTTTGCACAGGGAAAAACTCCCCAGGGGAAAGCAGGGAAGAGTTTGCCTGTTTTCACAGAATCCCAGGGTGGTTTGGCTCGGAAGGGACCTTAAGACCATCTCATCCCACCAGAGGGACACCTTCCACCAGCCCAGGCTGCTCCAAGGCCATTTGGAGAAGGTGAGGATGGGAATGAGGATTTGCTCCAAGCACTGCCAAGGGCTGCAGTGGCTGGGGGTGTAAAAGCTCTGCCCCATACCTACTGACCCCCCAAGGTCCCCAGGGAGGGTTCCCACAGAGAACTCCCATCTCCCCACCCAACCCAAGCCTTTCCCCCTCTCCCCCTGCCATCCCTCCTCCCTGGACAGATGATCCCATGATTTCCCATTCCCTTCCAGCTGTGTTTACAGTCACAGGATTCCTTCCCCCTCCTGAAAGTCACTGCCAGGGTGAAATTTGAGGTTGTAAATTATTAAAATGCTATCAAGAGTGTGGAGACTTGCCCATTTTTTTTTTCCTGGTGGTGAAGAAGCTGATGTATAATTCAATTTTTCCCCCACACTTTCTTCAGTAATACTTAAAAACTTTCCATGCACACACACACACGGAGGCAGATCCAAACCTTATTTCCATTTATTTCAAAGTCTCTTTGGGCCAGAGGCTTTATCTTCTCTCCTTCGGCTCAATGCTGAGAAAAGTCTGGGTGCTGTCATTATATGAATAATATATAGTAATAATAAAGCATTCTTCCTTTCAGAATGTTTCTTCATAAGAAATGATTTTAAATGCTTTTTCTGAGGGAGAAGAAGCAGGTGAGAGCACATATATGGCACACAATTATTACTGTTCTTTAATAGAAAGAGCAAAGCCAGCTTTAATTTACAGTTTCCTGACAGGATCTCTTTAAATCAAAACACAATCCTGCTTATCATTTTCTAGATTTTAATTCCTGGGGCTGAAACTTCTTTGGCTGGTGTCTAACAGGGTTCAGCTTTCCTTAAAACAGGAAGGAAGCAAACTCTTCTTTTTCCAAACTCCTCTTTTCTGCTCTCACATTTAAGCAATTTTAGAACCTTGAGGGATTTCTGTGCTCCCAGGAAAAAAAAAAAAAAAAAACAAAAACAAAAAAACCCAAACCTTGGCTCCAGGGGCAGCCACAGGAGGTCAATGGTGGCCTCTTAGAAATACATCCAAACTCAGTTCCAGACAAAAGCTCCTGGAAAAGCCAGGCTGCACCATCCCTGTAGCTCTTTTCTGGTGACTGGAAGCTGAAACCTCCAAATCTGGGCTCTGCCCAAGGGGGAAATGCAGTGAAGGAATGGGAAAGAGGAAAGAGGGCAGAAGCATGAGCGCTGAGCAGTGGGAGAGGGCTGGGAAAGCTGCAGAGGAGGGGATGGGATGAGGTTCAAAGCCCCATCCAGCCTGGTCTTAGACACTTCCAGGGATCCAGGGGCAGCCACAGCTTCTCTGGGCACCCTGTGCCAGGGCCTGCCCACCTCACAGCCAGGAATTCCTTCCCAAAAATCCATCTAAAGCTCCTCTCTTCCAGCTTAAAGCCATTCCCCTTTGTCCTGTCACTCCGTGCCTTGTCCCCAGTCCCTCTCCAGCTCTCCTGGAGCCCCTTTGGGCCCTACAAGGGGCTCTGAGCTCTCCCTGGAGCCTTCTCCTCTCCAGGTGAGCACCCCCAGCTCCCCCAGCCTGGCTCCAGAGCAGAGGGGCTCCAGCCCTTGGAGCATCTCTGTGCCCTCCTCTGGTTCCTCTCCAGCAGCTCCAAAATCCTTCTGGTGTTGGCCCCAGGGCTGGAGGCAGCTCTGCAGGTGGGGCTCCACCAGAGCCTCCCTCAGCCATTGTCACTTCTTTATAATAACACATAAATAATGTGTAAAACACACCAATGTGTGTCCTACATAATACCCAGCCTCCTTCAGCATGAGAAGCTCTTCCAGGAGGACTCACCCTGCCTGTTCCAGGAGTTCTCTTCCTACACCAGTGATTTCTACCCTTTGGGTCCTGGCAGGGAGCTTGAGCTGGGAGATCAGTGATAAGGTGCAGAGATATCCCCACCTGCTCCAGTGTTTCCCACAGAGCTGCTGCAATCCATGTTCTGCAGCTGGGGAAGGGGCTCTTCTCACCCTTCTGCAGCTCTTTCTGTGCTCCAGGACCTGGAGCTGCACCTCTTCCAAGCTTTTTGGTGGCACACATTCCCAGAGCTGCCACATCTCTCTCCAGGAGCCCAGCTGCATCCTGCAGGGAAGCTGGAGCATTAGCAGAGCAATTCCCATTGCACATCTGGCAAGTCTGGCACTTTGGGAGCATCAAGGAGATCCTAATGTGTGAACACGACCCAGGAACACAGTTCAGAGTGAAATGTAGCCTGGTAAATGCTCTCCTGATTTGGGTTTGAGAGCTCAAAAACTGCCAGAGATCTCCCAGCAAACCTGGGCTCTCCATCCACAGGAAGCACTGCAATGCCAGAGGGAGGGAAAACTGGGGAGAGGATGATAAATGGGGCTGTGAATAACAGGGGGTGAGCTGTACACGGATTTTTGAGCAAAAAGCACCCAGGGCACAGCTGGGGAGGGACAGCTCTGAGCTCACCCTGACATTTGTGTCCCTTGTTCACGTTTCCAACAAAACTCTGACTCCTCCTCCAGAGGGAGCTGGTACCAGAATGGAGGAGGAGAGGAGGCTGTCAGCTGTCTCCAGCAGCAGCATGAGGGAAGGATTGGTTTTGAAGGATTGTTTTCTCTCCTCCTAATGGAAACCAATCCATCGAGGTGCTTCTCACCTTGCTGAAGTAACAAAGAGGCTTTTTAGTGCGTCCCCCAGCCTGGCTCCCTAATGAATCTTCCGCTGTATGATGGGAACTGCAGATACAGAGCAGCAGAAGGCTGGGACTGCAAATCCATATTCCTAAAAAGGCCTTTTTTTAAACCAAACAGGTTCTTCCTCCTCAGAACACACTGTTCTTCTCCCAGGTGGACTTGCAAGGAGAAAGAGACAAATAGCATGGATCAAGGAAAGATTTGGGTTGGAAGGAACCTTAAAAATCCTCGAGTTCCAACCCTTGCATTGATGCCAATCATTAATTTCATTAATTGCCTTCCTGTTTATGGAACACAAACTTGGATGCAGACTCAATCTAAGAATTTAATTACGAGCAGAAATCACTTTTCTCTGCTGAACTTGGAAATTTAAAGTCACCTTTCATGCAAAGAAAGTAAATATCTTTCAACCACGACAAATTTTTGTGAGGTTTTAAAATTATTTCTCTTTTTTCCCACTCACTTGCTGCCTTTCTGTTCATTCTTGGAAGTGAGAGAAGAAATAATTAGCCAGAACAAGAGAGGCACCACAAGCACTGAAGTCGTTCAGCTTAGAGAGGAGAATGAGAAGTGATTTGATTGTGAGGGATGATGAGCAGTAATAAGAATTTACAGTTATTTCCTAGAAGCAACGGGGATGGAGTGTGGTCCTCTGTTAAAGCACTGCAAAGTTAATATTTTTAACTCAGAGCCTGGTGCTGGAATGGCAGAGGAAGAAGGAACTTGACTAAAACCCAGTGCAAGGTCTGCTGTGTCCTCTCAGCCCCAGATTGAGTCATTTCTCCTCGAGGTGTGAAGCTGCTGTGCCAAGGCCTGTCCTTCTGTTTGCTCTTGGGAAAAAAATGCAGATTTATGGCCGTGGACTCACCTCGGAGTCGTTTACCCTGATATCTGCTTCCCAGATAAGTGGATAAATGGGATAAATGGGAGCTGCTCCCTGCGCGCAGAGAGCCCTGTCAGTAAATATGCATTATTGCTGGGATTAGCCCGAGGAATCAGAGACATTGCTCATGCTTTGCTCGCTGCACACTTCCCCTAATTCACTGCTAAAAGCCCATCTGTTTAAATGAGCTCGTGGTTCCCGGTAATCGATAGGAACGCCGGGTTGTGCCAGGAGTGGTGGGATTGGGGAACCCCCACCCCAGCCAGGCACACCAGGGGCTGTCCTGGGAAAGCTGGAGAGACCCTAAAACCAGTTCCCTAATTGTGACTTAGCTGGGGCTTCACCCCAAAGTCTGACCCCAAAATCTGACCCCAAATCACCACCTGGCCACTCTACTTCTCCAGCTTCCCCTCCACTCTGTTCCTGCAGTCCTGAGGCTTTTAGGGATGGGATCTGAGGCCCCCAAACCTCTGAAAACCTGGCACACCCCAATCCCCATGGCTAGGAATGGCCCCAAGCCCCACGGCAGCCACGCTGCTGCAGAGAGGGTCTGGGGGTGGCAGCCCCAAAATGCAGGTCTGGGGGCATCACACTGTGACAGATGAGCAATGAGAGGGCTGACTTTCACAACTAAAAGGCAAATATAATGTACAGTTATGTTTTATCCCCCTTGCATTGTTTTCAGGGGCCTGCCTGGGTTTGGGACATTTGGGAGGGTCAGCTCGTTACCATGGCAGCACCTGACCCCCAATCGAGATGTAAAGAAGTGAACTCCACCACTGGACAGAGAAGAAGGAGTTGATGGACAGAACTTTGGGAGGGGCCAGAGGGTTAAAAGGCAAAACCTCCATTGTGTGGACGAGCACATAGTGGGGAAAATTCTCTTTTCCCAGCAGCATTGTAATATTTTCTCTATTCAGGTTCTCCAGGCTGCCAGGGGAGCTGGGGCTCTGCTGGACCCCAACCCCACCTCCAGCCCAGCCTGACGGAGACTCCTCTGTCACTGTCATATTTTCTGGAAAATCTCTTTGCCCAGGATTCTTCTCCTGGGAAGCTGACAAAAATGAAATTTTCAGAGAAAAGTGAAAACAATAATTATCTGACTTGCTTCTCCTGTGTTTTGCTGCTTTGGAATGTGGTTTGGACGTTGTTTACCAACAGGTGCATGTTTGATTGGTTTCATGTGAATTGTTTTGACTTAATGACCAATCACAGTCCAGCTGTGTCGGGACTCTGGAGATGGTAATGAATTTTTGATTGCAATTCTTTGTAGCCTTCTGTCTGTATCCTTGTAATATAATATAATATGATATGATATGATATGATATAATATAATGTAATATAATGTAATATAATATAATGTAATGTAATGTAATATAATATAATATAATAATCCTTCTAAGAATATGGAGTCAGATTCATCAATTTCCTTCCTTCAACAGGGAACCCAGAAACTACCACACTCCTCCACCATCCATGTTCCTTAATTGCCAGAGCATCTGCCTCACTCCAGGAGCAGGAGGGGCTGTGATTTATTCCACAGCCTTCCAGGCCACAGTTGGGAACGTTTTGCTGCAGACAGGGAGGCTGTGGCTGCTCCAGAGCAGCCCTGCAGCCCCAGGAGCAGCACAGATCCCTCTGTGCAGCTGCAGCAGCCTCCACCCAGCACCACAACCCTCCTTTTCTCCAGGTGAGCCCACACACAGGTCAGAGTTGTGTTTACTTGAGGCTCTGCAGGGATTTCAGCCTTTCAGCCATAGCTATTTGTCACAAAGCTCTCCTGGGGAGGTGGTTGCTGTGTGCTGGAGGCCACAGGGCTGCTGCTGCTGCTGCTGGAATTGCAACTTCAGCAGTGTGAGGACAGGGAAGTTGCTCCCTGCTTGAGAAAGAGGCAAAAATTAATGTGCCTGCAGACCTAAGGAGAACCTTTTTTTTTCTCTCCATCCCAGTACCCCGTGTGTTTGCACAGAGTAAATTCAATGTCCTTGCCTCTGGTGCCTCGACAAGGAACAGTTTGTCAAAGGAAAAGAACAACTTTGGAGACCCAGACCCAGCCACAACCTTCCCTTTGAATCCCAGCCTGTGCTGTGTTTGCTCCACTTGTAAAAGCCTGGTTTATTTGCCCACTTGAGCTCCTCAGTGTAAATATTTGCCCTTTCTCATTGCACTCATTAAACCCTCAGGATCAGAGCTGGATGGGAGCGGAGGGGCTTTGCTGGGCTGTGGGGTTTGCCTGCCCAGCCCTCGGGTCAGGCCGTGTTTGCTCAGCTGCTCAGCACATTTGGGGCCCCAGAGCCCCACTCAGGGACCCATTTCCTTGTTTATTCGATCGATTTGGGGCCGTGTGCTGAGAAATCCCTACCAAAAATTTCCTCATTCCAAGGCGGGTGTGAGCTGGGACCGCACAGGGGCTGGCAGGGCTTCCCAACCAAACTGCAGCTCACAGGAGCCTCCCCTGAGGGAAAAACCTGGGGTCAGTGAAACAGGACATGCTCAAGGCCAGGCTGGACAGGGCTCAGAGCAGCTTGCTCCAGTGGAAGGTGTCCTGGTCCATGGCAGGGGGGAATGAGATGGGCTTTGAGGTCCCTTGCAGCCCAAGCCATCCTGTGACTATGAAATTAAACTCAGGATAAAACAGTTTTATTTGTCTGCTGGTTGAGGGGAGAGGGGAATATTATGGAATCATATCCTAGAATGGTTTGGGTTGGAAGAGACCTTAAAGCTCATCCCATTCCACCCCCTACAGGGACACCTTCCCCAGACCAGGTTGCTCCAAGCTGGCCTTGGATACCTCCTTAGCTCTAAACACTTTCTGCTTTTCCCCCTCTACTCCATATCCCTGTTTCTTCACTGAGAAACAGTGAAATCATTGCTGGGGTCAGCAGGAATAAATTCAACACCACATCCCCCTTCCCAAACCTGATGGTGACTCCAGGGTCAGCAGGATCCACTCAAGGGATCAGACAGAGACACAGCCCCCTGTGACATCTTTGCACAAAGTGATTGGAAACCCAGACACCTTCCAGCCCACAGTGGGTTGATTCTCACACCCAAATTAATTCCCAGCTAATTTTTCCCTCCTGGGCCACCAGCTTGCTCCAATGACTACAAGTGATCCACAGCAGAGCATTCCCAAAAGGGGCCTTGCTAAAACCAGATGTTTTAAAGGACCAGCCCCACCTTAGGAAGGGAGAAATCCCTTTTGCCCAGCAAAGTTCTGAGGGAATGCAGGATACGAGGCACTTTATGACACCTGTGAGCTGCTGCTGGAATGATGAGTCTAAACCACCTGAGGAATGTGAGATGCTGGAGCTCACCAGAAAATATTAATTAATTATTCTTTAATTCTGAAATTTGCCTGGAAAACAAAGTAGGGCTATTTTTCCCTTCTGCAAGCAGAGATTCCTTTCTCTGATGTGAAGTTTTGCTTGGATTGATTTGCAATACAGAAGCTCTGCACAGAAGAGCCTTTAGAGCTGAAAAGCTTTGTTTAACCTCAGCAAAAACAGATCTCCAGACCAAGACGGAATATTTGTACAACCCAGTAAAGTTTTCAGCCCCAGTGGACTGCTCCTTTCACAGCCTTCTTCTCATCTCTCTCTGCCAAACCATTTCCCAACAGGAGCTGTTGCACAGCAGCCCCCATTCCCTGACTGCCTGTGGCTGCCACTGCCCAAATCCATGGGATGAGTGAGTGTTTCCTACAGAAATACAGCTGCAAACGTCTTGGATAATTCATCCAGGGACATTGTTCATTCATTTGGCTGTTAAATGGGGAGGGAAGGTGCAGAAGAAGGGAAGAGAGAAAAGCTCTTTTGGAGGGTTAGCAGCTACTGGAAGGTGCTGTGGTGCCTCCTGTCCTTCTCCCAGGACACATGTGATGCTTTCCCTCTCTCCAGCAGCATCAGGAGCCTGGATTTTCCAGCATGCCACTCATTTGCCATTTGGCTTGGGAAACCAAGAGTTCCACACAAACCTCCCTTCCTTCCAATCCCACATTCCCAATGACCCCAAACCTTCTTGCCCTGGAAAAGAGCAGAAAGGCCCTGTGCCATCAGTCAGAGCAGTGCAAGGACACAGCAGAGCCCTGCCACCCCTCCTGCCTTATTTCCCCCACCCAGGGAAGAGGGAAAAGCTCTTTTGGAGGGTTGGCAGCTACTGGAAGGTGCTGTGGTGTCTCCTGTCCTTCTCCCAGGAAACATCTGATGCTTTCCCTCTCTCCAGCACCATCAGGAGCCTGGATTTTCCAGCCTGCCACTCATTTGCCATTTGCTTTCCCAAGAGTTCCACACAAGCTTCCCTCCCTTCCAATCCCAAACCCTCCTTCTTGTCCTGGAAAAGAGCAGAAATGCCCTGTGCCATCAGTCAGAGCAGTGCAAGGACACAGCAGAGCCCTGCCACCCCTCCTGCCTTATTTCCCCTCTATTTTCCAAGGATTTTAGGACCCCTGCTCCCTGTTATTTATTGCTGTTACTTTGCCATCACTGCACACCCTCCCAGGAGGTTTTGCTGCTGGTGGCTGTGCAGGAATTATTGGTTTTCTCTCTCTACCCCCCGCTCACCCCACAGACAGGAGAGGTGCTGCCCCTCCAAAAGAGGGGAGCCCTGGGCCCCTCCTCAGCTTAAGGAAAGGCATTTCCCTTAAGCTGGAATAATTCCCAGAGCCCTCTGCCCCTTTCCCAGCAGCCAGCTCTGCCCACAGCTCCCAGCACAGTTTTTACAGCAGCTCAGGGTGGTTAATGAGCCCCATCATTGCCCCCTCAGGGCTGCCACTGCCCAGATCCAGCTCTGTCACCACAGGCACACGCAGGACCTTTTCTCCACACTCCTCCCTCTTTGTTCAAAGGTTCCCTTTACCTCCCAGGCGAAAAGAACCGTTTTAGGAGTGCAGATATCCAGTAAAGGTAATTCTGGATATTGATTAGGAGGGGAGGAAATGCAGAGCATCTTCCTGGCCACCAGCTGGCCTCCCAGGCAAAAAGAACCGTTTTAGGAGTGCAGACATCCAGTAAAGGTAATTCTGCATTGATTAGGAGGGGAGGAAATGCAGAGCATCTTCCTGGCCACCAGCTGTGGCCCTCTGGCTGCATCCCCCCAGATGTTTGCTGGCCATGCATCCCTCACAGCTGGTGGCCACTGGTGCACAGTGTCACCTTGAACTTTTCTTCTCACTGTAACTGATCCTGGAGGAGAAGAAAAAAAATCCCACTTGTCTTTGTTAGACTTGTTGGCAAAAAAATCTCTGCAGAGACCCTTTGGAAGCAGCCTTTCTTATGAAGGCTGAGCTCCATCCTGATATAAAATCCTCCATCTCCAATCCAAACCTCCCAGAGAAGGCATTTCACAGAGGGGTGTCCTGGCCAGCACCATGAAAATGCAATTACTCATCCCCTCAGTGGATGATGCTTTGGTTGTTCTGCACAGACTGAGAATTAAGGTTTGCTCCCAGCTCCAGCCAGGTTTTTCTGCTGGATCCAGGCCTTCTCTGAAAGGAAAGGTTAAATTTGGGTGCTCCCAGGGTCTTGCAGCAGGGAGGTCCCATGCTGTGTCACACCAGGATATCAAACATCTCTGTGGAACAATTGGCAGCACCAATTTTGAGCCTTGATTGGGCTCAAAGAGAGTGAAAACTTGTCAGGAGAACCTCTCCAGATGAATCGTCCTCTCAGAGCCCTGGGAAGAGGCAGAAATGGGAGCAGGAATCAGCAGAGATGGTCCCAGAGGTGCTCAAGCATCCAAAGACAGTTCATGGAGTTTGTGTTCAACCTCCTGGAGCTGCTGTGGCTGAAGACATGATCTGAGGCATTCCCATCAATCCTGCAGCTCCTGCTGCAGCTGGGGGCAGCCTGGAGACCCTTCCCCGCTGCAGGTCTGCTCCCACTGCTCTGACCAGTCCCTGCCTGGACCTCTCTGTCCCTTTTTGGTGGCTTTTCCACCACTTTTCAACTCGTGTCACCTCCCTTGGGGTTGGCTTGTAGAGTTCCCTCCCTTGCTGCTGCTCCTGTGGGATGGGACTCCCATCCTGCTTCCATCCCACACCTTCCCCACATGCCTGGGGGGATAATCCTTTAAGTGACCCTTTGGGGATTGCATCCCAAAAAAGCCTCGTTGTCATGCAGGAGCACCAGAAGTGCTTCCAGAATTAGCAGCTCCTCCAGGTTGCCCTGTTCAGTTTGAGATGTGCCACTTCAGAGCCCTTCAAGGGCTTGATTTGGGAAGTAAATGGGATTCGGAGCAGGTGAAACGTTTGGTAATTACAAATTATTGGAACACTTCACGTTATGAAAGCCCTTCAAATAATTTTAAATTGCTTTGTACTAATTGTGATCAGTGCTCCATTCATTTCCAAAACCCTCTTCAAACGACAAGCCCTGGGATATTTTGGGAGCTGGAGCCCAGTGCTTGGTTTAAAAAAAAAAGAAAAAATCACAAAAAATTACATTTTTGGAATGCTGCACTCCTGAAAGAGATGTGGAAAATGCAGTCACCAGTTGCATGTTCTGTGTTGCTGGAGCAACATTCCAAGGCCAGTGAGTACAGTGATAGCCTTGAGCAGAGGATGTTCCCCAGTCCCACCACTTGGGAATCATTCAGACATGAAAGGCAGGATTAGAGAAGAAGACCAGACAAACATGTTCCTGGCAGGAAACACAAGCACTGCTGGAGTGGGGGAGAGTGCAACGGGCACCATTCCCGGGCATCCTTCATCCAGGACAGCCAGGGAAAGCTTTTCCATCCTCCCAGCCAGCTCCAGGCTGCAGGCACTGATTTATATTTCAATAATTGTTTAAAACCTTCGTGTGGAACTGCCATGGGCTTCTGCAAACGGGGCCTTTGGTGGGACATGTTCCTAAACCCTGATGGGAATATTTGGGCTGGTTGGAGATCTGGGCACCTTGGAGATGTAGGAGTTGTAATGGGAGATTTCTCACCTCTCTGAGGTCTCCTTCTTTTATAAGGAGATGAATCATCTTTTAGGGATGGGTTTTCTCCACAAAAACATCAAAATCATCCAAAATGATGCTTGGGGTCAGTTGAGCACAGTGATCTTGAGCTACGTGACAGTGTAGGACCTACTTCTAGCTGATCTAGAAGTTGACCAGAAAATTGGATTATTGTCCCCTTAAACTAATAAAACACTTTTTTTTGCACTATCCTAACTGGACAAAAGTGTTATGAATCACTAAAAATAAAACTAAACCATCAAATCTGATGGCACAGGGTGCCCAGAGAAGCTGTGGCTGCCCCTGGATCCCTGGAAATGTCCAAGGCCAGGTTGGATGGGGCTTGGAGCAACCTGGGATAGTGGAATTGTTCCTGCCCATGGCAGCAGAGCTGGGAGTAGATGTTCTTTAAGGCCCATGCCACCCAGACCATTCTGGAATGGCATGATTCTATCCATCTAGAGAAAGGGAAAAACCTGCAGCTTAATTTTAGGGGTTGGATCATTTTTAAGGATGGCAACAGAGGGAAAATCTGCAAAATCCCAGTGCTTCTGGCTCCTGCCATCCCAGCTTCTTCCAGATCATCTTTTCAATTCCTAACTCCCCAGGTATGATCATCCCCCATAACCAGCCTGTGTTGTCCCTGGGATGTTGTTCATCACTGGAAGGCTTTACAGGAACCAGTTCTTATTTTTCTTTTTAGCAGCAAAGGCCTCTTTCTTCCCTTTTCATGTGTTTTTTTGTGCCTCAGCATCCAATGCGTTACTCCTGTCCTGACTCCCTGGGAGAGCCTTTGCTGGGCTGAGAAAACCTTTTTCCATGGCCACTGAAAACATTAATGAGAATTACAGTGTTAGGGCCCTTCCCACCTCCCTGCACCTGGAGGAACCTCCTCTCCCTCCTCTCCCTCCTCTCCCTCCTGCTGCTGCTCCTCTTGATGCTTATGTGGCTCATTATCCTCTCCTTTCCCGGGAATGCTGCGGGGTTGAAGTGCAGACAAAGTCATCAGGCTCCTGAAGGTCTCCTTGGGGAGGCTCTGCTCTGGGTCCTGTCTGGGCCCTGGCTCTGGGTGGGGAAGGTAGGGAAGGGAAACTAACACCTTTACTCCTTTTTTGAGTGAGGTTTGCCAGGCCAGAGCTGCTGAGGCCATCCCTGATGGGTTCATTACCTCACCAGCATCTTTGTTTTTAAAGAACTGGATGTCTGTCCCAGGATCTGTGCCCAGTACCAGTCACACATCATGGAATGATTTGGGCTGGAGGAACCTTAAAACCCATCCAGTTCCACCCTGCCATGGCAGAGACACCTTCCACTGTCCCAGGCTGCTCCAAGCCCCATCCAACCTGGTCTTGGACACTTCCAGAGGGGAGAAGATGCATGGGTACAGAGTGACTGCACTTCCAAATATCCCATCACCCCTAACTGCACCTCCCCATGTATCAAATCCCATTTCTCCTAGTTCTGTGGTTTGCAGCTCTGCTCTGGGGACAGAGAAATCTTCCTTTTTGTCATCATCCAGAACAGATCAGAAATCCAGCTCTGGGATGACTTTGGGGGTGTGGGCAGCCAGCCCCAAACCCTGCCACCCTTGCTGTCCCTGGCAGCAGTGGTGGGAGCCTTTCCTCTCCTCTACTCAGAAATTTTCACTTGCAGGGACTTCATTATCTCGGAAACCTCATCTGCACTCCCAAATGGTGTTTGGAAGCAGCCAGAGTTTAGCAAGGGTTACAGGAGAGCCTGCCAACCTCACTGCCTTAAGAAACCAGCCTGCAAACGTGGAGCAAAACCAGCACAAAATCAAAAAACTGCTCATTTACTAATTACAATAACAATCAAACTCGGTCATTAAAAAAGCCGTTAAAGCTGCAAACAAACAAATGCTTGCACAGTTATCCCTAACAGCCTTTACAAGGCCCAAGTTCTCCAAAGCCGTGAAAATGAATAGCTCAGGATATCATAAATTTTATACTGCTCCCAGAGCATTCCAGTATTCCAGAAAATGCATCTCTCATCCCCCTCAGCAGCCCTGGCTCCCATGCAGACTGCAGCCATTCTCTCAGTGTAATTTTATAACACGCACAACTCAAAGCCTCTTTGTAAAAGAAACATAAAAATGATGCATGCGCATATTAAAGACTCGTATTTATCAGACTCCAATGTGAGTCCACGTCCGTGCTTAATGTGGCCATAAATCAGCAGCTCTCCCTGTTGAAGCACAGATGAAACCCTGGGATCAGGAGGAGCTATTTATGAACGCTGGAGCCGCTAATCCGAGCGGCATTTGGAAAAATATTTGTTAAAAAGATTTCCGGTCAGAGCGAATTGCTGTGAGGATGCAGCATGAAAGGAGAATAAAAATAAAACCCCACCAATTAAAAAGAGGCAAGGACTTCTGGCTCGTGGTGGGCCAGGAGGGGAAGTGCTTATTTCAATTTAATTAAAGCAGTGCCCTGAGTCTCTCATGCTCCTCAGGTGGATGTTTGGGTCTTTGAGGAGTTTCCTTAAAGTCTAGACTACAGAAAACAAACTCTGTCAGAAGGGGGGTTAGAATGAGATGATCAGTAAGGTCTCTTCCAGCTCAAACCTCTCCGTGATTCTGTTAAAATATCATCAAAACTGCTTTTCATAGAATGCCAGCATGGTTTGGGTGGGAAAGGACCTTAAAGCTCATCCAGTCCCACCCCTTGCCATGATCAGGGACACCTCCCACTAGCCCAGGCTGCTCCAACCTGGCCTTGGACACTTCCACAGATGGGGCAGCCACAGCTTCTCTGGACACTCTGAGCCGGGGCCTCCCCACCTTTTGCTCGTGTTCAAAATTTGTATTTCTTATTTAAAATAAACCATGTGAAAGTGCTGGATCTGCTGCTTCTCCACGGGGCAAAGATGCATCAACCTGTCCATCTTGGGCTGCCCTTTGCTACCAAGAAGCCACCTCCTGCTCCTCACAGTGGCCAAGAAGTGAGTGAGGAGAGAAGTGAGATCATGGGGAGAAGAAGAACCACGTCTCCCCTCACCCCTGTTCCAGCTGCAGGCCCAGGTTTAGGCGATTTGGGGGCTCACAATTAGTCCCCCAGTCTCCCCTGCAGCCTCTTGCTGCTCATCTACGTGGCCAGGAGCTCATCAGTATTGAAATTGGTTCATGCATAGTTCCAATGCACTCCTTATTCTGAGCCCGCAACGCTCCAAATTCCTGCTCCCCTGAAATCAGTTCCAGTGCCACGGCCCAGCCATGCAATTTCAGAGAGAGATAAGATATAGATCTGCTGTACTCTGGTGATTCTCTCTCACAAGTGCACCTTGTCAGGCTATAATTTGATATTCTTTTACCATTCCTATGGGGGGGGGAGGGGGGGAAAGCCCTTTAATTTAAAAAAAACCCGCCACATTTTCCCCCTTTTGTTCACTAATGACACAAACAGTAAAATGTTCAGATTACATCAGGGAATGGAAAAGCCTCGTGTAGAAAAGACACTGACAAAAGCTTCATTTTCAGGTGAAATTGCACGAAGCTTCAGGCGCCGCATCCTCCTGGTGATGTGGTTTTTTTCTTCCCCTGCCTTTCATCCCCAAGCATCCCCGTGAATGTTAATCCACTTTACAATGGGACATTTAAAAGGACTGCAGAGAAATCAGGTTTGATCCGCTCTGATGTCTTCCAGAAATCTCCAAGCAATTTGCAGCTGTGAATAACACACGGGGAGCGTGGGGAGAGCAGGGCTGGCCCCTCGGATGCTGGCTCCAGCTGCAGCTCACATCCTGCAATAAAACCATTTCTGAGCAGGATGCTTTGGGTAATGCAGCGATGTCTCTAATGCAGGGATGTGATTTATTTTTCCTAAGGCTGCTTGATGTTTTTTACACCTGCCTCAGTGACCAGGAGAGGAAAAGGGAAGGGGGCAGGAATGGAGGGTGGAATGGTCTGGCATTGAAGAAGAACCAGGTTCAGTGTGTGAGGATGGCTTACGTGAAGGACAGCTTCTCCACACCTCCAGCACCTTCAAAGCCAGAAATGGGATGTCCAGAAGGGGTGTGTGACTCTTCACTGGAGCCAGGAGAGAACCTGCCCTCTCTTAAAAAAGTGGGAATCAGAGAATCAAAGAATCATTGAATGCCAATAAAATCCCAGAATGGTTTGGGATTGGAATTGGGCCTTATAGACCAAATGGCTGGAAGGGACCCTAAAGACCATTTAGTTCCATCCCCTGCCAAGGGACACATTTCTCTAGCCCAGATTGCTGCAAGCCCAATCCAAGCTGGCCTTGGACACTTCCAGGGATGGGACATCCATGACTGCGCTTGGGCACCCTGCACCAGGGTCTTTTCAAACCAGCACAGGTAGGAAACAGCCTCCATGGCCATGGGGATCCTCAGGACACCAGCCAAAGTGGAGCATTCCCAGGTTTCAGGTGTGGAGGAGGAATATTTAGAGTGGCCCAATCCCCCAGCACAGTGGGCAGCCTTTGGCATGGAATTCCCACTCTCACTCCCTTTCTGTGTTTGCAGAGGAGGGGATGTTGCAAACAGCAGCTGGATGAGCAGCCAGAGAGATTGTAAAATCTGGGATAGTAGATGTGGGGTCAGTGACAGATCTGGAGAAGAACTCCCTGCACTGGGAGTGCAGAGGGGATGGTGGGGAAATGGTGCCCAGCCCAACACCAGTGTGGCTGCACCTCCCTGGCATTCCTTGTCTTGTAAAATCATTGTGTGGGACCCTTTGTCCTTTGGCATCTGGCTATAAGGAAAACCACTGGATTCTACTTCTGATCTACAGCTTATCCAAGAGTTTTCTTCAGCCACAGGATGGCCACAGGAACATGGGGCCGAGGAGCGATGTCCTGCTTGTGGAGGAAAAGTATCCAGGAGACGCTTGGGCTCTTCCCAAAGTCTCTGTGCAGGTTTAGACTGCATGGAGTTCTGAATTCCCTCAATTGTCACAAGATTTCATGTTCCTCATGTCAGACTCTACTTACCAGGACCATCCTGAGGATGTTTAGTATTGAAATAGAAGAGCTCTAGCAGGATGTCCTGAATTGAGTCTGGACTGGCAGGGAGCTCCTTGAGGGACACCACCATCACACTCCCAATCCAATGGGATCTCTGGTAGCCCAGGCTCAGCTGTCCTTTGGAGAATGATTCCCATTCCCACCCCCCAGGCAGCACCTTAGTTCCAGGAACAGACCAAAGGGGATACAGCAAAACTTCCAGAGTGATGTACAAACCTTCCTGAACCTCTGCACTTTGTTCCAGTCCAGGGTCTGGCTCTTATTAGGCTTTAAGAGACCAAGAGGTTATTTCCCTGTCCAGCCTGGAGAAAGGAGCATCCCAGGTTATCCAAGCAGAATCCACCTGCAAGGTCCCCCTGCCCCTGAGATGTGGCAGGATTGGCAGCTCAGGACTAAAAGCAGCTTTTCTTCCCCATCTGGAGCTGGAGATTTAAACCTTATCAGTGCTGCTGAAGTTTTTAATGGATATCAATGGGGTAAAGTTCACAAACAAAGCGGGGATCGATGGGTGGGATAATACAGTATTGACCGGGGTGCCGGGAGCCGAGGCACCCCGCGGTCGATGACGAGCTCAGATCACATTCCTGCAGCACTCTCTTACTGCTCACCCCGTGCCACGCTCCGGGGTGGAGCAGCTGGGAAGGGAGCACATTCCAGAGCTCCATGCTTTGCAAACACTGCAGCAGGCACTGCCTGATGGATCTGTTTCTGTAGCGCTCCTCAGACGGGCTCTCCGTTGCTGTCATCCCCCTTTCAGCCTTTGCAAAGCCTGTTTGTGGCTGGAATTTTCTCTCTGAAATGTTGACAGGGAGAAATGCTCCGTGCAGCTGCCTGGGCAAGGAGTATTTCCTTAACTGCACCAGGAATCCCTCAGTCTGAGGGCTGTGTGAGTGGTTTTCCAGCAGGATCACCTGAAGTTTGCCATACCAGACTGAAACCCTGGGATTTTTCTCTCAGGGTGCCTCTTCAAACAGAGTTTGGTTTGAGGTTCCCAAGAGGAGGGGGGACCAGCACCAGCACTACTTTTATTGTGATAATACTGATTTTCCCTGAAGGAACAGGCACAAGGACAAGGGTTAAGAGCTGGATTTACCCCAGCCATGTTTAGGATGAAATTAGAAGGTTTCTAATCACCCTTGAGGTGAGCCCTTCTGGAGAGCAAAACTCACTTTTGGTGTGGGTAGAGCACAGCAGGACCCTGCCCACACTGGGGTGCAGCCCCCATGGTCCAGCTGTGCTCCAGGGACACAGAGAGACCATATTCCCAGTGATCCCATGCCCTGCTGCATCCCAAACCCGCCAGCAGCACAGCAAGGCCGAGGTCAGCTCACAGCCCACCCCGGAAGCACATGGGAGGGCACAATTTCCACCACTCATGGCTTAATGCTGGGGATTTTACACCTCATGGTCTGTGCAGGACTGCTGGGGAGCCTCTCCCAGCTGCCATCACCCACCACTGCTTGTTCTCCAGAGAATTTCCTTTCCTATGGAAGCTAGAAAGCTGGAAGCTGGAAGCTTTCCTATGGAGCAATTTGGTTTCCACACCTCTGAGAAGAAAGCTGCCCCTTCCACCCCGCCTGCTCCAGCCAGGGCTGTGCTATCCAATTGTTCTTTTTTGAAGAGCATTTGCTGTTTCCAAAGGTTTGAGTGAGCAGGAGGTGCTCGTTCAGTTACTCACTCTGTTAGACACGGATCTTAATGGATGGTATTGATTGGAAGAAACAAAGCAGCAGTTTTCTTTCTCTCTATCCAGGGATTTCTGGGCTCAGATGAGAGGAGTTCGCTGCCTTGTGCTCTAAACAACAAAATACCACATTACAAAGTCCCCAGGAGTCTCTCAGGGCAGCACAGCAGCGAGAGAGAGAAATGTGCAAGGTGTTAATGGGATAACAAATTAATAGGGAATGGGATTAGGCAGGGACTCTGGCTGCTACCAGGGCTCCCCAGGTCTCTGGTGCTGAGCTTTATTCCGTTCTTGGCACGTCAGCCTGGCCAGCAGATGAACACAACAGGAATCCACCTGATTCCTGGGGCCACTGGGATCCCCAAAGGCAGCTGGGACAGCGATGGCATCAGGAGCAGCCAGAAGACAATTTTAGGGGAAATCAGTGCCTGCAGTACCTGGAAAGGCAGTGAGATTCTGTCCTGCAGCACTGGAGAACAGGGATGGAGCAGCCGGCTTGGAAGCAGTTGTAAAATCATTACCTGACTCTCTGTTGTCCCATGCAATTTTCTCATCCATCTGCCGGTCATTTTGGAAGGTCAAGGACAAGGATGTGTGCAAGTTTGGGGACCTGAGACTCACTGCTGCCTCTCTGCTCTGCTGTCACCCACAGACAGCTGGCCCTGGCCACCGAGGCTTCCTCCCCAGCCATCCCCACCCAGACACTTGCCTGGACCAGCCATCACAGAGGTGACATTTGAACCCAAATTTGTTGTCAGTGCCACTTCCCTGCCAAGGGACCCTGAGTTCTATTTCCAGCTTCAGGATCTTGGATTGGCAGGGGCTCATTTCACCAAGAGAACCCATCCCTCTTTCCTTGCCCTGAGGGTGCCACCCTGGCCACACTCCCTCCACCTCTCATAAAATATTGATCCCAGGCCTTTGGGATGAGTGAGAGAACCCAATATCCCACCATCCACAGGGCTTCAGTCCCTGCTGACATCAGGGGGTTTTGCCAGTGGGAAAGGGGATGTGCCAAGGCGGGGGAACACTTCAGAGCCTTTTAACCATGACACTGATTTTTGGTGAGCCATGAGGTTCTGGGGGATAGCTTCCCCTCCCCAGCCCCTTGGCCGTGGTGCTGCTGGGCTGAGGGTGGGGTGCTCTGCAAACCTTCATCCAGCATTCCCTGCCAGTGCTCTGGCTCTCCCTGACATTGATGAGTTCCCTCTTATCCCTGGGTTTTATCTTTTGAGGGGCCCCCTGTCTTTCCTAGATCATGTTAACAAGACAGCTATGGAGAGCCATGGCCCTGGGGGTCTTCATCATTTCTTCCCAGATTTACATTCCCTGCCAGCTCCGTGCAGAGCTTTGGGCAGGGCTGCACAATGCCAGGGTCACCGGGAGATCCCAGAGGTCAGGACCTTGATCCTTTTATTCACAAATGGCAGGGGAGCTCTGCAGTCATCCCAGGGCTCCAGCTGGGAAATGCTGATGTGAGGAAGGGCACCTGCATGCCCACATTCCAGATCTACACAGTGACAGGAGGCACCGTGGGATGGAGCTCCAAGGGATTTGCAAAGCCAGGGATTTGGTCCATCGGGAGAACGTGTGGAAGGTGGAGACCAAACATTCAGACTCTCACTGCTCAGGGCTGTGAGATCAGCTCCACCTTCAGGTGGAGCCCAGGAGGGAGCCCCACTTCCATGGATCCCTCAGAAAATGAGATCCTGGGAAGGTTTTTCCACTGCTCTGCACTGGAGGTGAACATGAAGGGTGAGACCCACTCCCTATGGATTATACTCTGTGTTCCCAGAAGGAAACTGAGCTGGAGACCTGAGTGTGGGGTCCCACACCTGAGCCTGGACTCCCCCCACATCCAATCCACCCCTGAGTGGGATCTCCCATCCACTGGATCCACACCTGAGCATGGGCTCCCACCCATCTGACCCACGCCTACAAGTGCTGATCTGCAGAACAGGCTGCAATTCCAATTTTCCTTCCCCTCCAACTGCTTTTTTTTCCCAGAACAGGCAGTTTTGCACTGCTCACCTCACCCCATCCCCAGAGCCACCTGCAAGGATGGTGCATCCCATCCCCTGCCCTGCTCCAGCTGACCCCATCTCCATGGGGCACCTCCAGCCCCATCCTGTTCTTCCCAGCTGCTGCTGACAGTGAATTTGCTCTTGGTTAGCAATGGAAACACCACCACCTTCAGGATTCCCCCACACCTTCCCTCTTCCTCCAGGGAAGCTCCCACACCTCCAGCACGCTCAGCACCAGGTCTAGGGATGAGCAGGTTACCAGGAAAGCCACCCCACATCAAACACTCAGCTGGGAACTAAAATCCCAGCTGCCTTCCAGTGAATACAACTCCATTCACACCACTGGATCCACATTAATTTGGAGCAGCTGGGGGCAGGCTTGTTCAAGACTCCCATAAAAAGAGCTTCTGCCTCCCAGCTCCTGCTCTCTTACAGCCCTAACCCATAATTTACTGAGTGAGAGATGACCTCAAGAAATTCCTGGGTAGCTGGAAAATGAGACAGAGAAAGGAACCATTTTATTGTATAGGCTACCACTGGCAAAGCCGTGCTTGCGCAGGTGCTAAAAAAAGGGAAGGGATCTGGGAAGCCACAATAAAACTGTATAAATTCCAGCATTCAGGAGGCATCATAATGGCTAATGATGGAAGGAAGGGGTGCAGTGGGTGGTGCCGCCCACGTTTCCCTGAAACAGCATCCTTTGGCAATTCAGTGTTTCAAAGTCCCCATGAAGATTTATTAAAACTGACAAAGTTGTTCTGGGTTTGAGGAATAATGAGCTCCTCCAAGATTTTCTTTGTGAAAAATTATAGAAAACCGTGAGTCTCATCCATGGCTAAATCTGCTGCAATTAGCAGCAGAGTGAAATCCAGCAGCAGCTCTTTCCCTATGGAGTGTCCTCAGAATTGTGGGACCGTCAAGGTTGGAAAAGACCTCTGAGATCATCAAGTCCAACCTTGTTTGCTTGATCTCCTCTGCTTTCCTTTGGATTAGATCATCCCTGGGAAATGGAAATGGCCCGGGTGGGGTTGGTTATCCCAGCAGAGGGACACACTGCTGCCTTGACTGGTGAATTCCTAAAGAATTCATGTGCCTCCCATACTTGAGGATGGGGCTGGAGTACCCAGATGTGATGCAAAGCTGAAAAAAGCAGCCCAAGGCATTCCTTTGGCCTTCTCCAAGTCCTTGTTTAATATTGACAGGAGCATTTTGCGCTTATGTAAGTTTGCTACATGCCAAAGGAATCGGAATGAAGGTGTTATTACTTAATGCAAACACCCTCCCTGCTGTTTCACGAGGTTTAAAAAGGTGATCAAGACTTATTAGGATTAAGGGCTCATTTTAGCTGAATTGATCAGATGGCATTTAGGTGTAATTTCAGCTAAAAATACAGGCAAGGGATAAGCAGATTTTATTTCTATATAAAATCCTCTCCCCCTCTCCCTGTGCCATGCAGTGATTGCACTTACCCTCAGCAGCTCTGCCTGCTTTGGGGGCACTGGGGCTTTTTGTGCCCTGGGAAAGGCTCTTTGGGCTGGCCCTGCAGGAAGGACAGGATTGCCTGGATCCCATCTGATGGATTTAAACCACTTCCCACGGCACCAAAGCTGATTGTCCAGAGCCACGTTCCTCGGACTGATTTAGCTTCCACCAGCGTCGCTTCACAGTTGCAATCACAGATTTCTTGGAGTCGGCACTGAAATGTGTCCAGGCGGTGAGAAGCGGAGCTGGGAGATGAGGAGTGGGATGCTGTTCCGCGGAGCAGCGTTGCCATCCCACGGACCAACATTGCCATCCCATGGAGCAGCAGCCTCCCTGCAGCCTCCGCAGGGATGCTCCGCTCCCAGCGCACCAGAGTGCTGCAGGAAATTCGGGAAAACCGGGAAACTTCACTCCCAGCCTCGGAGATGGAGGGATTTTCCCAGGATCAGCCTCAGGACAGGTTCTCCCGACTCACATCCCCATCCTCTGGCTGATCCTGATTTCCCGTGGCGATCCCAATCCCGCCGTGGTCTCTGTGCCAGCCCCGGCTCTCCCCACTCCCCAGTTCTGTTAATTCTCATTTTCTCCAGCCTCGCTAATAATTTCCCATGTGGCCCCATATCAAATGCTTTATTGAACTCCAGATAGATTAGATCTACCAAATTTCCCTTGTCTGGAAAACCAATTATCTTATCAAAGGAAGGTGTCAGCACAGGCTGGCACAAACTGCTTTTGGTAAACCTAGGTTGCACTTTATCTCATTTTTCTCAGTGCCTTAATTAATGTTTCCTTCAGAATTTGTCCTGCAGTCCCAGGTCTGACTACAAAGGGGTTAACACATCCATAGCTGGATGCTCCTGCTTTCCATTCTCTTTATCTTCCTTACTTTCCCTATGATCCAGTGGCTTGTAGGGCCTCAATCCATGCTGCTTGACCCACAAAGCTCCTCAGAAAGCTCTGCTGTCCTCCCTACACGCCACATGTCCCTTCTCCCTGAATTCCTGGACACCAGGGAATGGCCTGAGTCCTGGCAGTTCCCCTTTCTGCCTGTATTTAGTTTTTTTCCTAAAGAAGCTTTCCAAGGCTCCTGACTCTCCCTCAGACTGAAGATGCACCTTTCTGCTGCCCTGACATTTTTATGCACCCCTGTGATCTCTCTTTTCTGGAGATCATGCAATCCCAGGGTGGTTTGGGTTGGAAGGCACCTAAAATTCATCCAGTTCCACCCTCTGCCATGGGCAGGGACATCTTCCACTATCCCAGGCTGCTCCAAGCCCCATCCAACCTGGCCTTGGACACTTCCAGGGGATGGGGCAGCCACAGCTGCTCTGGACAGCTGTGCCAGGGCCTCAACACCCTCATTATAAATAATTTCTTCATTTCATCTTCAATATCTGGAGCCAAATTGTTGCTCATGGGAAGGTCTTCCCCTAGCTCTGATGTCATGGAGTTAGTGAGGCCAAGTTCCCCAGAAATTTTAGCCCCCAGAATAAAATTTTAGGGTTTTTTTTTAAACATATAAACACATGATGTGACTGAAATGAAGGCAGTGTGGAAGCTGTCCGTCCACTTTGTCATGACAGACCAAGGGTGTGCAGATTAAATGATTCCATGTTATTCCAGGGCAAAATCCTGAATTCCGGATATGCTGAGGTTATTCTAGTGTGGCAGCAGAGCAATTTGCCATCCCACCAGAGCCAGAAATTGAAATTTTCCCTACCATTTGGAGTAAATGTCCCCTCCAGCTATCAATGGGTCCTTGCCCTCATAGCCTGGGAAGCTGAAGATGCTCACAGAGATCCTCTTTGCTTTTCCTGATGCCTAAAAAAAATCATTGGAAAATGCAGCCTTCCCAGCAGTCTGCTAGTTTTGTTTTGGCAGATGCTCAAGCAAATGTTACTTTTTGGCATGGTGGGATCCCATCTTTTTGGAATCCATCTTATTGGCCTCGTGTCAAAACGTGCTGACAGCTCGGCTGGGCCTCTTGGAAAAATCTTGGGTTGTTCCCATTTTGCATTTTACAACCCCACGGCAGCTCTTGGATCATGGGGAAAGGGAGCTCAGGATGGAGCCTGATGGAGCCAGGGAGGGGATTTAGGGGGATGGAGGGTGGGGAGGTACTCTGCTTCTACCACAAACCCTCCTGGGATGGCAGGGGACACCGGGCCACCCCTCCTGCCTTTACTTCCCAGGCTCCAGTTTTCTGGAGGAAAGCCATCAATCCCTGCCTGCATCCACTTGGCATCCAGATTTAACATCCATCCAAGTGCATGATTCCTGGTCAGTTGTTTCATCCCCTCTGCTCTTTGCAGCATTTTACGGCCAGGAGTCCAAGGAGCAGCAGGGAAGGGCCCCAGGAGCAGGGAAAGCTCCACCTCTGAGGCTCAGGAGCCATGGAGGCACACGGTGGCCACGGGGACAAACTGGAGTGATAAGGGCTTGGAGCAAACACTCGTGCTCCATCCCAGCCCTCTTTCCCTGAGCTCTGCTCTCCTTCCCTTCCCTGCACACAAGCAAAGCAAGCAGAGAGCAGGAGGCTCTGAGCGCAGGCAGAGCTCCAAGAAACCACAACAAACCTCAGGAAAGCACGAGTCATGTGCCCCAAACTAAATTTGCCTGAAAAAACCAGCCTAATAGCGTCTTACACCAACTTATAATGACTTTCTTTCTGTTATGGTTGTTGCTGTTGTTCTGGTTAATACCTTCCTCACTTAAAAACCCCCAAACATGACCCCGTGGCAGCCACGACACAAATATCATTTGCTTGGATTATTCCTGAGGTGGTTCCTGTGCTGGAGGCAGTAAGTGCTTACAATCACTCAGTACATAATGGAGAAATTCATTCCAATAATAACAATAATAACAGCATTTATTATTTTTGAAATATGACTCGGATGAATTCATGAATATAGAAAGCTCTTGTTGCTGGCTGCTGATGGAGCTGAGCAGGATTTTCTGATGGAATTTTTTTGGAGATTTCTAATGCTGTTGCTCCAGATGTGCACCCATCACCTCTCAGCATCTGACTCCTGGCCCCACTGGGTGTTTGGAGCACAGGGAGGACAGATCAGCCTGGGGCACCTCACCCTGCTCAGGGCCCTGTGCTGACAGTATCCCACAAAATCCATGGATTATTTGGGTTGGAAGGGACCTTTAAAGCCAATCCAGTCCCATCCCCTACCATGGGCAGGGACACCTTCCACCATCCCAGGTTGCTCCAAGCTCTATCCAACCTGGCTCTGGACACTTCCAGGGGCAGCCACAGCTTCTCTGGGCACCCTGTGCCAGGGCCTCAGCACCCTCACAGGGACAAATTTCTTCTTAAAATCTCATATTTACTATTATTTACAAATATTTCTCATGTTATAAGAAACCCTTTTCTTATAGGCAAAGCAATCCATAATTTTGAGCTTTTCTCTCCCTGGTGTTTCTCTTTTTTAGGGGCTGGGAGCTCTGTAGGGTTCAGTAAAACCAGGCTTTGCTCTGGCCCACCCTGCCCACAAGCAGAAACCCTACAAGTGTCTGATGAGCTCAGCTTGGAGGGTTTCTTTGCCTTGCAGGGACTTCAGGGACTCAAATATAATCTGCAGCAGGTAAACTGGCAGTTTGCACTGGCCCAGCTCAGAGGAAACAGATCTGTTTCTAATGGGAGGAGAAAATAAAAGTGGCTCTGCCTCGTGAGGCTCCCCAGTCTAATGGTGTTGCACTCTGATTTAGCAGCAGAAAAAGCCCTGGTGCTGCAGAGGCAGATTTAGGAGCACCCCTGGCTGAATTCCCTTTGCTCTGGAGATGGGGAGAGAACTGGAAGGGCAAAAGAGAGACAATTTGTGGGTTGAGATAATGACAGTTCAATAGGGGAAGTAAAAGCTGTGCACAAGCAAACAAACCCCAGGAATTCATCCATGGGTGAGGAGGTGTTCAGCCATTCCCAGGAAAGCCAGGCTCCATCACACAGACAGGGGAAGGGAAAAGGAAATGCCACCACTCCAAGAATCCCTCTCTTCCTCCTCTTCCCCCAGCTGCGTGTGGCAAACACAGCCTCATCCCAGTTCCGCTGAGGGAAATCAACTCTACCCCAGCCCAATCCAGCACAAAGATATCGCTTTACAACTGGCTGTAATTTGGCACAGATCAGCTCCTTGCATTCCTTCCTCTGATTTTTCCCTCTGTGCATTCCTGGCCCTGCCTCCCTGTGAATTGACTGCCAAGCTCTCCTTTGGGAGATGTAACTCTGGGTCTGTTTAGATGAGCTTCTCTCCTTTTGTGTTCATCTGCATGTAAGCTCTAAGTGCTTTATTGTTTTCCAAGCACAGCTATTGATTTTTGGGGAAATAACTAAGAAAACATTAATTTATAACTTCCCTGTTGCTCAAAAGGAGTAAATTACTTTTCTACCATATCAGCATAAGTCTAAAAAAAATGACTGAAGCTTTCAATAAATACCCAAAGGTATAAATGCCAGGAGTTAAGAGCAGCGAGAAGGATGAAAAAACACAGAGGGTGTGTGGAGGGAGGTCCTCAATAACCAAACGGTGATCATGGAATTCCAGAATGGTTTGAGTGGGAAGGGACCTTAAAGCCACCCCTTGCCATGGGCAGGGACAGCTTCCACTGTCCCAAGTTGCTCCAAGGCCCATCCAACCTGGCCTTGGACACTTCCAGGGATGGAGCAGCCACAGCTTCTCTGGGCACCTTGTGCCAGGGCCTCCCCACCCTCACAGGGAAGAATTTCTTCCCACTATCCCATCTAACCCAGCCCTCTGGCAGTGGGAAGCGATTCCCCTTATCCTGGCACTCCAGGCCCTTGTCCACAGTCTCTCTCCATGTTTCCTGCCAGCTCCTTCGGGCAGTGGAAGGCCACAATTAGGTCACCTGCGACCCTTCTTCTTGCCAGGCTGAACAATCCCAAATGGCCCAGCCTTTCCCCACAGCAGAGGTGCTCCTGGGAGTCCATCAGGATGTTTATATAGGGTGTGCAAGGAGAGGCTCAGGGAGATGCTCAGAACAGCAGAGGAAAAGGGAATCTGGTCACTGTCTCTCCCTATTTAAAAGTTTATTTTTAAGGCTGAGCCAGGCTGGTTTGGGTGATACCAAGAGTGTGTACAGAAATATAATGTTACTATATAATGCTATGATAATATTTATTATAATATTAATTTGTTGTATGGTGAATGGCAATATCTGCATGGGATTCTTGTCTCCAGGTCCTGACTCCTCTTTTGAATCATCTTTTTGAATGGTACTTCTGCCCAGTCCAGGCCCAGCAGATACTGCAGCTCCAGCCCTGGCTGGCTGGGCTCCTGGAGAGCAGACCCCAGGCAGCCTCATCAGTGCTCCCCTGCTCTGGGAGAAGCCGTGGCTGCCCCTGGATCCCTGGGAGTGTCCAAGGCCAGGCTGAACAGGTCTTGGAGCAGCCTGGGATAGTGGGAGTGTCCCTGCCCATGGCAGGGAGTGGAATGGGATGGGTTTTATGGTCCTTCCCACCCAAAGCATTCCATGATCCTGTGATCCATGTCCCAGTGAACCCAGCCTGAGCAGGCAGACCAAAGGTGATGGGACACTTTCCCTGTGACTCTGGGGATTCTCCTGTGGTGTTTGATTCCCAGAGGTTGCTCTGAGTGTGTTGGATGTGGAGAAGGGAAGGAAAGCCTGACTTTGCCCCAGTGACATCCCTGGGATCCGGGGCCTCCTTCTGCCTGTGTGACACTGAGGGGTGATTTCGGCCTCCCCTGGCTGTGCCACCCAGCCCGTGGAGATGCAGGAGGTCCAGCCACAGGCTCTGCCTCCAGACTCCCGTTTTCTGTGGAAAACAGGCTCCCGTAGAGGGCAATGCAGAGCAGCAGCAGCAGCAGCATTGCAGCTGCTCCCTGTGGTTAGTGTTAGTGTGTGTGAAGCTCCCAGCGGCCACAGCCCAAACCCCAGCTCTGGACCAGCTGTGACTCTGCTTATTGTCTTCCCAGCAGACTTTTGGGGACCCAAACTCCCACGCTGGGCTGGCAGGGCACCAGTGAGGCCACGGCAGTGGCACCTGGAGCAGGGAATGGGCAGAGCCTTGGTGGGATGCTCAGCCTGCAGCATCCAGGGGGTGCAAAGAGATTGGCCTCAGCTCATCTGGATTTAAGGGGCAGGATGAGGCTGCTCCAGGCTAGAAGTTTCTACTGGAGTGATCTCCATGGAAAAATCTCCTCCTAAATCTGTGGCAAGAGTCTCAGTAGGGCATTAGGGCAGTGGGGAGAACTGGGGCAGGATGGGGAAGTTTCCATATTATGGTTAAGATAAAAACTGGGCTGGCACTTTTACTATCAGCTGCTATCTCTGTCCTGGTGCTGCTGCATCCTCCAGGCTCAGCAGACACTTCCCAGGGCCCTGGGAAGGGAGGGAGGAATGGACCATTATGTAATCACAGACTCTGTGGGTTGGAGGGCACCCTGGAGATCACCCATCCCCGGTGGGCAGGGATGCCATGGACCTGCTGATGGGCAGATGGATGTGTTCACCCCCAGAGGAGCTGCCAGCGCTGGAGCTGCGTGCTGGCCACCCCGGATCCCTGCAGGTCACCTGAAAGGATGGACCCGCGGGTGTTTGCCCAAGGGGAGGGTTCCTCACCGAGGGGTGTGCCGGCACTCCTGGGCTCCTCACCCACGTCATTGCCCCGGGGATGTTTTTCAGAGCTGGAGCCCTCCCGGCATTATTACCCGGGCTCTTATCAGCTGATTAAGCCCTGGGTATCTCGCTGCCTTTCCCGTGGGAGCTGTTTGCTCTGCCTGCAGCAGCACAAGCAGCTCTCCCATCCTCCTCCAGCCCTCCCATATACCCGGAGGAAGGATCTCTGCACCCTGCCGAGGCTGAGGGGCTGCCCCGAGCAAACGGGAGGGCCCTGGAGTGTTCATGGCTGATTTTGAAGAGCTGGCTAGATTTTTGGTGCCATCACAGGCTATGAGAGGGATGCACTAAGCATGTTTTTGGTGGTTTCTAAGAACTGCTGGTGGAGGGAGGTGGGAGTTTGGGTGGAAAATGGATGGAAAATGGGTGCAACACGTGGTGATGCCAGCACTCATTGGCTGGACAAATCTTGCAGGTCTCCTAGTTTTTCTGGATATACAGCTTGGCCAAATATAGGAAAAGAAAGGAAAGGGATGAGGAGGAGAGAAGAACCTGAAGAACCTGCAAAGAACCTGATTGCTGCTGGTGGCTGGAGCCAAGGGTCACATCTCTGCTGGATGCTGTGGTGTCCTCACCTGGGCTGAGCAGTGCTGGGTCAGGGGGATGCACGGGGAAGTTTTCTGGGATGCCACAGCTCCACCTCTCCTTACAAATTCTGCTGTCCCAGCACAGGATGGGCACTGGAGCTCACACCCCTTACACGCCAGAGCCAGGAAAGCTCTGGGGGAATCTTTCCAGTCTGAGGTGGGTCACCCAACCCTGTTCCTGCCCCTCTCAAGGCATCCTGCTGGGGATGAGCAGAGGCTCTGAGGGATTGGGAACCTCCCCACATGCCTGGGCAGGATGTGCTGTGTTATTTGGGAGGTGTTTGTGCAGAAGGCCCCGTTGTTGCTGTTGCAATGCATTTGCAAGGGTTAGGCCATAGTGTGCACCAGTCAGCCTGCTCCTCAGTTTGTTATCAGAGCCTGAAGAATTTGTCAAAGCTACTGAAACATAAATTGTGCTAAATTAAGAAAGAAGAGGCTGAGAAACTGAATACCAAGACCACAAGGTCTAGCTAACAGAAGATTGTAAAACCCCTAGGCTGTAACCAATCACATACTCTGAGAAATGCAGGCAGAAAACGAGTGAACAAGACAAAGACACAAATCAAGAAATGTGTACTTAGTCATGTGTAGAATCTATAAATATGTGTGTAAAGCAAACAATAAACGGCTTCTGCTTAATCATATTGGTTATTTGTCCAAGAGTCCTGAATCTCCTGCATGTTGCCTCCCTCGGAAGTATCCAGAGCACCAATCCCACTCAGCAAAGTTCTTCCTTACCCTAGAACACCTTCCCTAGGTGTGGATGCGGATACAAAGAGAAAAGGTTAAATGTGCTGCAAGCCACCCCCAAAAGGTGCCCTTTCCCAGTCCCGCCCACCCTTTGTGACGCTGGCAGAGCCGGGGACTCACCTTTGGCATGGGAGGACCTCGCACTGCCCACTGCTGGGAGAGCTCAGCCCCAGCTGGGCCTTATCTGGGCACCAGGGCAGTGCAAACAGCAGAGCCATGAGGCTGCTGCGAGCCCTGCCAGGGCAGGACACGGCGGGGAGGCAGCGCAGCTCCTCGGGCTCCCCGGGGCCTGAGCATCGCTCCCGGCGGGGCTCCCCAGCAGCCTGCGCTCCTCGCCCGCTCCTGGCAGCCCTCAGGTGAGTTTGGCTCTGCCCTGGGCATGCTGAGGTGGAGAATGGGCAGGCAGGTGTGGCACAGCACAGTGAGGAGCTCCTTGCTTTGCTCGGATCGGCTGCATTAATTAATCTGCCATGAGCCCCACAGCTCCTCGCACAGGTTTTCCATTGGGAAGCGCTTTCCCTGGTGTTAAATGTGACGAAGCTGGGGTTGGTGTGTGTGCACGTGCATTGGCTTGATTGTAATTTCCTTAGAGACTCAAAAATGAACCGGTGTGTATTCACCAGACGTGTCTGTGTGGAGATCAGGGACTGGCCTGGGGTTATTCCCAGAAACAGGGGAATAACCTGTTTGCATTTGCATCCCAAAGCAAATCCCACCGGCTCTCAGGGGAAAGCTACAGAGAGGGGTGAGGTCTCTGCTTTGAATCCTAAGGGATTCCAGGAGCTGTGGGGATGGGGATTCAGTGGCAGTGGGGTTGGGCAGGGGACCGTGAGATGTGCAGTATTTGCTCGTGGTGCTTGAACTGCAGTTTGTGATGCAGCACTCGCTTTGGAGAGCTTAAAACTTAAATGAGAAAACTGAAATGGGCTCAAGGGCTGGGCAAACTGTGAGCTGCAGGTGCTGGGATTATTAATTTACTTATTTATTTATTTACTTATTTATTAAAAATCCTTTTTAGCAAATGAGGAATTTTAGCTCTTTTCAAGCTGAGCCTGAGTGCCCGAGTCCTTGCTGGACTGGTGGTGCCCGTGGGCTGTCCTGGGGTCATCCCTCTGTTCACCACAGGGATTGCAGGGGTGTGATGTGCAGGGGGTGTGGGGGCAGGACCCAGCAGCATCATTGCCCCTCTTTGGTGGCAAAATCCCACTGTATTCCCAGCGCCTGTGTCTCGCAGCCCCCTTGAGTAGTTATCACAGGCATCTGTAGTAATCTCCCTTGTAGTCTCCCAGCCGTCCTCATCCTGCACTTGAAACACGGAAATTGCCCCAAGAAAAGAAATCTCTTTACAAGATGGGCCATCAAGGCAGCAGCCGCATCCCCGGAATCATCCCACTCAGCAGGGTAATCTATTCAATGGCCGGGATTTATTTTTAACATTCAGCTCCGCAGTCCTTTTAACTCGAGCAGGGAAGGGAACATTTTGATAACAGCAGCCTCCAGGTCAAATGTGATGAGAATTCATAACTCGCCACACAGGGGTTTTGGAAAACCAACCAAGCAAAACAATTTCCCGGAATGAGCCGATGAAGATGCGTGTTTCTCTTCACAATGTCATGCACAGAGCGGGGAGGTGTTGGAGTGGCTCCTCATTCTCTGCCCACAATTTGCAAATAAAATGCCTCCCGGACTGTTTTAAATTTGAAGGACTATTGCGAGCACGGCTTTGCTGGGCTGCTCGTAAAGACCTGAGACATCGGATCTGTCGGCCATCAAAGGAGAAATATGAATCCAGTAATGGGAATGTCCTCGTGGTCCCAACTCTAATCAAAGCAAAGCCAGGGGTTTCTGCTTCAGGGGAGTGGCATCAAGATTTAAAAAGGAACAGAGGGACTCCAGCCCCTGGCCAGTAGTGGAGCAGCAGCAAGGATGATTTACAGGGGCATGGAGTGGCAGGACAGGGGGAATGGCTTTAACTGCCAGAGGTTTGATGGGGCATTGGGAAGGAATTCCTTCCTGTGAGGATGATGAGACCCTGGCCCAGGGTGCTCAGAGAAGCTGTGGCTGCCCTGCCCCATCCCTGGAAGTGTCCAAGGCCAGGTTGGATGGGACTTGGAGCAACCTGGGCTAGTGGGAGCTGTCCCTGTCTGAAAGGTACAGGAGCACCACTGGGTGCTCCCAGTACTGGGATGACCCAGGTTAGACTGGAAGGATTTTCCTGAGCTTTTCTGGCTCTGGAGTCTAAGGGATGTGAACTCCAGTGGCAGGGGGTTGGAACAAAATGAGCTCTCAGGTCCCTTCCAACCCAAACCACTCTAGGCTGGAAAAAAACCAACAACCAGAATCCTGAAAATCTGGCCAAGCTGAGATTGTGAGAGAGCTGCCAGGGAGCAACTTTTTCTTTCTGTTTTCTTTTCAAATGACCAGAGTAAATTGACTGCACCTGTCTGAGAACAAGGCACGGGTGGGAAAGGCAGGAGGAAATGTGGAGCTTGAGCACTGTGGTTTATTTTAATGCCAGTGCTGGTGTCTGCCAAGCCCTGTGGGGCTGGGCTGGGCTGGACCTGTGTGTTCCACCTGAGCCCCACGGGGCAGCACAGGCTGCCTTATCTGCAGGCTCGGGAACGCGGCCGTTCCAAACCGCGGATATTTGCTCTCCATTCCCTGTCTTCCGCTCAAATTCCATATCTGCAGTGAGGCCCCGGGTGCTGCCACTCACAGCGGAGTGCAGGGACAATGAGAGAAACTGGGGATGGGATTGGAAAAATTAACATAGAGTATGGAATCCCAGAAAGGTTTGGGTTGGAGGGGAACTTAAAGCTCATCCAGTGCCACCCCTGCCATGGGCAGGGACACCTTCCACTAGCCCAGCTTGCTGCATCATGGCCTTGAGCACTTCCAGGGATCCAGGGGGAGCCACAGCTTCTCTGGGCACCCTGTGCCAGGGCCTGCCCACCCTCACACCCAAGAATTTCTTCCCAAACTCCTGTGCCGTCCTGGGAACCCAGGATGTGATGAGAAACCTTGTGCAGCTGGAATGGAAAACAACAAAATCTGTTATGCAGCATGGGAAGCAGCACTGATGGGAACAGTCACTGCTTTAATATTTAATTTGATGAGATACAGCTCTTGAGAAATGGATCGGGAGCTGCCACAGCTCCAAGCACAAGCTCAGCACTGGCAGGGAATTTCCATGGGGCTTGCTCCTCTCCAGACTTATCTGTATGCTGGAAGGGTGACATGGAATGAGGCTCATTAATTATCCCAGCACACAGAGCTGTGTTTCCTTCCATTCCCTTCAATCATTCAAGCACTGGGCACTTTCAGGGCCTCTTGGACATTGGGTTGTCATTCCAGGTATGTCCTCTCTGCTGGACCCTGGCTCCTGCTCCCTGCAGGGCCACTCAGGTGCAACCAGGTGTGATTTCAGGAGGGAATTTCCTTGTGTCAGCAGACAGTGCAGTGTAGATCCCATTCCATCCTGCCTCTTACCAGCAGGAACTCCCTGTGGCTGCACAGCCTCGTGTGCTGCTGGGATCGGGAGGGGAAGCTGTGCCAGGCACAAGGTGGGTCACACCAAACATGTCCCTTCTTTGTCCTTTTAGGTGGATCTCACGCCTTTCCTGGGACTGAGACTGAGCCAGCAGCAGAGCTGGTTTCCTGCCGTGCACCATTCTTGTACCTCCAGAAATCCCTTTGCATGCTCCAGAAGGTTTGGGTGTCCTCACCAGGGAGCTGGGCTTTGCAGGAGTCCAACAGTCACCGCCAGGGCAAGAGAAGGTGCTGGAAATGTAGATTTGTCAGGACTATAATCCAGGTAGGTCATAATTCCTTCCTAGTATGAAACCATCCACTTTCTATCCTCATCTGCTTCCCTCTGGTCCATCACAAGACTCCATCCCTGCAGGACTCAAATCCCTCTCATCCCTCACGGTTGAAGTGTCAGCAGAAGGGATGGATTGGGAAAAAGCCTGGGAAAAATGCTGGTGTTTTAGCTCTGGGTGACAGACCCCAAACTGAAATCACAGCTCTGTGACACTCACAACCTCCTTGGGCACCTAATTCCATGGCCACATTTGGCTCCACAGATTCCCTGGGACAAGCACATGTTGGAATGGCACTGCAGTGCTTGGGAACAGTTTCCCACACCAGTTGCCCCAGGGATGGCCTTGGGGCTCCTTGCCTTGCCATGGTGAGGCTTTCCACCTGCTCTGCCTGGGTTCTTCCCTCTCTGCCAAGCCCATGCCTGCACCATGGGGACACAGCTGCCCATCCCATCTCCAAGACCTCTCCTGGTTCCCCCTGCCTGGCTGGGGCCAAGGAGGTGAGACCCCAGATCTTCATCCTGGGGGGAAGAGCCCTCTGACCCACAGAGGGATTGTCACCAGGCCTGTCACCAAGCTGCCTTCACCTTTCACTGTCCAAAGCCATGTCGCTCCATTTCCCAGTCCTGCTGAGCAATAACTGGCTCTTCCTTTTGCTGTTTCTTGTCTGTCCTTAGCACCCATGTCGGAGGCATGCCCCCAAACGCTCCAGGAAAGAAAGAATGTTGAGGAAAATCCAGATATGCCTCTGTTTCTGCTTTGTCTCGGGCATTTTGTACGAGATCTCCCTCTTGTCCAGCTGTGTCTTCTCCTACTTGCCCATGGCCCAGCACTACCTGACACCTGAGCAGGTGCTGAACCTTGGGAAAAGCATCATTTTCCTGGAGACGACGGAGCGCCTGGAGCCGCCCCCGCTGGTGTCGTGCTCCGTGGAATCCGCTGCCCGGATTTACCAGGACAGGCCCATCATCCTCTTCATGAGGGGACTCAACAACGAGACAGCCTTGGACATGAACACCAGCTACGCAGCCTTCTCCCTCTTGTCTTCCATGAAGAATGTCTTCCTTTTCCCTCTCCAGATGGAAACCGTCTTCCAGGAGACCCCTCTGCTCCAGTGGTACAACCAGGTGAGTGTTAAAACAAGTAGAAAACAGGAAAAGAGTTATAACTAGGGGTGGGAAAAGGCTTTAAAAGGAATGAGGAATGCAGGACTGTGTGAAATTAGTGACTTTCATTGTTTTGGTTGGGAACAGATTCATTTTGGCCGCGTTCTGCTGTGTATTCATCTCTCTGTTTATGGCATACGTGATTGGCCTTATCTGGAGAATCGGATTTTTTGGCAAAGGAAACATTGGTAAAAATAGATTGCAGACGTGTTTTGAGCAAACAGCCTTAATAATCTTCCCCAACAGAAGCTGGTTGAACAAAATGTGCTGCCTGAGCACTTGATAGAGCTGCCTCACTCTGACGGAGCCCGCAGCAGATAAGAGATAGGGGAGATTTCAGGTTCTATAACAGCAACATGCAAAGCCAAGGTGGGATCTGGTGAGCTCCACCCTGGAAAAAGTTCCTTGGGCAAACTTCCCACAAGTAGCTTTGGTCAAACTGCTTGGGCAGGGCAGGCAGATTTCCTCCAAAGTCTTTCTTATCCTGAGAAAAAATTACTCCAAATGCCAACAAATGCCAATGAAAAGATTTCAGCCTGGTTCAAAGAGCTGGGAGGGATCTGGGAGTGTGTTAAGTGGGTTGTGTCCCTCTAAAATAGCATGGAATGACTCATGGTGGCATTGAGTTAACACTGTAGGTGCCATCAAACCACCTGGGAAGTGTTCCTGCATTCCTAATGCTAACAAAGCGCTGCTCTGCTCCAGCTCCTTATCTTATCCCAGTAAAACCCAATGGCTGGAGGCAGCCAGAGCTGTCAGTGACATTTGCAGCAGTGCAGATGAGGGTTTATGGTGCCATTTGCAGCCCCATGGATGGGTTGGATCCGTTCCCTGCCTGTGGCATCACATCTCACCTTTCCCACTCCGCAGGTGGTCCCGGAGCAGGAGAAGAACTGGGTGCACGTCAGCTCGGACGCCAGCAGACTGGCGCTCATCTGGAAGTACGGGGGCATCTACATGGACACGGATGTGATCTCCATCCGGCCCATCCCCCAGCAGAGCTTCCTGGCCGCGCAGAAGTCGCGCTTCTCCAGCAACGGCATCTTCGGCTTCCCCGCCCGCCACAAGTTCATCTGGGACTGCATGGAGAACTTCGTTCTCAAGTACAACGGCAACATCTGGGGCAACCAGGGCCCCTTTTTGATGACCAGGATGCTCAAAACACTCTGCAACCTGACAGATTTCCAAGGCACCGAGGACCACAGCTGCCAGAACATCTCCTTCCTCAACCCGCAGCGTTTCTACCCCATCCCATACCCAGCCTGGAGCCGGTACTACCAGGTGTGGGACAAAAGCCCCAGTTTCAACCACTCCTACGCGCTGCACCTGTGGAACTTCATGAACCGCAACCGCAAGGTCGTGGTGGCCGGCAGCAACACCCTGGCTGAGAAACTCTACAAAACCTATTGCCCCAGCACCTACGAGGACCTGATCCAGAATGCCAAGCACAGGGATCTCCCAGACCCTGAGGAGGTTGAGTGACATGGAGCAAGGAGGAGAGGGGTGATGCTTCCAGCCAAACACAAATCCCACTCGGGCTTTGTAGGAGAAAGAAAGAACTTTCCGTGCCCACCATTCCTATTCCCTTGGGATGCTGAGAATGGTGGTGGGTATCCATCAGACGTGGCCTCCAAGGACTCCTTTGCTTCAGTTCTGTTTCCTGATAGGTGCTCATGGACCAAGCCTTCCCAAATCCAACAGACTTTGAGCCTGTTCACAAGCTTCTCCAAGGGAAAAGTTCCTAAAGAGAGAGGTGGTCTTCCAGGAGAAATGTTGTCTCTGCTTCTCTTGGAACTAGTGGCAGCTTCCCACATCAAAAGTTGGAAGCACAACAGTCTTTGGACTGGAGCCTCTGGGGCAAAAGAGGAGAAACCCAAACCAGCGTCTTTTCCTGGTGTTTTCCTCACATGGACTTTACACCCTACGTTTTTGAGAGGGACTTCAGTATGAGTGAAAATAAAAGAGTTCACAAACCACCACTCCTCTGATCTCACTTCTCCCTGAAAAATGAGTCACATTTTCCAAAGGTTTTTGCTCCCACACTTTTACTTTGTGTTTTGCCAGGAAGTGGCTGCCCTGCCCCATCATCCCAGGTCAATCCTGGCTGTAGAAAGCATGCCTGGAAAGGGGATGCTGAGACACCAAGGAAGGATAGGGATGGTCCTCCAGGTTCCCAAATCCCTCTTAAATAAATGGATTCCAATGGACATGACGTGGTCACCCATGTCCACCTGTGCAAAAATCCCATTTAATCCCAACAGGGCTCCCAGTGAGCAATCCCCTTCCAGATACTCTCTTTCCCAGGAGAATGCCAATCCACCCAATTCCCTAAAGGGAAGCCCAGCTTGCAGATCTCTGCTGAGTCTCTCTAACAGCTGGTTTTAACTCAGGAGCAGAAAGGTGGGGATCTGTCTCCGTCATCCAATGTTTGCCGTGTGCACAATGCTATCTCCTGCAAACACAGCAGCTGCTGAGCCGGCTGCAGCTCGGAATTTGGGATTCAGCAGGAGAAGGGAGCCCTCTGCACACAGGGTTTGTGTGCTCCTGTGTTTGGGCAAAGGGCTTCTCCTTGCCCTGTGTTCCCCCAAAGTCACCCTGGTGTAAGGCCTGGTGGTGCCAAGGCGAGTGCTGGTCGCTGTTGGAGCAGGAGCATGACACTAGGGAATATTTTTCCTGTGTCCTCACCCCTCCTGTCCCCTCCAGGACATGCTTGTGGAGAGAGATGGACCCACACCCAGGCAACTCTGGGAGCATCTGCCTTGTGGATGTCTCAGCTCAGGACACCTTCCACTAGCCCAGGGGGCTCCAAGCCCTGTCCAACCTGGCCTTGGACACTTCCAGGGATCCAGGGGCAGCCACAGCTGCTCTGGCCACCCTGTGCCAGGGCCTCACCTCCCTCACGGGGAACAATTTCTTCCCAATATCCCATCTAAATCTGCTCTCTGAGCATGGATGAGACTCTGCCCATGGCTACAAGAAACCCACAAGGTTGGACAGGGCTTGGAGCACCCTGGGATAGTGGGAGGTGTCCCTGCCCATGGCAGGGGTGGAACAGGATGGGCTTTAAGGTCTTCTTCAACCCAAACCAGTCTGGGATTCCAGGATTAAATTATTGAGGGAAATAATTCAGAAATTACTGAAGTTGTGTCCTGTCATGGCCAGTGAGAAGACCCAAAATTGTCAGCAGCAGACTTTGTACCTGGTGGCACATCTTCTGCCCTTGGAAAGACATCCCAACAGTGAATAAAAATCTAGGGAGCTTCCCTAGCTGTGAGGGGAAGAGGTGGCTGCAAACCCATTTTGCCACATTCCCATCTTCTTGCTCCTTTTTTGCCTCAGCTCTCATCCTGGGCAGCAGCCCTAGGCCACAAACAACCAGGAAAAGAAGACAAGTAAAATAATAATAATGAAAAAAAAATACTCCTTGGCTCATTAAGAGCATTTAAGCAGATGTTTAACTCTAAGCAGCCTTAAAATATTTGCTGAGTTTAGACTCAGCCTAATTTCAAGCCCCATTTCAAGCCCATCCTGTGATGTTTTACTCTATTTGGCACTCATTAAACACAAACTATCACATGAATATCGTCAGCAGGAGTCACCCACCGGGGTGTCATCTATCAGAGTAATGCTTTAAATTCCAGTTGAGAGCATCTTTTCCTTGTCATCAGATCTCAGTGACACATGGCGTGTGACAGGATGGCACCTGATGGCCAGATGATTGTGTTTGGGAAGGAAAGACCCTGAGCTGGCCCCTCTCAGGTATGATCAGCTGAAGGGACACAGCTCTTGGGGAATCTCCGTGCTCCATTTGCTCTTTTCTGCTCTGGTTTTGAATGCATTTAATAATAATAATATTCTGCAGAGAGATGAAAAATTGCCAAAAATTACCAAAAAATGATCTGTGATGCCCAGTCTGTTTCTGTACAGATCCAACTGCTCTCAGCAAACAAAACTGAAGGTAATGATGGCATTTGAAGTGAATCAATTTGGAAGTAGATACATTTTTCATAACTTCCATCCCTTCAGAGCACAATCTCTTCTCTGTGTCCCTCTCTAACAGCCATGGAGTCCCTGCAGGGAGCTGGCTGTGCTTCCCCTCATGTGAGCCATGGACTGGACATTTCCAGTCCTTCCACTGTCAACACAGCTCACAAACCAAAATTGTCCCTTGGCATGGCAGGTAGATCCCAGAGGAATGAGATTTCCAAGAGATTTCCATCAAGTTTCACAGCAAAAGGATGGCCTTGCCGCCTCCAAACTATGCTAATGGTTATCTGCATACAAACAGGGAGCTCAGACCTGCTGTGGATCCTTCATTGCAGTCCAGGGGAAGGAAAAGAGGGATTTCTGCTCCCTAATGCAGGCAGAAAATAAAATCAGTCCTAAACCAGGGTTGGCTGCTGGCAAATACCCAAGGGGGACATTGTGACCCCTTTGACATCTTCCAGCCAGTGGCCTTGAGGTCAGAGGTTGTTCTCCAAGGGCTGGTGCCCCCCCCCCAAAAGGGACAGTTGTGTCCATGCTATCCATATAGGAATAGCAGGTGTTGACCAGGACTTGCTTCCATGCTGGGGGCTCAGCTCCTTTTTGACCCTCTCAGGCCTTTTCTCCCTGCAGGGACCCAGGAGGTGACAAAAGTGGTGAAGATCCATCAGGTGGTGCTGGAGCTGGGACCATCCCTGTCCCCAGAGCACGAGGATGAAGCTGGCTTTGGGCTCAGGGAGTTGTGTGGATGGGGTAGTGCTGGGCAGAGCTGCTGGGGCACAGGGGGGATGAATCCCCTGGCTGGGCAGCTCCATGGCCAGCACTTCCCTGTGGAAGCTGGGACTTTGGGAAAGCTGTGGGCAGGAATTCATCCAATCAGGGGAGGAAGTTGCTCCTTCGTGAGGGCTGTGAGAGCAAGCAGTTCCTTGCTCTGGGACTGCTGGGACCCACCAAGGGGGAGCAGGGTCCCCCCAGCCCCTGCCCAGTCCTTGCTGGTACCAGCACCCACCTCAGGGAGGACTGACAGGGAAGCTGCTGAAAGCCCTGCAGAGGAACCCAAACCTCCAGCAGCAGTGCCACCCCATCCAGCAGCAGTGCCACCCCATCCTGGAGCAGTGCCACCCCATCCTGGAGCAGTGTCACCCCATCCAGCAGCAGTGCCACCCCATTCAGAAGAAGTGCCACCCCATCCTGGGGCAGTGCCACCCCATCCAGGAGCGGTGCCATTCCATCCTCGAGGATATGTTGGAGGAAGAGCTGGAGAGCCCATAGGTCAACAGGGTACATCTGTCCTTCCAGTGCCACCAGCCCTGAGCTGCTCCAGACACACAATTACTGCTCCTAAGTGGATTTTTTTTTTTAATTGGGGGAGCAACCCAAACAGCAGTAAAAACCCACCCACCCATCTGGAAAAATCCTCTCTCTGAGAGGCAGGTGGGATGGTGGAGGTAGAAGCACAGGGTCACACAGGGAATACACTTCCCTTCTCCCACCTCTAAGGCTGCTTTTTAGGATCTCTCCAGCAAATCTGCCTCTCCAGCAGCCTTTTCTGCGCTAAATTACCCAGGGAAGTAATCTCCTGAGGGAAGGAGGGTGCGGAGGGCGCGGCAGCCCCCGGCACGGGGATTTCAAGGGATCATTCACCGTCCAAGCCCTCTTCATGCCAAGCATGTTAAGCAGCTGCTCCCGAGCTCCGGCAATGCAACACCACCACCTAGCCCCGCTCGGAGCCGGTGCAGGGCGCGGGCAGCCCGGGATGCTCCGGCTTGGAGCAGGGCAGCACTGCTGCGCCCGTGTTGCCACATTTCTCACCAAAGAGAAAAGCGGGGCACAATTCTTCCCAAGGATGTCTGAGATTCACATTCTCTGAAGCTCAGAGAAAGGGAGAACGCAATTCTTATCACTTGCTGTGCCTCTGTTGTGCCAAAGCAGAATGCAATATGGAGATTTTTTACCCAAAGTGGGGATGTTTTGTTTCCTTGGCCTGTCAGGGCCAGGAGAGTGTGTGTGTGTCAGACTGTCACAAGACAGTCACAAGGGAATCAGATGATGAGTGCAGCTCTGAGCAGTTGTGTGCAGGGTGAGTGCATGGCAGATTCAGTTTAGATGCAATGCATATAGTATAGTATAGCATAATAAAGTAATTAATTAGCTTTTTTATATCCATGAAGTCCTCCTCATCATTCTCTCTCCCTTACCAACGTCAGAGTTGCCTTTGATTTGCATTATTTCGGGTGCCAAAAGTGCAAAGAAAAATGCAGTGACTCAGTGACTTTTCCCATGAATGTTTCCTGGAGATGGTTTTAAGGAGCATTCCTGGGATTGTTTCACTGCATGGCACGTCCCCCTTTCCCTGGAAGATTATTTGGGAATGCTGAGGGGATGTGGGAGGCAGCAGAGGTGCCCAGAGCCAGACCCACACCCCCCCTTCACTTCTCATATTTTACACCCCCAGGACATTCCTGGTCACAAAACTCCCTCGTGCTGCAAATACCTCCCAAGAGAAATGCTGCACATACCCCACAGCCTGAAAATTCCCAAAAGGGAGTCTTCAGCAGTCTTCCCTAAAGCAAACATGGGCTGTACCTTGGGATATGTATAGTTGGGATCTTCCCTGGGATTTGGACAGGGCCTGGAGCTCGAAGGATGCTCTGAGAGATGGGTGGTGCTGCTGAGGGCTTGTGCCTTGTCCTGGGGGATGACAATGCCAGGCTCATGTGCCTCAGGTTGCGAAGAGAATTTCCACTTGGACCTGCAAGAGACTCCAGGCTCTGGTGAGTGTCTCAGCAGCAGCCCAAGGATCACAAATTCCCTGCTTTCCTCCACCTGAGGTGATGCCTTGTGAAGGCTGAGCTAGAACAGAGGCTAGGCAGAGTTAAAGAATAAAGCAGAGATTTATTAAAAGGCCTCCATGGATGCACCTTGGGCAGCATAAGACCCCAGTCAGGGCTACGCCCAAGATGAACCAAAATGGTCACAAAATGCACGCCTGGTCACAGGGTCTCACACTTTTATAAATTCTGGCCCGTTTGCATATTTGAGTCAATTGTCCAATTCCAGCTTTAGCCCATACAGTCCCATCCTGCTTGTTTTTCTCTCTTTATTCTGTCTTTGTTTGTGCTCTTGGGCCTGAGATTTGGATCATTTGTCCTTGGTCCCCAGCTAGAGAAGGAATTGTTCTGTCTCTCTACTCTGTGCAGAGAGCTCACCATCCCCTGATATGAAGCTCAGAACTACACACTAAAGCAGCACAGAATCTGAAAAATAGAAAAGCCAGAACCTGAGGTGTCAGAGGGATGAGGTGGTCCAGCAGGGATGAGAAAAGCAGGCAGTGCAGGAGGCCCAGCAAAGCTTTGCCTCCACGGCTCTCCCTCATCCCAGGTGAGGGGACATTGTGTCCTCTAAACACAAGGACTGGGACACCTGTACCCACAGCCATGGGATGCTGTGTCCTGACTCAAGGGGTGATGCCCTGAGATGCCCAGAGAAGGGCACTTGGGCTGGTGCAATCTCTGCACTTGCTCTTTGCATATTGATCCCGTGTGGGCTGACCTGAAATAGTCAGAAAAAAGCCCTGACTGCTCCCCAAAGCTAAGCAGGGTGGAATACAGCTCTGGCAGTGCTTGCAAATCCCTTTTCCCCCCTTTTCCTACATCACCCCATGCCATGTTGGGTCTAGCAGGGATTTCCTGGGGATTCCCTTACTCTCTCCCAGCTCAAATCCCAAATCCGCCAGGCCCCTGGGAGGGTCACAGCCTCTGGGGACACCAGCTGCAGTAGAGCTGATCCCCAAAGCTGCTCCTTGGAGCACAGCAGGCCCCACAGCCCTCCTGGCACTCCCTGGAGCACTCCCCACACCCCCAAAGCCAGAAACCCCCACTGAGGACTTGTGCCATGGTGGAAGTGGGTCCCACCAGGCCCTCTTGGTCTCCAGGCAGTGCCCTGGCCCTGAGTATTCCAAGTGCTGCCCAAACACCTCTGGAAGTTCTCGGGTGGTGGGTGATGTGACACCCCAGAAGGGTTTGTTTGGAAAAGGGCTTTCCTAGGGACTCCCTGCTCATTTGGGATGACTCAAACAACAAACCAAAGCAACCTGAGGGCTTGTACCCACTGTGTGGGACTGGGGACAAACGTGGAATTTCCCACTGTGGTTTCACTCCTTACTCCCTTCCCAGAACCTTGGGCAAAGGGATGAAGAAATTGTCTTGGGGTTTGGAAACACAAGTAATAAAGGTATAAAATAAAAACTGTGCAGAAATGCAGAGAAGGAACAACTTAGGCTGAGAAGGAGGTGGCAGCAGAGAAGAAGAAGAGCTCAAGAGCAGGTGAGGAAGAAGAGTAAGTTATTTGCTCCAGGAGCAAGAGGAGTAGGATTTAAGCTCAGGGGGAGGTTTTAAACTCAGGGGCAGGTTTTAAACTCAAGGGGAGGTTTTAAGCTCAGGGGGAGGTTTTAAGCTCAGGGATTGGTTTCAAGCTCAGGGATTGCTTTCAAGCTCAAGCAAAGCAATACTGAACACAGACAAGGCACAAGTGGGAATTGTTGGAGATCCCAGCAGCCAGGTGTGTGTGATCAGTGGATGTGATGGACCTGAGCGTGGGGAATGTGGGACTGGATCACAGCCACATCCACACTGGTCCTGGAAAAACCCCTGGATGCCAGGGCACACAGATCACCCTGTGGGGGAAGCTCTGCCCACTGTGTGAGCTCAGCAAGGCCCAAAACCAGCCAAGGAACTCCAGGTATCCCGTGCCAATCCACAGGGGTGCTTTTGGACCGCATTTACATTAAAATAATAAATAGAAAAGGAACCTGGTACCTTCTTCCCTGCTTCTGCCCATCAGCAGGGCCACAGGGAAGAGTTTGGGCACAGGGAATTCAAACCTTCAGCAGCAGATGTGGCCCTTGGCCCTTCATCCAGCAGCACACATCTGTCCTTTCCCTAATGTGTGTCCATTCACTCTTTTTTTGGGGGAAAAAAATCATTATTCATGCAACTGGGAGCAAAACAGTTACTGCCAGAGAATCATCTTGGGAAAAGTTCTTTGGAACAAATCTAGAGATAATTGGAGTGATGTAATGGTGAAATAATGGAATTATGAATAGAGGATTTAAAACAACCTCAATTTATGGGGAGAACTGGTGTAATTACAGGGGTGGCAGTGTCAGAATTAAATTACTTCTTACACAGAAAAAAAATTACAAAGATTTTACCCAAGGAAGGCCTGGCACAAACAATGGAAAGATTTATTTTTCCTTGTTGCAATAAAAATTAAATTCCAGGCCTTCATCTGGAAAAGTTAGAAATAAGTTCATCAGCATATTCAAAATAAAAATGAGGATATGGGGACAATTTTCAAGCCACGGAGGTCGAGGAATGGTCTCCTGTGTGGTGTCCTCATGCAACGATGGTGTTTGCCCCTCTTGGCTCTGATTTTTGGAATTGCTTTTTAGGATCTCTCCAGCAAATCTGCCTCTCCAAATCTGTCAGCAAGAGCCCTTCCCTGTGGATCAGTGATGCCGGGGAGGAGACACATGGTGGTGACAGCGAGGTGACAGCGCTCTGCCAGCAGCCACTGGATGGTGCCACAGGACCAGGAACGAGCTGCAGCCGCTCTGCAGCACCCCCAGGGCTGCTCTGGGCTCTCCTTTTGGGAAGACCCCGGTGCTGGGGCGCTCCCGAGGCTGGGACCTGCCTGGTCACTCACCGAGGAGGATAAATGACATTTCCTAGGTGTGATTTCTCCTCTCCCTCCATCACACACGTGAGCAATAACAGGGGCTATATTGCCAAGAGCTCTGGAGCCTCAGCAGCTCTCCCTGGACATCCTTAGGGCACAGACACGACCCCCTTCCCATGGGATGTGGCATCCCACAGGCTTGGGGCAGATCTCCACACTGGACACACTCTTGATTCTTTAGCAGCTTTCCTTCTCCTCATTTTCCACTTCCTCCTCTTTCCTCACTCTCCTCTCTGCCCAAGATCCAGGAGGTGATGGGAGAAGTCTCATTTTCTGCTGCAGGAGGAACCTGGCCTGAACTCACTTGGATAGAGACCCCAGCCCCAGCTGCTGTGTCCTCCCTCCTTTCCTTCTGGAATCAGTGGGAAATCCAACCCCAAGGAAGACTCTTTGCACTGTGGACATGACAATGTCAGCTTGACCCCTTCCAGAGCTCATCTGTGTAAATTAAGTTCATTTTCCTAATTCTATCTGTATTTTGAACATTTCTAGCAGTGCATTTATGATCTTGGTCTCCACAAAATATGAAATTTGGGAAGACATAACAGGAAAACTAGCACACAATTCCTCTTCTCTTTTCCAACCCACTCCACTTCTGGTTCGGACTCTTACCCTTCCTTATTTCCCCCATTTCCAGGTGGGTTTTAACGTTAGGAAGCAGGACACATCCAAGTCCAACAAGCTTTATTCCTCTAGGGGAAAAAAAAAATTAAAAAAGTTTTCTGCACAACTGTTCAGAAATAAGCAGAAAAACCCTTTTTACCTGTAAAAAGTTCCGGGTGGCAGTGAGAATTTGTTCCTTGGAGGGGCTGACAGGGAACCCTGGCTGGGCACTGGTGCTGTCACCATCCAAAACTAATGGGAGAACAAATTCCTGCCCCAAAGAGCAAACAGGCAGGAAAAGGGCAGAAAGCAGGAGCTGTTCTGCCTCATTGACGTGGCAAACCTGGTGCCAAGGCAGGTGCCTGCTCGTTCAGCTGCCAGCAAGTGCAAGAATCACTTTTCTGTTGGTTTTCCCAGCAGTTTTCCTGCCTGAGGTGCTTTTGGTGAGCTTAAAAGTCCAAGTGATGTGGAAAAGTGGGGGGAAACTTCTCCTATATTTGGGAAAGTCCAGAAACAGCTGAGAGCCTCAGGAAGGTGGCACTCATCCTCTGACCAGTGAGGGAGCTGAGATGTGGAAAAGAGATTTTGTTCCACATTGGGAACCTTGAGCCAGTGTGTTCCATGGGAAGCTGGGATCAAATCCATGCTGTTGCTGTGCTCTGCCAGCCCAGGGTTTTTGGGTGGTGCAGGGTGGTTGGTCAGGCTGGGAAATACATCTCTGCCCTTGCTGCTCAACCCCCAGAGACTTTGCCTCAAAGTCCAAAAATCCCAGGGTGGTTTGGGTTGGAAGGGTTCTTAAAGCCCTTTTTGTTCCACCCCCAGGAACATCTTCCCATAAACCAAGTTGCTCCAAGCCCTCTCCAACCTGGCATAAAACAACTCCCAAAGATTTGTTAAGTGATGGATGGTGCAATCCTTGCATCCTGCTGGGATGTGGAGGAGCAGGGACTGTCCCACACTCCAGGTTTTCCCTGGGCATGGTTTTCCCTCAGCCCTCACCCCTCTGCCCTGCCCTGGGTGTAACTCCATCCCTTCCAAACTGCTCCTCTTAAAATCCCACTGGTTTTTATTTGCCTCGTAATTTTGTGTTTAGCTCAGCACAGCACAGAGGGGTTTCCCATGGTCTCCACCAACTGCTGCCACCTCATTTCTCCTGCCAGAAGTGACTCCTTTGGCTTTATCCTCTCTGGAGTCTCTGGGAACAGTAAAACAAAGCCCAGAGCCAGCAAGACAAAGATCTGGCCAATTAAAACAAAGAGAAATCACTCAGATCAGTGGGTTTGTGGGTTTTGTTTTTCCCATTGACTTTTTCTTCATGGGCTCCTGTTACTGGCAATACTTTTATAAATCATCACTATACAAGGGAATATCAATAAATATTCAACCCACAGCACTAACAAGCCCTGAATGCAGCACAGCTCTCCCAAAGCCGAAAAAAAATATAATAAAGGAAAATAAAAATCCTATCAAATTTATTCAGCTGGAATATCTCACCCTGAGAGCTATTCTCCCATAATATTTGGGGCAAGCACAGTGTCATAAATCTTAGTGCCATTAATCCATAGACTCATTCATCTCTGTTCAACTCTATAAAAGCAATAACCTTGTCACTATAGGGAGGACGATTGGGCTTTTAATTGCATATAGATTTCAGGAGAGTTCTTATCTCCTAGTCCAATTTGTAGCTCCAGTTTGTCCCTTGGTCAAACTCCATGCAAATCCAGCGTGCTCTCACACACTCCAGATGTTGCAGGGGCTTGGAAAGAGCCTGCTCAGAGCTGTCAGATAATGCACCCAGCCTTTGCAGGCTCAGCTTTATTAGACAAGCCTAGATTTAATTATCTTGTCTGAACGGGAAATGCATTTTTCAGAGGACGATCAAATTTATGGAAACAAAACCCCAACAACTGTTCATGAGTTCCCTCACTCATCTCCCTTGGTTTTACAAGTGCTACCAAATCTATCCCTTGCAGTTTATGGTCAATAAAAAAAAATAAATTTAAACAATTTTAAATTAAATTAAACTTTAAAAAATCAAATTAAAATTTAAAAAAATTTAAAATTAAAAAGAAAATAATATTAAAAATTTAACTTAAATAATTTATTTAATTTTTTTAAAACAGAAAATTATAAAATAATAATGAAAAATAATTTTTAAAAAGGTGGAAGAAGGTTCTCTTCCCTCCCTCAACAGGAACAGCAGCTGGAAACTGCTGGAAACTCACAGGGCCATGTGTTCTGCTGCCTCTGGAACCATTTTTTTTTCCAGGCTTTACTCAGCCAAGCAGCTCCAGAGGCCCAAACCTCCTTGCTGCTGTGCAATTGGCCAAACCAGCAAGCCCAGCTCAGCCCAGCAAATCTGGACCTGCTCCTCCCAGCCCACAGCCAGGCAGGATGGATTTGGTCCAGCGCTGTGTGCTCCACACGTGCTGCTCCTCCCAGCAGCTCCAGCCCCATGTGAAGAATCTCAGAGCCCAAATTCACACCCTTGAGGGTGAAGGGTCTCCCTGCAATGCATGGCGTGGGGGGCAGAGGTTGTGTTTGGGGTGGGTGGCCCCAGGGTGGTCCCCAGGCAGCACCTGGGCAAGTGTCCCCCTTCCCTTTGCACTGGGGGCTGTGGATGTGGCTCAGCCCTTCACATTATGTGAAGTTATGTGTCCTTCACATAACAGCACTGAGACATGATGAGCTGTCACCAAGACGACTGGGGGCTGTGGATGTGGCTCAGGGGTTTGTGTCCTTCACATAACAGCACTGAGACATGATGAGCTGTCACCAAGACATTGGGTCATCCTCAGGGTGCTTCTGGATCATTACATCCAAAAAATAATTAGGGTATCACAAAAAAATTATGGTTTTTTAGCCTTCTGGGCTGCAGAGGAAAGCTTGGAAAAGGGAACTTTGGCCTCAGTAAAGACACAAAGATTTCCCAAGCAGATAATTTTGCTTTCAGGGCTTACAGGAGATATCAGCTCGGCCAAAAAGGAAATATTTGGGTCTGTGTCCAAGACAAGGAATTACAGAATCATGGAATGGTTTGGGTTGTAAGGGACCTTAAGATTCATCTGGTCCCACCCTTGCCATGGGCAGGGGCACCTTCCACTATCCCAGGTTGCTCCAAGCCCTGTCCAGCCTGGCCTTGGACACTTCCAGGAATCCAGGGGCAGCCACAGCTTCTCTGGGCACCCTGTGCCAGGGTCTCCCTACCCTCACAGCCAAGAATTTCTTCTGTATATCCAAACTAAATCTCCTCTCTTTCAGTCTGATGCCATTTCCCCTTGTCCTGTCACTCAAGTCCAAATATCCTCTCTCCCTGTCTCCTGTTGGCTCCTTCAGGGACTGGAAGGCCACAATGAGATCCCTGTTCTCTCCTTCAGGCTGAACAATCCCAGCAGTGCCAGCCTTCCCTCCCAGCAGAGCTGCCCCATCCCTCTGCTCACCCTGGTTCCTCCTCTGGACTCTCTCCAGCAGCTCCAAATGCAAACCCTGAGTTCTCTCTGCAGCAGGAGCTGCAGTTCCGTGGCTGTGGCTGTGGATTCCCTCTGTGCTGTCATTCCCAGCAATGATGTTCACCACCCTCCGTGGTGCTGAGAACAAGATAAGGTCCCTTAGGGCCACAAACACAGGAGCAGCTGTAACACCAAGTGTAGTTACGCCACAACCAGGCTCATAAATAAATGATTCTCTGCTCCGGAATGGGATTTTTTTTCAGCAGAGTTCACTGCATTAAAATATTTCATCCTGCGAGTTTTCGGCCGAGGCAAGGAAATGAAAACTGATGCTGGAAGATTAGGAGCCCAGCGAGGGCAGGAATTCCTGGATACAGCTCTCTCTCAGCTCCCCATAAGGCTCCTGGCCCTAATCTTGTCATCTACACGCCTGCACACATCAAAGTGTGACCGAGAGATAGCCGGCTCGGGGACTTTGTCACATCATTTGTGTAGCAGAAAAATAAAATGTAACTTTCAAAGCTGTTTCCTTGGGAATTTTTTTTAGTTCTAACTCAGCCGTAAACCTCCATTTCAAATTTTTCTGGGTGTTTTCCTGCCTTTCTCTTTCCCCTGTGTACCTTTCCCTCAGCACCACTTATGTGTTTTCTATCTAAATTAAACATTCCTGGGCTTTTCAACCCCTTTCCAGTGGAGCCTGAGAACATACCCGCCATTTTTCTGCCCTCCTAAGAACAATGAAGTGCTCAGAAGTGTTTAATCTCTACCCTGAAACTTGCTGCACTCTACTCCTCAGCAAGCTCAGGGTCCCACCAAGGATCTCTGACTCCATCATATCCCTGATTTGGGGTCCCCCACTAATTATTAATCTGATTGTCTGATATTTTCTCACATGGTGTGACTCATTGGGTCTTACTAAGGGAATAAAACACTCCAACCTTTTCTTTTTTCCCTCCACCACCCATCTGTGTCCATACTCCTCCCAAGATCACATAGAACACAAGCTGGGGAGCTTTGGCTGAGCAAAAAGATTGAAGCTGATGATTTTGACAAAAAGAGAACAACTGGAAACTGTGATTCTGGTCTTTAAGACTTTCTCTTTTTTTAATATTCATGTAAAAAAAAAAAGAAAACAACAACCAACAAAACAAACAAGCAAAAAAATCCAGCAGGCAAAAAAAGGGCAGAAAATCTAAGTTTATACTGTGAGATACAAACCATGGAAAAGAGTAGCAATGTTTTTAAACTAGAACAGGATCTACCTCTGCAAAATAAATTCTCCTCCTTTAAAAACAAGTCCTTAACACAAGTTCTTTGCTGGAACAAAAGGGAGGGTCAGTACTGACATCCCACAGGGATTTATCCCAGGTGGCCAACATCCAGCCTGAGCTGCTGGTGGCTGGAAGCTCTTCCCACCCCTCTGTGTGGTGGTTGTTCCCTCCAACCATCTGCCAGGTGTTCCCTCCTCCTCTTGTTGACCTTCCCCAGGATCTCCTGGACCTGTGCTGGGGATTTGGCTCCACGTGGTGGTGAAGACGTGATGGTTATAGAAAGCTGAGGGTTGTGGAGAGATGGTGGTTATGGAAAGCTGAGGGTTATGGAAACTGAGGTTTATGGAGCACTTTTGGACAAGGGGAGGAGGGGAATACAGTTTGTGCTCACTGGGAGCACAGCCTGCCCCCTCTAATCCTCAGAGCCACCAGAGATGCCAGCTCAGCTGGTGGCAGCTTGACCTTTCAAAGGCCCAACTCTGCAGAAATGTTCAGCTGTAGATTCTGATCCCTCTAAGATGCCAAACACTTAGGGAACACCAGCATTTCACCAAAATAATTTTCCCTGAACTGAATTCCTTCAGAGAACTTGTAATCCTGGTGTGGAGGAGTGGTACTCAAGCCCACTGCAGTGCCATTAAATTGTTATTTTAGAGGCTCTGGAACCCTTTTTTCTCTCTAACATATCCCTTTTCTTTATTCTTAGGCATTGTCTAGATATTTTTAGGATGTGTTCTGGTGCTAGGTGGGAGGACCTGCTGAGAGCCCACAGCTCTCTCTTCCCACAAAAGTTCTGACATGTCTCCCTCTTCCCCCTTCAAATAAACTCCCCCTCTGGTGGATTGGCTGGAGGAGGCAACATTCCACTGTGGAGTTAATCTTCCCATCGCTGGGGGTAGAATTACCACAGGGAAGTCCTGATGTCGGTGTGGAGTTACACATCTAATGCTCCCTGGGAGTCCTGCTCCAAAGGTGACTCTAATTAATTCTAAATGAGAAATTCTCCTGGCTCCATTAAAGATGACATCTGTGGGAACACCGGTGGCACAGAGGTTGGGAGCTATTAGTGCAGGAATAACAATGGATTATGCACATTCCCTGGAGAGATCCGAAGACATAAATACACTTTGCTATCACAGGCTCCAGCAAACATCTAAGTAACACAAATCAGATTAAATATCAGAGCAGATCAGCGTTTGAGTACAGCCAGCAAGGCAAAGGTGAGACTGGGTAGAGAAGTCACCAGGGAGAAAAATGCCCTGACCACAGGCTCTGTTGGCTTTGGGCACAGCCAAGGGGACACAACAGAATTTACTTCAAATACACAGCGATTATCAAAGGGAAATTTTAACTATTTGAGCAATTAAGAAAGGGCACATGGCACTGCTCCTGGATATCAGTTTATAGAGAAAATAGGAGCAAAATATTCTACTCTGAGAGCACTACAAGGCGTTACTTTGCTTACAGACCTCTGGTGCTGTTAATACTAATGGGCAGTCGAGTAAAAATGATGTTCACAACAAAGATGCAACCTCAGAGTAGAGAAAACCTGCTAGAAAACACAATCCTATTTACAGACTGCTTGGTTTGCTGCACTTTTTGCTTGTGAAGTTACAAATGTCTGATAGCACAACTCAAGGCCAGAAGGTCTGCTAGACGTAGTCGTATTTCGAAGGGTACGGACGTCTCCCATCCTCACTTCGAGGAGCTTCTTCATATCCCACACCCTTCCTGGTTTTTGGGTCAGCTTCGTACCCCGAGCCAGTCTTGTAGGGCCCTGTCCTGTAGGAGATGTTCCGGCCCGAGGCGTTGTAGGACACAGCTTTGTAGCTGGAAGAGACACAAGAGCAACATCAGCCTTGGGAGGGGCTGTGACTGCCCAGCACTGCACCCTGTGCTCATGGTGGGTTTTAGGGAACTTTGTGCTGTGCCATCACTTGGAGGCACTCAGAGAGCTCAGCCCACCATCCGTGGAAAGCTGCAAGTCCCTTTCAGGTTCCTTCATAAACTTACACTTTCTTTCCCTTAAGTAAACCATTTGTGGAGTGATGGACCCACCTGCAATAAGTGGGTATGTTGGGGTATAAATTCCCGATGATGTTACTCCATCCCTGGAAGTGTTCCAGGCCAGGATGGACAAGGTTTGGATCTACCTGGTCTATGGAAGGTGTCCCTGTATACGGCAGGGATGAAATGGAAAGGGCTTTAGATCCCTCCCAACTGAAACCAGTCTGGAATTCTACAATTCCATGTAAATCACGGCTCAGCTGATGCAATCTATCCCTGCTAATGATCTGCTGTGCAGCCTGCAATTAATGGGCTGAATCTACCAGCACAGTGCAAATGTCACATTTTGAGGTTGGTTCTCATGTCCTCTCTGTTCATGTGTGAGTCACAGGGTCAGGGAGGGCAAATGTTCACTTTGGACCCACAGGGGGCAACTCACTAACCATAAACTTCAGGTAGTGGTGGCCTTGGCAGTGCTGCATTAATGGCTGGACTCTGATTTTAAAGGTCTTTTCCAGCCTAAAGAACTCTGTGTTTCCATCACCATGAGAGCTACTGTGGCGGGGGTGTCACACATCCTCACATCCTGGACCAGCTGTGGGACGCCTGGGCACCCAGGTTTCCTGCAATACCTCCCCATGCCCACCCAGCCCAACTTACCGGGATTCTTCTGGGATGAGCCCTTTGCAAGCAAGGCACATCATGATGCCTCCCACGAGGGCCAGGCCCCCTGCCACCCATCCAACAAAGAGGGCTGAGCCAAAGGTGTACCTGCAAAACAGGCGTGCCTGGTTAGGGTGTGACAGGTGCTGTCTGCTGCTGCTGAGATACACTGAACACTGGCACAGAATACTCCCCCTGGCCCTACAGCTGTACCCAGAAGTCCCCAGAGGTCCCACCTGCAGTCTGAATCCCAATGGCCTCCCTATCTCATTCTTGAGCTTCAAGGACACAGACATCCCAGCCCATTTGCTGATCTCCAGCCCAGACTCTATCTCCTAAGAATAATCTTCCAGGCCCTGCAACCATCCAAATATACTCCAAAGTTTGCCATCCTTCAGCAGCAGCCGTGAGGGAGATTTCCACCATGTAGCACACAGCACACAGCAGAGCACCCACCTGTTCTGGACATTCTGCATTCCTTGGTACATGTTGGTGGTGGACATCCAGAAGTTTGTGACCAGCATGTTGGCAAACACAGACACTCCAGTGATGGCACACAGGCCTGAGAGGGGACAGGAGGACAGACTGAGAGCCACACAGTGTAAGAAGTCTCCTGGGGTCTCAGGGAAGCATCTGACACCTCTGGAAAGGTGGGTGAGATACTGCTCTGTGGCCTTCAGCACAAAGGGGGACCCATAATGTGTTACATTTTTCTTCCAAGTTTTCCTTGCATTTACTAGCCAGCATCAGGAATACAATATTGCACAACACACTCCCAATCAAAACAGCAGGAATCTTTCTCCTGATGTGTTTTGTCACACAAATGAGTTTAACAAACAGGTCATTCTACAAAATACCCAGTAGTTAATTTTAAACATTTGTTTTACAGTAAAAAACATGGACCAAAAATTCCCTGACAGAATTTTTTTAATGGGAAAACACGCTCTCTGTCACATGAAAGAGGAGATGCCTTTGGTTCACAGCCTGTTTATCACCAGATGTGGAAAAGCCCCAGGAGGTGGGAACTTCTTCCATTCATCCAAACAGGGGATGTCTGGGATGGCCATCCCTGCCAATCCTGGCAGCAATGTCAACCTTTGGTTTTCCTCAGCAGAAGAATTCACAGAACACTTGAACATGGAATCACAGACTGATTTAGGTTGGAAGGGACCTTAAAGACCAAGGTTAGATAGGAGCTGCAGTGTCCAGAAGAGCTGAAGTTCAGAACTTTTGGCAGAAAACTCTCACAAGACAGTTTTGCTTTGTTCTTCCTTCCACAGTGTCCAAGGCCAGGTTGGATGGGGCTTGGAGCCCTGGTCCAGTGGAAGGGGTCCCTGCCCATAGCAGTGGTAGAACTGGAGGATTTTTAAGGTCCTTCCAACCCAACCCATTCCATGACTCTAAAATGACAGATGTAACATACAAAATTAAAGTTGTGAGGCAGGAGGTGGTTTCCTCCTTACAGCTTATACTTTTTGAAATTGTGTTGAATGTCTCATATCCCAGCAAAAGTAAAGCATTGGGATTTGAAGGATTTTAAACAGGGACATTCTCCTTCCCTTTGTTAGGATATAGATTTAATTTGACTCTTATCTCAAAAATAATGCCGGAAAACCTGTAAATGATGTTTTAAGCATTTGCAGTTTTGAGGAAGCTGGGTATTCCTGCAGCCTTGTAGGCTGTATTTAAAACCTACAAACCAGGCTACAACAACCCTAGGAATCTTTGTAAAATTATTATGGATAAAGCCTGAAACTGAAAGAAATAGTCTACATAAGTAAAGGCTATAATAATATATGGCAACAACTTTTATAAAACAAATCAAGATATATACTTCCCTTTCCATCTGTGGGATGTTTTTTCAGCCTTCCATGTTTTGTCCATGCAAACTTCTGGTTTTCAGAGATTTTTTTGTTCCTTAATCAGAGGTAAAAACCACTTGACCCCAGGAAATCGGGGTGGGGGGGGCAAAGCCAATAACCAGGGGACAAAGCAAAAAGCTTCAGAAATGCACCAAGACTTGCCCAGTTCTCAATTCCAGGGAAATGGAAAGCCTTCCACATGGAAAACATGACAGTTCCCACTTACCAGCAATGATGAACATGATGCCGGAGGTCAGGGTCATGTTGGCTTTGGCAGTGTCCTCCATGCTCCCAATCCGGATGCATTTCAGAGCAAAAATGCACACAAAGAGGCCGAGGAGTCCCAGGACGATCCCCACGATCATGAGGGCCCTCACAGCCTGGAACATCGCTGCAAAACAAACAGCAAGAGCCTCGCTGAGTGGCTGAAATGGGATTTGTCAGAGTCTGGGCGATTGTCAAAGGTTGCCTTTGTCTGAAAATGGAAATATTAAAGAAGAAAACCTTGGAAAATGAGCACTGGATCTACTCCATATTATCTGGGGCACCTCTGGAAGTATTTCTGTTTGACTTAGCTTCCCAAAGAGTTTGATGGTTTAGGCAGCATTTTTTAAAAAATGTTCAATAGCAGCAGTCGTGAAATTCATGGAGAAGAGTTAGTGAGGAGCTGGGATAAGCATGGATTGTTCCATAACCACAGTGGTTGAGAGAAGGTTCTTCTTCCTCCCCAGTCAGCAATGGAAGCAGACAGCTCCCCCCACCTATCCAGGATATTTCCAGCTAATGCATGACTCAAAATATAGTTCTGTATATTCCTGCTTCCCAGTAAAGCGCATGGAAAAGAGGAAAATCATCTTGACAAATATTACACAGAAAGAGAGGGCATCAAAGCTCTGGCAACCATCTTCCTGACCATATCTTTCCCAGGGTTGTTTGGAACATCAGTCCTGGATAAATCTGTCCACGTTCATGAATAAAACATCCAAATACCCCCATCCTGAATTTGTAGGACGCGTGTCATGAGCTGGGAATGCTGGTGGATCATGCCCATGGAAGCTGAGGCCTGAAGGAGGCAAAAACCCTTCAGATTCCTCTTGGGTGGAGTAGAAAAGTAAAAGTAGAAGCAAGGGAAAACTTGCACCTTTAAAACTGGAGAAGTAGTGGGGGAGAGAGTACTTGAATACCAAGGTGATTCTCTAATAAGGTGGCACATATCCCATCTTTTTCCAGACACTTCCCCTCTCCACGTGTGCACGAGTCCCTGGCAGAGACAGGAAGGCGGCAGAGCCCTGGAAGGGGTGCTGGGGAATATTTCAAGGGCTGTTGGGATTTGGTTGGGACACTTTGCAGCCTCTCCTTATGCTGCCACGCGCTCCCACAGCCCTGGGTCTGGCTTTGGTGCTCCCCAAGCATGATTGCTCCTCTTCAGGGAACAGAAAGTGGGCTCATGATGGAGTGAAACAGGTGGAAAACACATTCCACAGCCCCAGGGACTTCTCTGCCCTGTGTGTCGCCCCTTTCCTGGGTGACCGAGGTGCCCAAGGGTGCTGGGGAGCACAGAGCCCTTGCACAGGTTGGGAGAAGGGGTTATAAACCCTTCCCAGGAGGGTGCTGGGTGCCTGGGTGGCTCTCCTGGCCTGTGGGGTGTCAGGAAGCAGAGCAGAGCTGCACTGGCACCACGGCACACACGGAAGCAGGCGGGCTGCCATTCCACAGGCCGGGAATACACCACCTTCTCCCATCCAGCAGTCCCACTGCCTCAGCTCTTATGACTCAATTTGCCCTTATCAGCTGATAACGAGTGCTAACGAGCCGGGGGTTTTCAATCTCCCATTCATCAGCCCCCAGGTAGGAGCTCATTAGTTATGATCCATCAGGGAATGGCGGATACGCCTTATCAGCCCTCAGAGGTTGTTCCGCAGCACCTGATGGGAAGCAGAAAGAGGAGGAAATTTCAATCTTCGTTTTTCTTTGCAACCACCAAAGTTTCTTTGCAAATGCTTTTGTTTCAGGGCAGGCAGGAGAGGCTGATAATCCAAGATACCATGATGAAAGGTCCGTGTTCCCAAGACAGTGCTTCATTGCTGGGTGTGTCCTGCAGGTTCCTGGGTGCCATCACTGGGCTGTTTTCAACCCTTCAAGCAGTGACCCCAAACAAAGATCCCACAGAGAGTTTGTTGGTTCTCAGGAGAGGTGTTCCTAGTGCCTTTGGTGCCCATGGAAGGACACAACAGGCAGGGCCAGGCTAAGCAGCCAAGGATGCTCCACTTTTGCTGGAGCACTGTCGTAAATCTCCATTGAAAGGAGCTGATGGAAAGGGGAGGGAGAGGAGCACGTCAGGACATGACAGAAAAAATGCCAGATAACCATCATCAGCCATTCCTGCCTCCATGAGATTGACCACCTCCACTAAGAGATGGAAAGGAGAAAGAAGTTGTTTCTGCTGTGGCATGAAGACCTCTCCACTTGGCTCATGGGACTTGAAGTGGGAGCTGTTTGGAAAGGCAACACTGCAGTTTCAAGGGAATTTTGGCATCCATTGAAAGTCCTTTGAAAAGAGCTGCTTTTCCAAAGGTGAATGACCTCTGCTTGGAGGAAGGAGTGGAAGGGCTTAGACAAACAAAGTGGGAGACTAAGGAAAAGTGGTATCAGGAGCAGTAGGAAGCAAACAGCCCTGGAGTTACAAAACCTGCCTTTCGCACACACCTTTTGCATGAGGGAGGATAACCTGGCTTCCACATAAGGGCTGGTGTTCCATAATAAGGGAACAACAAAAGCACCAACAGAAATAGCTTCTCCACCAAAATAAATGCCCGTGATGTGAAACCACAGCCTGCATCCCTGTTTTCCAGAGGTAAGGGAAACTGGATTGTTGTCCTCCTCCCCAATGTGAGTGATAAGACGTGAGTGAGGTAAAAAAACTTTAAGTGATTTAAATGGCCATCACCTGCAGTTCTGTTGCTAATACATAATAAAAAAGCAGAATCTGACTTTATGACCAGTAATGATTGATGGGATATAGAAATTTTAGGAAAATTAAGTACATCCAGCAGGTGGTTTAAGTTAAGCAAATTCCAGCACGGACATTTTTTCTATATGTTCAAATAAATAAATCAATTAAATGGATTCATAAAGATAACTCTGACAGGATATCCCTAACAACAGAAATTGTCTCTGAGTGTTTTGCACATTTCTTCATTGCCATATTCCTTAAGAATAACTGAAAAAGTAAAATCTTGAGTGGGGTAAATTGACATCGAAATGATGGTTCCCATTTCCTTATGGCTCATTTAACACACAATCACCTGCCCAAAGCACTATGGAGAGATATAGTGGTCAACATTGTGTAGAGATAGTTGGATAAATCCAATTTTTAGTCTTTAAAAAAATATTCTTATGGGAGAGGATAATTAGGTACCTCTAAGTATCAGGTTTGCTCTTCCAAATGGGAAAGAATTCACCTGGCAATACTGAAACTGAGTACACAGAGACACATTTATTCCATGGCACCCCTCAGAGAGTCACAGGTCCTCAGCAAAGGTTGAGGGCATCCCTGAGGAGGGCATCCCTGAGGATGACATCCCTGAGGATACAGGGCTGGAACCCACATCACACTTGGATCCACAGTTGCAAAGGCCCGTGCACAGCAGTGCTTGTTTGGACCTTTTTGTGATCATGCACAAGGAGTGAGGAATGCTCCCAGGGCCAAATTTACTGCTGGGCTGGGAGCACTGGAATACCCTTACATGCAGTGGGGTGGGAAAAACAGCTATTTTGGGAACATGAGCAAGCAAACAGGACAGCAATACACCTCAGCACTCTGCTTCTGTAGGCACTAACACTGCCCAGGTGATGGGCAGTAGCTGAACACACCTTTTCCCTTAATAACCTTCCTACCCACACCTCTCATGGGAAAATTTCTCCCATTCCAGTTCTATCTTTGGAAAAACAGTACATTTCAATCATTTCTATTATCCTATAACACTACACAGTTGCATAGAGCCCTCTTCCTTGTGTTTCCATTCCCAGGGACAATACCTGGTGGTTAATCATCCTCGTTCTCCTCACCTCAGTGGAGCTGCACTGATTTATGCCAGCAGTGGTGCTGAACCTGTGATGCTCACCCAGACATCCCCCGCACGTACTTCAGGTTGTAACCCCCATCAATAACCCCCACCACAAAAATCATTTTGGCAACAAATATGCTCCTATTTTTATGCTCATAACATAACACTGGAAATGTTAATCCTTGCAAAGTGCTTTAAGATACCTGCTCCTCCTTTCAGATGCAGGAGAGCCCCTGGGTGACACCTGGAGTGTTTTTGCCCCTACCTGGCAGCCCGAGGATGGTGAAATACGGCCGACACTCCGTGAAGCCGGAGCTCTGCCGCACGCAGCTCCTCCACAGCCCCTGGTACTGGAACACGGCCGTGACCGGGTTGTCATACAGGTCCTGCGTGCTCCACGTGTCCATGGCCGTGGCCATGATGCTCCCCCCGACGCCCAACGATGACACAAGGAACCCCATCACCTGGCAGATGGTGGTGGACATGGTGCGTCCCCGGAGAGCGGAGGCGGCACGGCCCCGAGGGAGCTGCAGTCCTAATGGGGCACCGGAGTCCTCTTGCCTGAGCCACCAGCAGTGCAGCTGCTCTTATCAGATGCTTTCCACTGAGCGCTGTTTGCTCAAAGTGTTTTTGCAAGATAGTCCAGTTTCACTCTCGCTGCCGGCGAGGTTTGTGCCGGCAGGGCTTGGAGATAGGAGCTTTTGTCCTTTAGAAGTGCTTGTCCTTCCACATTCAAGCAGCCACACTCTACTGAGTGTTGGGTAACCCACTTGGGGCTTGGCCAGCCCCCTGAAACCCTTTGTTGCCATTGGGCCTCTCCTGCCTGCTTGGCAGGGGCAAGGATCATGTCCCATGAGGAATTCGGCACTTGGCCCAGGCCACCACGTCCCCATCCCTCTGTTGATGAGACCAGACAATCTGTCCCCCATGGAGGTGTCCTCACAAGAGGCGCAATGAGAGACAGGGCTCTGTCGGAGGATGTGGAGCCACCAGCCCAGCCCAGGGATGTGGCTGCTCCTTGCAGTGCCCTCAGGCATCACTGAACTTCCACTGGATGCTGACCATGGCACAGCCCACGGCACCAAGCCAAGAGACCCAAACTGATCCAGCAAAGTTCCTCCAGCCTTGTTCTCCACCCACCCACCCACATCCCCACTGCCATCATGAGGACACACTGAAACCCTTGTGGGAGGGAGGAGAGCACAGGGAGCACTGGGAAATGACCTTTCTGAGGGGGTGCTTCTCTGTGTCGACTGGAGGGATGGTCCTGGGAAAGGGATGGGGGATGTGAAAAGTGGAAAAATCATTATCACAGTGGAGAGGTGGGTTGGGCTCATGGGAGCAACATAAATCCACCGTGCCACTCTTCCAGTGGAGTCAGTGAGGTACAAGGACCTTCCAGGCTTTACACCCATCCATGCTCATCCAGTATCTCCCTCCAACTGATTTACTTCAGCTCTGACCTGGAAGCAAATTCCTACTTTAAGCTGTCCATACCACAGGCACCATCCACAACAGCACCTGGATGTGAAGCCATGTGAAAGCCACCAGGAAGAGAGGAAAGGCTTATTTGTGTCCATGAGGAGCTATAGTGGGGTTATTACACCCTGGATATTGCTCAGGCTTTTTGGAGAACAACCATCCAGGACATCCCTTTGCTTGTAAGGCTCTGCTGGGGCAGCCAGAGCACAATTCTATGTCTAGTGACAACCACAGCCCTCTCGGGTCAGGGCCAAGATGTCTCTGCTTCTATCAGTTTTATTCAAGTGTCATCATTTTCACACATTTTGGCAAGTTTATATCACAGGAAGGGTCAGTTTTGACCTACCTAAAGTTGCCAGCAAAAATAATAAAGTGAATGAAAACCATGGAAGGGAACCCTCAAGAACCAAAGGTGGTAAAGAGCTGCTCATCCTCTGTGAAGGATAAGGAATGATGAGGGAACTCCTCATTTTGGATAATGATTTGTGATAAATCAGTGTTGGAGAATACTTAGAAGCTGAGACAACAACTAGGGATGAGAAGGACCTAGAAGACAGAAGGAAAAGAAGTGCTAAAATATGGTTAGTTCTCCATCCCATCCCTCGTTGTCCCACAGCCAGAACTGTGTCCCAGTCTAGAAAATACAGTTTCGTTGAAGCCCTGACGTTCCTCAGCAGCTCTCCAGGATGAGTCCTATCCCTCCCATGCCCCAGGAGTCGCCTTCTTGTTTCTGGCCATCTAGTGGTGAGAGCCCACATCCCTTTTTCTGGGCTGAACCTGCTCAGAACACATGAGAGGGAGTGCTATTCCTTTGAGACATAACCCCTATTCCCAAATGCGTGCAAAAGGGCACAGAAAAATGAACCCACAGACTGGCCATAGCTAAAAATAACCCCTGGGGAGGAAAAGGGAAGGAAAGGGTGAGAATTAAATGGGTGAACATATTTTTTCCAGCTTTTTTTTTTCCTGAAACACCTCTGCTACCTTTTCAATGATTGTTTTTTTCTGTTCAGTTGGACATCTGGGTAGTTGCAGGAATATCAGTGGTAGTGGCCCTTCCATCCCTATATCCACATTTGTTTTGGTGGGAGGGGACACACCACTCCTTCCTCCAACCTGGCTGCTGGTTCTGGCCACATGCAGCAGGAGCTGCTGTTCAAACCAACAGGGAGCTTTTCTTCTCCAGTGTTTCACATCCCAAGTTTTGCTGATCCCCCCAAGACACCTACTGGAAAGAGGGCCATCCCTAGATGTGTCCATGTCCAGTCCGTCACCTCAGTAACCTTTCCTTGGGAATAGAATTTTCCCCTGTGGATGGAGATGCTGTTTTTCATCATGGATCTTACTCAGGCACATCAAAACCCCAGAGCAATGGTGGAGCAGTAAAAAAACATTATCAAAATCTTCAGGTGTGCAGGAAAGTCCAAGAGAACCAGTCTGGCTTTGATTTGCAAGGCCAGATGGAACCATGTCTCTAAAGAAAAGAAGCCAATGCAAGGTTGGACATTCCCCATTCATGTGCTGTCTCCAAAAATTGAGCCAAGGAAGGAATTTTGCTGCTGATGGTCATGCTGCAGTCCTCAGTTACAAGTTAAACACCCAGCCATGCTCAGTACTCCACATGTTATCAGATTTGAAGAATTATTGTGGTTTGGGGGACTTCTGTTTTCTCATCCCTAAAAGTATTGGCTGAACCCATTGCCATTTCTCCTGCTCTGACTAGAACATACTTGAAAGAGTGGAAATTCAAAACTCCCACACCTTCCTTAGTGGATGCTTGAAGCAGAGTTCTGGAGAAAAAATCCAAACTTTTTCCCTTCCCAACCCTTCCCCAGCACATTTCCTTTGCCTTTCTCAAATATTCTGATTTTAAACTTCTTTTTAATGGTTGTTTCTGAGCTGCCCATGATAGGGAAAAATACATTCAAACCATTTTCCCAGATAACAGAAGATCCCCTGGGAGTTGCATCTGAACTGTTGGTTCAGAGCACAACCCAGGAAGGGGCTGGGTGAGAGGAAGGCTGTGGAGCAAATCTGCGCACCTACACCACAACCTGATGCTCATCTCCAACCACCCCATGGAGATGACCACAGCCAGGATTGGTTGAAGGATGGGAATCTCTCTCCAAGCAATCTGTGGATTGTCTCCAGCAGCTGAATGCTTGACCAGAGGGTTTCCCAATCCACATGGAAATGCTGAGCTGTGTCTGAGGAAAGGGAATGGCAAGGCTGCAGCTCACCAAGGAGCAGAGAACAGGGCTCCCACTGAGCATTGGGACAACTCTGGTGGTTTACCCAAATGAGGAAAAGAAGGGGGCTTTGTGGCCACTCCCTTGTGCCCCTTTATTCCAGCTCATAGTTGCTTTATCTCTCCAGGCGTTGACTCTGTGTTATCTCAAAACCAGTCCCCGGGCCCAGGCAGCTCCTGAATGTTATCGCCGCCTCTCCCACAAAAATCACCTCCAGCTCATGTTTGCTCTCAAATTTGCAAACACAGCTCACACCCTGCCAGCTGCTCACACCTGTCCAGCCTGCTCAGGCTCAGACTAAGCAAACCCACCCTTCTCTTCTTGCCCCTCCATTGCTGGGACCACCTCAGGGTTCATGAATGTGGTCCACAATACGAAGGGCTGACTGGCCTTTCTGGAGTTCAGTTAGGGAATTGGGTCATGGAAGGAATCACATCCCAGCTCAGATCTGCACCACTGGGGGTGGACCAGAGGGTGCTCTGAGGTCCCTCAGCAGAGCTGGGGTGCATGAGGCTGAACTTGCCGAACCATCTATGAGCTGTAGCCCAGCCCCAAATCTCCACAGACTTGCTCCTTCATCTTCTGGCCCTCATCCCAAATCCCTTAGGATTTTTTTACCTAGTGTCTTATCCTTTCATGGTGTAAAGGCATGAAACAATAAATATGACACACGTACTAAGCTCCCTGCCACCTCCTCCCACCCTGAGTGTCACTGGGATTCCTGAGACCTCTCTAAAGGTCTCCCATTAGCCCTTTCTCCATCCCCACACCTCCCTCAGCTCCAGCTGTGAGTGCAAAGCCATCAGAACCTCACACATGTCCTGGTAGGCTATATCAAGTCTCCAGCCTACCTGGAGGATTGCCTGAAGGACCACCTAAACCCTTCTGCATCCAAAACTTGACCTAAAAACACTTTAAGCAGGTTACGGCAGTTGTCTGCAGATGTTTCAAAATTCAGAGCTGATCTGGCAGGGTGAAAGGATTTTAAGCAGCAAACAGACCTTGAAAGAGACTTTGCCCTGGCCATCAGTGGTGGAGGATCATGACATGGAATTAGCACTTCCCATCCTTACAAACTCTGGGCATGGAACAGTTCCAGGGAGCACAGATGCTGTCGTCTTGGCCACAGCTGCTCTGTCTCCAAAATCAGGTTATTTGCTGTGGTTATGCCACAAAATGGTTGCGGGTTTATGAAATGAAAGAAAGCTTTGTCAGAGCATGAATGTACAAGGGAAAAATCCAGAGAAGCCAATGTTGATGCTTCCTAGGCATGAATTATCCTGGGAAAAATCTATGCACTGATGCTACCCTGCACCAGCCAAACTGAAATTTATGGAAGGTCTGGGCAGTCGTGGTTGCATTCCCATGGGCTCTTTTCCCTCTGAGCACTCTAAGAACATGGGCATTTTTATCAGTTGGAGAAGTTGAACAAATTGCTCTCAGACTGTCAAAGTTTGCCATTGGAAAAGCAAGAATATTCTCCTATTTCAAGCCAAGAGCCCTTTGGTCCACAGCAGAGAGATATCTCAGCCCTTCTGAAGGATAAAAAGAGGGAGAAATGTCTTTGGAAAAATTGCTGGAGAAGGCTCCCTGAAGAGGTGTGGAAAAAAGACACTGACACGGAAACCAGGGAAATCATTGCCTATGCAATTGTAGTTTAGCAAATTTGGGAGAAACTGCAAAATTCTGTTCTGAGCAGAAATCACCTCATGATCTCCACACAAGGTGAAACCACCAGCCTTGCCCCACTCAGCTTTTGCTATTTATCCCTTATTTGTGTGCTCAGTTTCCAACTATGTCCTCCAGATCATCTCACGCCAAAGCAAGAAGCAAAAAATAACAGGAGAAAACAAAATCAGAACAAATGCGTCCAGTCCTCCAGTGCCACATTTCACCAGAGAGCAGCTGTTTATAGCTGAGCAGCCAGAGCCATAAACTGCCTGGGTAATTTCTCATTTCTATCTATTATCTTGATTTTTCCTCAATCTATTTGAAATTAAAATTCCCAACTAAATTGAAGATAGATCATGGGCAAGACAAGCTTAATCTTTGCTGTGGGAGTAAGGGATTGAGGTGAAAAAAACCTTGGAACCCAAAACTTCCTCGATGTGCTCGGGTCACCTCGCTGCTTTGCCAGAGTCCTATTATTTTTATTCACTCTGGCACTATTGTTCCCAATATAAATTGCCATTGTCAGGATAATAAATAGGGGTTGATAATGGAAATGCTGACAAACCATTAACTCTGAGGTAGTTTGTGAGGGGGGTTTCATGGGGATCAAGGTGCCGCACACCTAAAATAAACGTGGGGATGATGCACTTAAATAGTATCTAAACAAATTAATAATAGGATTTTTAGCATATTTTCCCCCTCCTCTGATTGGGGTGCCACCTTTGCTGGTGGTGAGTGGGAAGAAATGCCCATAGGAGCAGCTGGATTCAGGAGACAGAGCCAATCCATAAAGCACAGCAGCGGGATGTGAGGCTTTGCTCCAGTTTCTCCAGAGACTGGAAGTGTCAGACAATCCATAACAGGACAAAAAACGGGAGCAGGGAGGGGGCTGACTACAGAAGAACAAGCCCAGTTCATTAAAAAGAAAGGGAAAAATTCCACCTCATTTTGTAGAGCAATGCTGATAGCACTGGTCACAAAAAGGATCATTTGGGACAAAGCACATAAATATTCATATTTCCTCACACAGAGCCCACACCGTCTCTCTGACGCCACTGAGGGTGAGTACAGCAACTTTGGGGGGCTCAGGCATCCACCATCTTTATTTTTTATGGCTGTCCTTTATTCCTTGGGATTGTTATATCCCTTTTTGTAGGTGACAGCAGTAAACCTGGCAAACACAAGTGGGAATTCCACTCTAAGACGAGGGCTTCATCAGAAAACCCCAATATTTAGGGTAGGATGCTCATTTCTGTCCATGGCTGGGAAGGATCCACAGAGTTGATGAGATGGAGCTGAGGAATCATTGAAACACAGAACCCCAGGATGGTTGGGGTTGGAAGGGACTTTAGGGACCATCTTGTTCCACCCCCTTCTCTGGGCAGGGCCATGGGCACACCGATCTCCAGCAGCCCCTCTAAATGCAAGAAAATCCTGCTAATGCAGGAAATCCATGCCCTCAACATTCCCATTTTAGAACATTAATACCCACCCGACAGACAGAAGTCTGGAGGTTTTGGAATTGCAAAGAAACTTTCCCTGGTTTTCTGCTTTTTGCTGCAGGGCTGAGGTCAGTGACAAAGGTGTGAAAGAACAAACCTCCCCCAGATCTCAAGTATTCTGATTTCTTCAAAGATTGGAGTAGTTCCCAAGGCTGAACACTTGAAAAGGTTAATTGCTTCTTTTGTGGAGTTGTAGTTTTTGTCATTTTAAGCTTTTTGAGCAAAATAACTGAGGAAGAACTGCAAGAACTGGAAGAACTGCAGTGTGTTGTGGGAGCATCTGTGTGGGGAGGGTTTGGTTTTCACACTTCAATTTACTCCTCACATAGTAAATTTAATCTCTTTCTAAAATCATAAGGTTGGAAAAGACCTCTAAGATCAAGCCCAACCATTAACCCAGTGAGTTTTACCAACCTGTCCTGCTCTTTGCTCCCTGAGTTTTCCCTTGGTGAAGCTGGGAAAACTCAGGGAGCTTTGCTGACTGGGAGAGCAGCGTGGGAATGCCAGCCCTGCACAAACACCCTTCTTTGGATATCATCCTTCAGCTGGACACCCAGCCAGGATCAGGCTCATGTCCTTCTAGAAAACACATCTCTGTACCTGAGAGTCCAAGCAGAAACATTCCAAGCCACAGCTCCAGCAAGAGGATGATGGTCAGGGACATCCCTGGTGTGGGGAAGCTGCAGCACAGCCAATGCCAGACAGCAGTTGGGAAAGAGGACCCAGAGAGGAGCAACACAAAAACACAGCTCAGGGGATGAAACCCTCTCCAGCTGGTGTCTGAGGCCACAGCCACACTGGGTTATACTGGTTTGATTTGTGCCTTCTCTTGAGAGAAGCAATTTTTGTGCACAATGCCCCTTTCTGTGTGTTTTCAAAATGCCATTTTGCAGAAGTTCTGCAGTGATTTCCTGATATAATTGGCTTCTTCCCTCCATTCTGGCTGTATCAAAGCACAGAGGCCAGATGGGTATATGAGTCTAAGTGCCTTTTTTCTCACTGTATTAAGGCAAGAAGAAACCCCAGATAATCCTGTTGTAACCTAATTGTTTGCACCCCGAGATACTCTGGGCACAACCGGGACAGGAATTATTCCCGTGGCAGAAAAAACTGGAACCAAAGGAGAATTAGGGAGAAATCCAGCCTGGTGGTGTTAGCCCAAATAGAAATACAGTGAGCTGAACTGTGACATATCCTCTTAGGAAAGGATCTTCTCCAGTGACAAGACTATTAGAGGCTTCTGGTGAGAAGCCACACACAGCCACACAGCTGGGGCAGGGATCTGAGCCAGAGCCACCTGCGGCACAGGGGATGAATTTCCCCATGGAGCAGCCTGGACAACACCTCAGGATGCATAATTAGCTGTAATGAGTTTTGCTGAACCTCAGCTTGGCCATGGGAGGGGGTTTGCCTTGAGGTGTCTCCAAGGACCTGTTTTCCAAACAGGTTGAGTACCTGAGGTCCTTTTTTGCTGAAATTTGACTGAAAATCCCCTACCACTTGTGCAGAGATTGCATCCCACACCCTCCCACCTCTTCCCTGGCGCCATCAGGCCCTACCTGGCAGCCCCAGGATGGTGAAGTAGCCGCGGCACTCGGTGAAGCCGGAGCTCTCCCGGACACAGGTGCGCCAGAGGCCCTGGTAGTTGAAGACGGCCGTCACCGGGTTGTTGTACAGGTCCTGGGTGCTCCACTGGTCCATGCACGTGGAGGCGATGATGCCCCCGATGCCCAGGGCGGACACCACAAAACCCATGGACTGGCAGATTGTCACCGACATGGTGCCAGGCGCGCGGGAGCCACGTCCTGGGCGCGCACAAGCCTCCACAAGCTGGGTCTGGGGCAGGCAGCCAGGGCGCCGGGGACTTTTAGCTGGAGGCACTGCCTACGTCACGCCAGCAGCCAAGAGAGCGCTGGGTGCACCACGCAAACCTCCCCTTGCCTTTATCTGTTTCGGTGAGATAATTTCCTCGCTCGGTACCAAGAGCCATTTGTTCCAGCTCGCTCTCTGTTTACCTTCTCCCTCCAGGCAGAGGCACGGCCGGACGGGACCAGCAGGTCCCTCTGGAGAGCTTCCACAGGAACACCAGGGCACTTCGGGAGACCAAGCACAGAGGGGCTTAAGTCGGATGAAACATAAAAATTATGGAGAGGCTAATCCATTCCTGGCAAGGATGATGCTTTTGAGCCAAGTGGAGAGGTTCAGATTGGATATTAGGAAAAAACTCCTTCATAGAATGGACTGTCACGTGTTGGAGTAGGCTGCCCAGGGAAGTGTGGATTCCCCATCTCTGGAGATTTGTGGATGTGGATGTGTGGATGTGGCACTTGGGGACATGACTGACCTGGGAGTGCTAAGGGAACAGTTGGACTTGATGATCTTAGAGGGCTTTTCCAACCTAAATGATTCCATGATTTATTAGCATGGCTCCATGTGGCTCAACCAAAACATTTAAGCCAAGGTTAATGTAAAAAAAGGGAATCTTGTAGCATTGGGTGTTTAGGTACACCTCAGGAAGGTTGGGCTGGGAGCTCACAGGAAAGGCAGCACTTGCTGAAGAGTGAAAGGTGTGAACCTGCAGTTTGTTGTGGGAGGACCCAGGGGAAAACATAGACAAAGCTGCATATCCTCATTTATAATTGTTTTACACCCCTCATCCAAATAGGAATTTGGACTTGTTTCCATGGACAAAGGAAGATGGCAGAGCGCACCTGCTGCAAGACCAGAGCACCCTAAAGGACCTGGCTTTATTGCAGAAAATGCCTTTGTGGGGTAATGCCTTGTTTGCCCATCCTGCTCCATCCCTCACCACTTTCTTCCTAGCCGTTTTCCACAGGTACCAACCTGTCTGTGGCTGGAGAAGAGCAGGGAATGTGCAGGAGCAGAAGAGATGAGGAGCCCTACTTCAGCAGTGCCAGATAACAGAGCCTATGGAGGGGTCAAGGAGGGACCTTCAGGAGAAATGGAGCTCACAGTGGGGTGACATTTAGGTGGTGGAAGTGGAAGGTCGGGAGGAAGCATGAAGGAGTGGACCGCTGTCACCTGGCTGAATTCACCCTTGCTCAAGGACCCTGGAGTCTCTTCCAGGTGCTTGGCCTCAATGCCTTGAGGACTTCCCTGTAAAGCTACTTCTGATGAAGATCCAATCTGTTGTAGCAGCAAAATCTCCCAGAGATTATTTTGGTCCTGCACCTTTTTGAGAGAACCAAGCAAGGGACAGTGGAAAGTCACCCATTCTGTTCCCGTGAGCAGAGAAGCCCTACTCATGAAGCTCCAAGGGAAATGTCACTCCCATTTAAGATTCCAGACACTCAATTATCAATTCCAAAAATGTTGTGTCTAATACGGATGTTTATTACACATCATTCATTAAGTTAATGCCCAGTATTAAACACCAACCAGGGAAAAGACAGCTCCAAACAGTCCTCAGGTTTAAATGGAACGCTACCCCATTTTCCGGTTTCTCCCCAAAAGAACAGGATTGGTGATTCACATACTTTCACAACCAGCTCTCTCTCCCAGACATTTTTTGGTCCCAGTGACACCCAGTCCTGGTGCCACACCTCTCCCGCTCCACGTTGGGGTTGTTCATTATTTTCAGTATCGGTCAACAGAACTTAATCACGGAAAGCTCTCCCAGTATCACGTAGCTAAATATAGAGCCTGAGTCCAGAGCACAAACACACTCCCTGTGTTTGTCACCACCGGGATCTCCTGGAGACGGAAAAGAGTCATGGCAGCCAACGACTACGTTCAATACATTAACTCAAAGGATAAATTCACCTTGCGTTCGATCAACTTGGAAGGTCTGGAAAAAGCATCTCCACTTGGTACATGTTGATCCCTGGGTGGGGAGTGCATAATACCTGCAAAGGGACACATTTTGTCCAAATTATCACCCATTTATTTCAAAATGTGCCAATGTACAGCAGCCAGAAGAGCAGAGTCTTGGCGTGTGAGCAGCATAATTCCCAACCAAAAATTTCCTCACCTTAACAAAAAAGACAGTTATCTCCTCTGGGAGGACCTCACAGTGAAAATAGCCAAAGACTGAACTTCTTCATCCACCTAAACTTGATGTGACCTGTGTAACTCATCTCAGTTATCTCACACGACAGGGACACTGCAAGGATAAAGCCTTCCCTGGATGTTTTTCTGAAGAGTGACACCAAAAGTCCACCCAGCTGTACCCACTGCCCATCACGAATGCTGTGACTGCTTAAGTGGGAAATTACACCTGCTAAAAAGTAGAGTTTGTGCTGTTCTCTGGGATTTAAGTGATTTAGCCTCACTTTATCCTTGCTGCTGCCCATGGGAAGGGGGACCCCTCCCACGGAGCTGCCTGGAGACACCAGCCCCTTCCCACTTGCAGGGTCTACTCTCCCTCTAACACATCTCATCACCACCTTCACAACCCCACTGAACCTCCTGCTTCCACCACAGTGGAGAAGATTCTCTTGAATATGGGATTTGTCCCTGCCAAGGAGGACGCCTGGACTGCCTAATTATTTTATTCATAAGCCAGCCGTGCTGTCAAAGACATCTGGGTGACCTATCTAAAGCTAAGTGAATCCCTCACCCCGGAGGAGCCCTGCTCCTCCTGATCCCTCCGGAGAGCCGGGGTTGGGTGGCGGAGGAGCTGCCGGGGGAGTTCTGTGGAGCCGGACAATGAGGAACACATTGACAAAGTGTTCACATTATTGGCTGATGGGTCTGCATCAGTCACTCATTCACAAGCACAAGGTCTAAATTGCAGAACCAATTAACGGCACTAATAGCCCTTGCCTGAATTAATCTTTGAGACAAAAGAGGAGAGAAGTGGAAGAGCTATTAGCAAATCAAGCTGTACCATCCCTGCTTTATTGCAGGAATCTAAGTGTCTGTATTTGGCTATTATGAACTGACTGCAATTACAGCCCTCATTTAAAATGATTAAGTGGTTATAATTATTTTTCAATTAAAACTTAGATCTTCCATTTATACAACATTTCAGGCTTCAATTAAAGTCCTTTTTCCCTTTCTTTCTTTTTTTTTTTTTTTAGGAAAAAGTACCACTGTGCCAGAAGACTCTTGCATCTTTTCTGCCCATTGAGAGCCAAGTAACATGGTAATAACACCTTTGTTTGCATCCCTCCTTCCCAGCCTCCTGCACTCCTTCGTGGCCAAGGAGATGAACTACCAGGCACAGCACCTACCACAGGTCAGGAAAAACGAACTTGGAAAGCTCCACAAGCCTCAAATACCCCTGAAACCAGGTAAACCCACCTGGAATGGTGGCTTAACCACTCTCAGAGCTAAGTGGTGCTGTAGGAGTTATTTATAAAAGATCTAGGGAGGGTTCTCCATTTGTCTGGGGCTTTTGGAAAGAGCAAAAACCTTGGAAAACACAGAACTAGGAGGAGCGTGGCAGCAGATGAGCTCAGGAGAAGTTTTTGCCAAGCCTGCTTTTAAACATCTGAGGAGAGAAAAGACAAGATCTTGTATGAATTTAAGCCCAGAGAAAACTCCCTCTAGTTTTAATTTCGAAATGGCATTTCTATTTCTAACTATGCTTACACAAACAGGAAGAGGGAGAAGAGAGGAGGATTCAGAAAAAATGTCATGGTTCAGACAAATGTACTTTCTTGTGATTTTCTTTTTTTAGCAACATGCTCCCCCACCCCGAAATTATTTATTATTTTCATTAGCTACATGAGGTTGAAGAGCTCTAATAGTGTTACTTGGCCATGGGCTCTGTCACCAAGTTTGACTTGACAGTGTCAGCCACGAGGTGAGAAAGGCAGCTGCCATAAAAGAGCCAGACCACACCAAAAAGTCACTCCTTCCAACATGATGTGACCTTCTGCACAGAATGGCACAGCCAGCTTTTTCTCAGAAACGCTGGGCACACCAGGAAACTTAGAGAGAGAGGATCTTTTGCAGCTCTGCAGGGAGGGCTGGGTGGAGGGGGTGACTCAGAGGGGCAGGGTCAGACAGGAGGCCCCAGGCAGCAATGTCACCCTGCTTGTCCCAACACATCACAACACCCATAGCTTCCTGCTCTCAGGGTCTTCAAGGAGCTACGAGCAGCACTTTCCCTGCACAAGCTCATGAGCTCCACCACAACAGCTCTTTGGACAAGTCCAAGCATGAGCAGCTTCTCAGGAAGGGTGAACCTCACGCAATCTCTCAACTGCTTCTCCCCTGCCTATCCCCAGGAGGAGCTGGGGGAAATGTGTGGGCAGGAGGAGCTTTTGTCCACCACAAAAAGCTCAGCAGAATCATGAATCACTGGTTGTTTCCCTGGTTTGTATTAAGGAGCAGCCACACCAGAGGTTTAGGGAAAGCCCTTTTTTTATCCAACCTTAACTCAACTCTGCAGCCTTTCATGTTTCTACCAGAGACTTAAAACTGGCCCCTACTGAAGGGTGCCCAGCTCAGGTGCATTCAACAGGGGGTTCCAGGGGTTGCAGTACCCAGAACTGGCACCTGGACACATGCACAGACCAAGTGGGGAGGGCTTTGGCCAATGTGCCTTCTCTGGATCATGGAATCACAGAATGGTTTGGGTTGGAAGAAGCCTATCCAGTTCCACCCCCTGCCATGCTCAGGGGCACCTTCCACTACCTCAGGTTGCTCCAAGCCCCTCCAACCTGGCCCTGGACACTTCCAGGGATGAGGCAGCCACAGCTTCTCTGGGCAGGCTGTTCCAAGGTCTGTTGGTGTTTGGGAACAGGAGATTTGGGAATAAATCAGGTCACTGGAGGGAGAGAACCCAGACAGAGACATCTATGAACAGAGCCTAAAGCCTGGCAAGAAAGAACAAGGACCAGGCTGCAGATCCAGGACCTTGTGTCACTGACACCATTACAAGGCAAACACCTGTGCAATTAACTGCAATTAAATATATCCCTGAGCAGCAGATGTCCTGGAGCAGCACTGCCCAGGGAAGAATGGAAGTACTGCCCAAACTCATGTGTGTATTTAGCTTTAACTTCATGGCTCTGAGTGGCAACCAGAGTGGTGTGACCCAAACAGTGCCAGCATCCTCGATGGAGCATTGGGGCATAGTCCCAAGGCCTTTCCACAAACTCCTGGTCCAGAAATGGATGCTCTTGCTGCCAGCCAGCCTCGTTTCCTTTCCTTCCTGGGTTTGGGTGGACAGCCAATTTCCACATGAAATAAATTATTGATCACTTTATGTCATTTCTCCTCCCATATTTGTATGTAAATATCACTTTTGTTGTCGTGCTTCTGCGTGACACAGGAGTTATCCTTTCATCCCTGGAAGTGTTCCAGGCCAGGTTGGATGGGGCTTGGAGCAACCTGGTCTAGTGCAAGGTCTTTAGTGCAGGTGGTGAAGAACAAAAGGCTGTTTAAGGTCCCTTCTATCCCAAACCATTTGATGATTCTATAAAGTCACTCCATAAATCATATTCACTACTCTTGTATTTGTTACACAATTTCAACCCCATCCAGTCTACATTGGTTACTATTATTATTATTATTATTATTATTATTATTATTATTATTATCCCTTGCTACAAACCCTCTTGTGCTGATAAACCACTGAGGGTGAATATTTAATTACTTAAAAGCCAAGAAAAGCAGAGGCTGAGGTTAAAAGTCAAGTGAAACTACAGAATCTTGTTGTGAGACACTCAGACTTCATCGACTTCAGTGAAGGAGGACTTGCTTAGAAAAGTCCCATTTTACACACAGAAGGACTTCAGAGGTGGTGTCACGCTGCTCCTCAAACATCCCAAGGCATTCTGATGTACTGAATACTGCCATCTTCATTCATTTTCATACTGGAAACAAGCCATGGAAGGATTTTCTGTTTGTGAGAGGTAGATGGGAAGAACTAAATAAAATAAATCAATAAATACATATTATAAAAACTAAAGTATATACATTTGATGTGCAGTGGTCACCTGACAAATCAAATCAACACAGTTTTGGGTGACAGAGCACTGATGTTTTTCAGCTTTTATGTATCGAAGAAATCACAAAAGGTTTTTCAATCCCAGGCTCTGGAAGTTGATGTTGGAAAGCTCTGGAAGCACAGAGGCTGCAGGGAGTCCAGAGCTGGAGCGTTCTGGCTGCCACATCCAAGTCAGGAATAGAGTTAAGACTGAACTGAGATCAGCTTATCACAGGGACAAGGTTGCCATTCAGTGGTTTCCAGAATACAAAATTATTTTTCCCACTGCTCACAGGAGACACAATTCTGTGTCGTGCTCATCCACATGTCCTGGTGCTCTGCTTCTCCATGATCTCCCAAAAACACAGTTTTTTCAACCTCTTGGCCACCACCAAAAAACCTCCACTTGAGCCCCACCAGCCATCTCTGAGCTCAAATCCATTTGAGCCATCCCAGGTCCAAATTCTAATCTTCAGCCTTCTTGGAAAACCTTCTCTATTCCCAAATCTCACTTTGCAGCACGGATTCCCACCAAAGCAAGAAGGCTGAAGAGATTCCCTGGGAGATGATTCCCAAGGGGAAACCAGAGTGAGCACAGTGACATCCCAGCTCCTCTCACCTGTCTGCAAGTTCCCAGGCTGGATCAGTGTTCCTGCTCAGCCAAGAGCTCCCCAGAGGAGCAGGAACGACCCCTGCAGCTCCATCCCACCCCTGGAATGTCACAGCCATGAGGTGACCTACTGGAATGCCATCACAAGCCAATCCCATCATTCTTGCACACAGAAATCCATGTTAAACCTGCTCCAGCAGCAGCAGATCCCCAGTGGGGAGAGGAGGGTGGTGATTTTTACCATCCAAAGCCCAAACAGATGGCAAATTCCTCTGTCAGGCTTTGTGGCCAGAATTGAAAGGCTCAGGCACATCTGTCACAAACAGCATTCCCAGCCTTTCCTCCCCGAGCCTTTGTTTCCTTCTCATTGCTTTCACACCAAGAGATTCCCCCTGGAAATTCAGGAATTGTGCTTGTACATAATACAGCCCTCAGCTTTCCCAGGACCTAAAGCCTGGCATTGAAGTGAACAATTGTGTGTCTCCAGTTGGTTTGGAAAGACAAAATTTACCCTGGCAAGACTCTCCTGCACTGGGAGAGCCAGAAAGAGCATGGGCAGTCCTCTAAATAATCCTATTATTATTATTTTCTTGTGTTTCCTTCTTACTCCCAAGAAAACCTGTGTGGCCCAGACTGAAGGCCCCTCAAGGTGCCTTTTGGTCAGTTTTACAGGACTCTGCAAAGAGAGAAAAACAAACAAGGAGGGGTTTTAATGACTCAGATTTTAGGATGAATAAAAAAGGGAAGATGCAGCATGTGAGGAATGAGGGTGGATGTCCCTGCAAGGCTCCAGCAAAGTCCACTGGGGACAAGAGGCCAGCATTCAGCTCTCCACCATTCACTGATTGAGTCAGGATTTATTTTCCCTCTCTAGGTCAGCTTTCTCCACAGGCCAGGAATTCCAAAGCCATGGTCATGCTTGTGCTTCAAGAGAAGGAAAAGTCCTCATCCAGAAAAAAAAGAAGTCCCCAGCCCATTAGGTTTTGTGCCTGCAGATCCTTTGCATTGCATATTTGCACTTAAAAATCATTAGTTTTTTGATTTTTTTTTTTACTAAAAGCATCCATTGATATTCTGTGTAAATAGAAAAGAAATTCATAAAGGAAAGCACAGTTTCACTGCAGAAAAATCCATTTTTCTCTTGTTTTTGTCCAGTCTGTACCCTTTACTGCTGAATGTTGCTCCTTCAAGAAAAGCAGGTATCCTGATTTGTTTTGTTTTGGTTTGTTTTTTTAATAAAATGCTTGATTTTCTGTTTATAAAATTCCTCAACTCAGTTTTTTGGGTAAATTTTTCTGGAAAGTCAATCAAAGAACCAAAGGGGAGATATAATTCCAGAGAGGAGATGTGTCTGTGCAATCCCCTTGATGCAAGGATGGCTGAACCCCCATTTCAGAGCCTTAGGGTGTTTAATACACACCAGTGTTGATTTTCCAGAAAAAAAAAAAAATTAAAAAAAATTTAAAAGACAGGAATGTCAAATTATTTTGTTTGTTTTGGACAAACTTCCCTCCTCAGGTGGGAATTTCAAGATTTGTACCTCCTGTTCTCCTCCCAGGTACCTTCTTCCACCTCCTCCTCTTCACTGGGCAAACCAGGGTAAAACTCCAGAGTCTCTCCTGGGTTTTTCTATTATTTTTCTCCCTATTTTCCTCTTTTTCTCCTACATTATTTTTTCAAGTGGTGGAACTACTAAAAACCTTGACATCCAAAGTAATGGCAACGTTTCTCCTGCAGGGATCACTTTGACAAAAAAGCCCTGGAAATATTGTCACTGGCCATATCCAGAGTGTTTCCAGGGTTCTGTGTTTGCAAAGCAACGCAAAAATATTTTCCTCAGAGGAATTAATTTTCCTCTGAGGCCAGGCTGAAGGAGGAGATCCTGCAGACCCTGAGGATGGGATGTGACCAGAGACAGACATTTTGTCACTTTGTCACTGTGTCAGTGTGGGAGAAGCCTGACCCTGCATGGAATGTCTGGCAGGTGTTAGCTCTAAATTTATCCCAATAAAAGAGATCTCTGGGCTGTGACCTGAATGCACAAACATTTAAAATTATTTTGTCTTGTTGGGAATTACACAATCCACTGAGGTTTCATGATGTGCAGGAGTGATGGGAACATACCGAGCCAAGATAGGGAAAAAAGGACATTTTACGGTGGAGAAGAGAGCACAGATTAACCCTGCAGATCCAAACTCAGGGGGAACTTCCCCAACAAAAGATTTTTGCAAAACCATCAGTTTGGCAGGGTAAAAGCACCAAGGGTTTGAGTGCATGAGGGCAGCAGCCCCAGTCCTTAGCTTAGGCCTAAGAGCAGGCCCAAGAGCAGGCCTGAGACCAGGCCTAAGAGAAGGCCTAGAGGGGGACAAGAGTGACATGTGGCCCTTGTGGGTGCCTTTCCACTCAGGAAATTCCATGATTCTGTCATCTGTTCCTTGTGATTCTATGATTCTGTGATTTTTGGATCTTCCTCAACCCAAAAAACCGCTCAGCTAAAATAAGGGTGGCGGTGCAGCCACAGGATGGCAGCAGAAACTCAGCGATGCAGCACCAGCCGGCATCCTCACCCTGCCCGATGGACTCCCTCTATTATGGGCAGTAAATTGAATCATTTTATTGTGTGGAGGAAATTTCTGCGGTTTTCCAGCCAGACCCCTGCTCTGGCGTTCAGAGAAGATGGCACAAAGATAAGGATGCCCACACAGCCGGGCACCCCTGAGGGCACAGCGCAGGGCTGGGGTTAATTGGTGGGAGAACTCTGCTGCTTCTTCTGAGACACTGCACAACCACTGAACACTGATTAAAAAATAAATATATTTGTGAAAAGGCTGTTAGTCCACCTTCCTCCTCCTCCTCCTCCTCATCACTGCTCCCTCCTCTCAAACTCTGCTTAGCCAAGCTTTACATACTTAGGCTTTCCAGCCCATTTCAGGTGCGTTGTTGCTCTTCTCCCTCTTCCCTCCTTTTTATTGACTTGTCAGGCTGAGCTGTCGCCAGTGGCCATGGGCTGGGCAGTCCTGAACGCACAGCCAGGCACTGGGAAAGGAAAACACCCTCCAGCCGTGGCAGGGACCACTCCATCCATGTCTGATCTGCATTTTCCGTGTGCTTCACCACACAGGAGTGGCTGGGGCTGTGCCAGGAGCACAGGGATTTCACAGACTTCAAATCGCTGCCGCTGCTGTTTCTCTGCCTGTTCTCCCTGTAATAGTAATTCATTTTTGCCTTTAAAAAGCAAATATTAGGGATTCACGCAGGCAAATAAGGTTGGTTATAACTGTTACACTTTTTTTTTTATATTTCCATGTTTTGGAGACCTTGATCAACTGTCAGTGTTTGGAAAAAGAAATAACATATAAATTATGCATACAGATATCCCATGATCATGGAATCATGGAATGGTTTGGTTGGAAAGGAGCTTAAAGCCCATCCAGTTCCACACCATCCAGTTCCACACACATGGGTAGGGACACCTTCCACTATCCCAAGTTGCTCCAAGCCCCGTCCAACCTGGCCTGGAACCCTTCCAGGGATCCAGGGGCAGCCACAGCGTCTCTGGGCACCCTGTGCCAGGGCCTCACCACCCTCACAGAGAAGAATTTCCTAATGTCAAATCTCACCCTATTCTCTTCCTGTTTAAGGCCATGGCCAGTCTCTAAACAAATATCCAGCCAGAAATGTGGTTTATTTGATTTTAATCAAATCTAGCTTCTTCGCAGCATTGCCAAAAGCAAGCCATGTGTTTACCTGAAGCCAGGCTTGGAATTTTTAGTTACAGACCTTCAGCAGCCCCACTGGGGCCTCTGATGTTCCACCTGGCTGCAGAAGGAGAGAGCTCCCTGGATCCAGTCCTGCCTTTTCCGTGCTCTTTCAAAACCAACCACTTCCCCCTGGCTCCGAGTATCCAACTCTCCAGGTCCCACTCCCAGGGATTTGAAGAACTGTGCAGGAAGCATGGGAATGGAAAAAGAGACTGGTGAAAAGATACCATTCCCATTACCCCAGAGGCTCGGGGTTTACCTGTGAAATTCTGGCTATCCAAATTTTACATCCAGAGCTGACAAGATTCCCAGCCTAACTTTTTCCTTCCCATTTCAATGCCTGCAGGTGCAGAAGCTGGGAAAGAGATGATATTCAGAATCAAATAAGTTGTTTGGGCATTTCTTCCCCTCAGTAGAGGAGTGCTGCTTCCTCCCCTCCTGAGTGAATTTTTCCCCTTTGAACTGTTTTTCTCACCTCCTTTTTCTGTTCGAGTCTTTGACTTACAGGGAAAATTTAGTTTCAACAATTTGCTGGAGGTTTTATGAGGAGACCAAGGAAATGCTTGGACCAGAAAGAGCAAAGCAGTGGGAAGCAGACCATGGATTTCTCCAGACTGTGTGACAGCATCATTCCGTGGACACACTTGGGTGACACCCCCGATCTCAGGGCTGGGGACCACAAATGAGGCTGGGAAAGGGGAATACAGCAGCAACAGCTGCTGGTTAGTCAGGTAGCATGGCTGGGAAAAAAGCCTATTTCTATTGTGACCACTCCAAACCATCCCACCCAGTGGGGTTGAGTAGAGTTGGCAGAGTGTTGGGGAAAGTTACTGGGATGTAGCAACATTGCCGACTCCCTTGGAAAGAATAAATGCCTCAATATTTAAGAACTGAGGGAAATAATGAACTCCTGGCAGCTCCAGTGAGTCCAGCCCCTTGCCCACAGAGGTCACTGGGTGCACGCCTGCCCAGCCCCACTATTGACACCAAATGTCATTCCTCATGCCAGAGGCATCACCACACCCCTGGGAGCTGCTGGGTTTTCCATGTCCCCCTTAAGAAAGTCCATCACACGTAGTCTAAGCCCATTTCTGTTCACCAGGAGCCCATATCTGCCTTTAACCAACATTATCATCAGCAGAAAGGCCTACAGAGGAAAGGATGTAGAGCCTCAGTGAGCCATGTCCCTGAAAAGAGCCATCCTGGGGTGATCCCTTTGATTTGGCCCTGAGAAATCCCATCAAAAGCTGCACTAAATTGCTGGCTCATAGGAAAATAGAAGTCATTTCATCCAGGCTTTGGGGGAGATACATCCCCCCTTCTGTACAGCATCTAGCAAGGCCACAACTTAATTGTTGTTTTGTAGATGAATGTGATATCTTCCCAATATTTTTGCCAGTGGTGGGTACTTTGAGCTTCTTTTACTTGCAGGATACAAAACCAAGCAACATCATATCACTACCCAGTTACCAAGGTAACTGGAGAGAAAGATAGAAGCGTCTGGGGTTGCACACTTTGTGATCTCCCTTCATTAGCTCATTTCTTGACATCAGCTGCTTTCCCAGCTCCATTTCTCCCTCTGCCCGCAAACCACACAAGAACTGTGAATCCAAGTCTCTGCTGAGGAAGGTGAGAGTACCAAGAGGCAGATAAACTGTTCAGAGGCTATTTGCTACTGGATCTTAGTTCTAGGGGACATTTGTGCCCCTTGAAAGGGGGATGATTGTGTCACAAAGAAGGAACTGGCAGTGCAGTTGTTGTCACTCTGCCTCAGTGGCCCCAGGTGTTGGGTTTCATACTCAAAACACCTCTGTGTCCAGAAGCCAAGCCATGATGTCCAGCTTTCCCCCACACCTGGCATTAATTCACTCTTGGGCTCATGGAAATGGTCCAGCTGTCAGCTGGGATTAACTCCTCCAGGATCACAGTGTCATTGTCACTGCACTGTGGGGTGCTAACACCAGGGCCAGAGGAAAATCCAGCTGGGAATAGATCTGATAAAGGTACAGTAACAGTAACAGCTCCCTAAAAGCAGGGTTCAAAAAGCATCCAGGTGATTAAAATACAATATAAATAAAAAACATTCAGGAGCACAGAGAGGGAGGCTCAAATGCTTCACACAATTTGAGAACAAGGATCCTCAGAGAGCTTTAAACTCCTTTGATGCCTCAGTGTCAAGAGAAGCTGGTAAGTTTCTAGAAAGAGATTCCTCCCTGAGAGGGTGGTGAGGCCTTGGCACAGGGTGCCCAGAGAAGCTGTGGCTGGTCCTGGATCCCTGGAATGTCCAAGGCCAGGCTGGATGGGGCTTGGAGCAGCCTGGGATAGTGGGAAGTGTCCTTTCTCATGGCAGGGGGTGAGACTGGATGAGCTTTAAGGTCTCTTCCAATTCAAACCATGCTGAGATTCTGTGGCCATCCTGCTTACGGGGGGCCACCCTCCACACACGCTCTCTGGTTTTCCATCCTGGTCCCTGTCCTTAACTCCTGGCATTTATAACTTGAATCACACCCAGGTAGACAGCACCAAGGCTGTGCATGCACAAAGCTCAGCAACCACTGTGTCACACCAGTATCTGTTCACATGTGCCCCAGGCAGTGCAAAAACCTTGGGCAGGTGCTGATGGAAAAGACATTCCTACTGCAGTGGAAGCCATCAGGGAATGGGGGACAACGGAGAGGGGCCAGAGGAAACCTTACCTGGAGACTCCCTGCTGGCACCTGAGCTCCCACCCAAGCACCTGAGGATGGAAGAACAGCTCCAGCCTTTGTCACCTGCTGGAGTGCAAGGGGTCCTGGAGCTTAATTCCTCATCCTTACTGTGCAAGTCCCACTCAGCACCCCGGCTGCACAGTCTGGCTGGGGCTGGTGCCACAGGCCAGGCAGTGCTCTCAAGGGACAATATTTACACAAAGTCATGTTCGCCATGGACTGCAGGAGCTGCTGAGCCAAAGATTCCCTAGCCTGGCTCAACACCCTACCAGACACACTACATACAAAATTGGTGTCACAAGCCAGGCAGTGCTCTCAAAGGGACATTATTTACACAAAGCCATGTTCGCCATGGGCTGCAGGAGCTGCTGAGCCAAAGATTCCCTAGCCTGGCTCAACACCCTACCAGACACACTACATACAAAACTCATACTGAAAAGAGCCAGCTACAGACAAATCAAGCTCAAACTGTCTCTGCCTTCTCCATTTGCTCTCTCCAATCCCAAAGACACTGATAAATGTGGGAAATTTGAGGCACAGATCTTGGGTGCCTAACAAAACTACCCTTGCACACACCCCTTTACAGCCAGGAGTTTGCACTTCACTGTAGCCTCTGGGGGGGTGAATCACTACCCTGTGGACATCAGCTCCCTGCTAGCTCAATATTCCTTCAATGTCCCCCTCATTTCAGTCACCCTCAGCAGATTCCAGCCTCATGCTGCCTCCTCAGTTACACCCCAATGCTTCCAGAGCCCAGGAAGGGTGTGCAAGCCAGTAAGGACCACGCCACAAACATGGGGACACATCCCATGGAAAGAAGGGAGTGGCAGCTCAAGAGAGAAAATATGTGCAACATTCTCAGTGCCCAGGGACAAGAGGCAATGGGAAACTGATGGCTGGGAACCTCTGTCCTGTGCAGTGGCCAAGCACTGAACAGATCCCAGAGAGGGTGTGGAGTCTCCCTCACTGACGATATTCCAGACCTTTCTGGACACAATCTGTGCCCTGTGGTCTAGGATGGACCTGCTGGAGCAGGGAGGTGGCAGGAGGTGACCACTGTGTTCTCTTCCAGCCGGGCCCATAGTGGGATTCTGTGAATATTTCTGGAATAACAGGTTGGGTTTGCCCCAGCAGCATCTCCTGGGGGTGACAGCAAAGTGCTCACTGATGTCTGCTGGCTTCAGGGTTTGGTTAAGGTATTTTTGGTAGGGTTGGTCTGGGCTGGGGACGGGCAACAGGAGCCAGCTCCATGCCTGTGACACTGCTAGGCCTCAAAGGTAAGCCCAGGGGACAAGCAGGTAATACAGGGACTATCTGTCCTGCTCCCTCTAGGAGACACCTGAGGCATGCTGGATATGCTGTGGGGAAGGACATGGAAAATCTGGGACTGGGATAGTCTTGTTGCCCCTTTGCTAACACAAAAAATGTGTGTCATTACTGAGCTCATACCTTGTGTTTCAGAGCACACGGCCCATGGGGAAGAAGATGCTTCCTGGCCTGCTTTCCAACTTCTTTCTTTTATTAATGCTGTTTGTCTCCCGAGCCTGCATTCCTGCTATACCATCTTTCCCTCTGAGAACAAAAACAAGGACAGGTCACTTGCCTTTTTGTACAAAGATCTCTCTGGACATCTCTGAGAGGGGGAGAGGCAGCAAAGGAAACGAAGCACACAAAACAAAGTGAGGGAACATTTTTAATTGGAAGTGTTTTGTTTTCGCCAGGATTTTAACTTTGGAGAGAGCCTCACAAATACTCTCTCAGGGTCCTCTGCTGAAGGGCTTTATTCTGCCGCAGGCGCCTTTCATGGTGCAGCACAATAGCTTTTGTTTCAGAAGTGTGGGGCAATGAGGACCTTGAATGCCAGAGGTCTGTATTATATCCATAACTGTAGATTTGGATGGTGGAACGGAGGTTGGGGGGAAGGTGAGAATGAAAAATTTCTCCATTGTGTAGATGGAGTCCTTCCAGCAAACACTGGCACAATAGGAAGCACATTCTTAAGAGCTGAAGCAGACTGTGGATAAAGACTCCCTCATTTTGTACATAATGGTCCCTGTGCTTTAACCTTGTACAGCTGCTATGACACCTGCTTTTCAAAGCCTTTGTGGCAGAACAAGCAGAGCTTTGTCTGCCATACACATTCTGTGCCACACATGTTAACATTTCTCTTTTTGTATTTACTTTTGTTTCCCCCACCTTCTCTCTCCCTCTTTTTTCTTCCTCCTTCTTTTTTTTTCTTTTTTTTTTTTTTTTAAACATAACAGTTATGAATGAATGGCTGAAAAGTAATTTCAGCCTTGATTCCAGCATAGTGTCCAGTCTGGAAGTCTGCAGATATTGTAATGCAGAATAAAGGGCAGATATTAAACTGGGGAGTGCTGTGTTCCCTTTCTAGCAAAGCCTCAGCCTTTGTGTCTCCTTCCTCCCCCTTTCCCCCATTTCCCTCCCTTCCCAACTCTCTGGCTCTGGTTTGAAAGGACAGGCAGAGCCCATCAGAGCTCACGTCCCCTCCAGCAGGAAGAGCTGCAGGACTCTGTGGCTCTGGCTCACTCACCCCTGGGACTCAATGGGATTTGTCTGGGATGGAGGAGGGAAGTCCAGGTCACCATTCTCATGAGATGGAAAAGGTTTGCAGCACCAGAGTCCTCAAGCAGCTTTTCTTGGGCAGGGATCCAACCCTGAGCAAAACAAACCTGCAGCACGTGGGGTGTCTGGGATCTTCCCCTCCCTGTGCCATCTGCAGCGGGAGCAGGGCACAGACACGGTGTTTGGGATCACCTCATAGCTCCCTCATTCCTAAAATTCCGTGGTGGAGAAGGTGCTGACTCTAGGGGGCAATGAGAACAGGAAAAACTGTTCCTGATCTGTCAAGGAATAAGGAAATGATGACTCTGCCCATGGAGCAGCTAAAATCCAGATCCTGAGTGTGATAATGAATTATGTAATGACAAGGGAATTGATTGATGGCACCACTCCACAGAATTACCTGCAGTTGGGTGATCTGCCAGGGCCTCATCCTGCAGGTCATGGATCTACATGAGGATTTGAGCAGCCTTCTCTGCTGGAAGGTGTCCTTCTCCATGGCAGAGGTGTGGAATGAGATGGCCTTGAGGGTCCCTTCCAACCCAAACCATTCTGGGGTTCTCTGGTCTCTGTAGGACAGAGGTTCTTCTCCATTTCCCTGCAAAAGCAGAATCAGAACTGACAGGGGCCACCAGTGTGGGCCTGCTGCTCCCGTGAGCAGCCCAGCTCCAGCTCTGGCAGAGAATTCAAGCTGGAACAAGGTGGGATGATGCTGGTAACTTTATTCTCTTGTGAACACAACAGGAACCAGAGCAGGAACAGATGATCAGAGGGAAAAACGAGTGATCCAAAGTTGGTTATTCCAAGCAGGATGCACTGCCTCTGGGCAGGACAAGTTAACAGGTCCAAGGAGCAGCAAAACCCTTAATAACCACCCCATTCAAATTATCTGGGCTTTATTATCCCATTTGTTCTTGTGGCTTGGGAGGTTTCCTTTGGTTTGTGGCTGCAAACCCAGCTCTGTTCAAAGGCAGATTTTAAGGGATACAGGGAAACATCTTCTCCTCAGTTAACCTCCCTTCTCAGAGCATGTGGAAGGGGTGGGGAGGATCCCCAGTGATCCAGACTCTCCACCAGATTCAGCTCTTTTCCAGCACTGGTATCCCTGTGGCATGAGAGGAGACATCAATGACAGGGAGAAGCCTGGGGCAGGAGAGGTTCCCAGCTCCCAGACACTACACTTATATTTTCCCTTTTTTTCAAAGGCAAAAAGAGGCCAAAATCTGAAATGAAAGGCAGAAGCGTGGCTTCTGAAATCCCTGCTTGAGTCTCAATTTTTCATGAGAATAACCCAGACATTTATTTCATGCTTGCTTTCATTTCTAATTATTGGCGGGAAGTGCCAACCACATTCACTTGATCTTTAGCATGTTCAGACTTGTTGGGCAAGGCAAAAATCCATGGATGTATCCAGAGGACATCCACTGCCTGCAGAGTGTGAGGAGCTGGCAGGACAGCAGGCAAAAACAGCTGGAGCAGGGCTGAACACCAAGCTTCAAATCTTGGATGCTGGGAGAGCTCCATGGGCACAAACCCTGCCTTAGGACTGTGTTCAGCAGAGCTGCTGCCCAAACTGGGAGACTCTGCTGAGCTCCATGTTCTTCCTGAAACATCCCATCCTTCCATGACCTGAATCCAGGTATTATTGCTGTTTTAAGTGTCTTTCTCATTAAACTGGTTTGGTGTGAAGCTTGGACATGGGAACCTTCCAAGTCCAGACACTGGGAGCGGAATGTGAAATAGCTGAATGAGAATGAGGAGAAATTAGAACTTCTAAAAACCAGTTCTCAAGGTTTTCTCAGGAATCCCTAGCAAAGGATGCACTGGACTGTGATGCACAAGGGTCTGCTGGAAGGCAGGTGTGAATCCCAGAAAGCTGAATTTCAGCATAGTGGGAAGTAGGAATTCTTCATTTTAAAAAAGAGGGAAAAGAGCCAGAGTGGGTGCAACTCACCCATTCAATATTCAGCCCTCCTTCATGTCAGACCCCCACATTCAGTTCACGCCTCCATCTCTCAGCTGTTAATGGAGCAGGAGACAATTCCGGCACGGAGCCATCCGGAGCATAATCCTGCCATTTGAAAGCACATAAAGGCACTTCATAGCAGCAAGTGTCAATAGCCACTCCCCTATTGATATAACATCCCTTCCCTCCTCCATAAACCCCGGCTGGCAAAGAAAATAAACAAGGGTTAGATGAAATCTAACCCCAGCATAGCTATAAAAGATGCTTCATAAAAAATAATAAAATAAAACAACCCACAAAAAAGTGATGTTTAATCTGCTAATTCATGCTCAGGGCCCTGCTCCTTGTTTAGGGAGCGTGTGCAGAGAGCAGCTCGGATTCAGGAGAGGGGGAAAACACAGCTCAGATCCTCCACCACCAAAGCTGCTGGGAGACCTGGCAGACACCAGATAAAAGATTTAGTGGGAAAGGAAAGAGGCTGAAGCTGAAGAAGCCCTTAATCCCCAGTCTCACTGCAGAGCACTGGACATCCCTGCATCCCATGCAATGTTTGCATCCCACAGCAGCAGTGATGTGCTGCCAGAGGAATTTGGAAGGGAACCAAAAGCCAACTTGCCGCTGACATACAGCCCACACTGGGGCTTGCTGCAGCCTCAGCTGGGACCCCAGAGATGTCCCACTAGATTTGCCTCTTCCATCCCACCTCTCTGCCTATGGATAATGGCAGTAAAAAGGAAGAACTTAGGCAACTAAATCAAGAAACACAGACCACAAAATCTCTCCTTTGTCAGCTGAGGTTCTGATAGTCTAGAATCCTTGCAAGAGTACACGTGCAAGGATGCCCCGTCCCTGGAAGTGTCCAAGACCAGGCTGGATGGAGTTTGGAGCAACCTGGGATAGTGGAAGGTGTCCCTGCCCATGGCAGGGGGTGGGACTGGACAGACTTTAAGGTCCCTTCCATCCCAAACCATTCCATGATTCTGGGATTCTATGCAAGGGCTGGCCAGTCCTGGGGCAGTTCCTAGCAGTCTCTCAGGAGAAGGTCTGATCTGCTGGGAGGAGGAGGGCTGGACATCCCTTCCCTAATCCCACCTGAGCGGGCTTATCCCCCCCAGTGCCCCAGCCCAGCTAACTGTACCCACCAACATCCCTGAGATGTGAGCACCAGCATAGGAGTCCTTAGGGATTCTAGGGACTGGGATCTTCAGGGTTTTTCAGGTCTAACCTCTGCCTAACTCTGTGCTCCTCAGGAAAACATGGACCTGGAATGGTTTTGAGATTCCCCAGTTTTCCCTGCTCTAGCTGCAGGAATTCTCTTGGATATCAGCCATCCCATTCCACCTGGGAGAGGTTTAGTCCTCATACAGAGCTCATGAAACCCATCCTGAGACCCACATCAGGCAGGGGCACATGGAGCATCACCAAACTTGTGCCCTTTTCTGGATCTGGGACTGGGATTTGGGAGAAGAGTCCAGGCTCTGGAAAATTACAGACCTTCCCAAGAGTCCTTGCAGAAGTTTAATCACCTTTCTGCCCATCAATCTGGAAGTTTTTTGGAAGGCTTTTCCCTTTGTTTCTAGGAACTGGGGTTTTTTTGGGAGGCTCCTGGTGTCCTGTATGGGCAATAAAACACCCTGAAAGAGAAAGTAAATTACTGCAAAACTGAGAAGAGGCACCTTGGATGCCCTGGTGGAGCACAAGGATGTATTTAACTTGCATGGAAGCAACCCAGAGATGTGAGGAGGGGCCTTCAGAGGCCAGGGAGGGGGTGAGGCAGCGGTGACTTGGCCGTGTCCAGTTTTTCCATGGGTCAAATGAAAGATGATTTGCAAAAAAGGAGCCCCTGATTGGTTAATGAACATCTCTCAATTTACAGCAGCAGAATGCTGGGTGCCATCAAATGCAAGCCCAAGTTAAAGCTATGACTGCTTTAATAATCAATGACTGCAGAGTATTTAAAAAAACAGCGAAGCTTTCAGGGGCTTAAGACTTATTGCTCGCATTTTCTCAGCTTTCTTAAAGAAAAAAGGGGTGTTGTAGAAAATGGTCAAATTTATCATTTATAGCAAAATATTAATGTAGCAGCAGGAGACTTGATGTGGCCATCTATCTCCAAGCATTCAGACTTCAAAGGAAGCATAAACACGAAATTAATGGTTTGTCTAGTGTAAAGGAAAAATAAATGCAAATGTAGCCTCATTAATACCAAGTGGGTGACTTCTTGGTTTATGGGGTTTGGATTGATTTTGTCAAAGGCCAATAGATTTATTAAAAATGTCTTTTAAATTTAGCATCCCTATACCCATTAGTTGAAAGAAATAAAATTCTCTGCAATCGCCACCACCTCTCCTCCTCCTCTCCCCCCCTCCCTGGATGTTGTTTTACCTAAATAAAGTTCCTGCATTAGGACTCACTTTGCCCTGAAATATGTCTCTTGTAGGAGCTGCTATAAACGTCAGCATTTTCCCCGGCATTGGTTTATGGGCAGAGTGAATTTTAATGGCATCGTAATCTCGCTGCAATCAATTGTGCTCCATGGGAGGGGAAACCTCGGGGAGTGGCCATTAACCACAGCTCTGCATCACTCCAGGCCTCAGGAGCTTCCAAAGGGATTTTTTCCCCCTGTTTTGTTTTTTTTTTTCCTACCTGCTCACCAAATGTGTTCTGGGCTGTTTCATCCCCATTCCCATGGCTCCAAGTGGGCTGAGAGGATGTTCACTCCTCAGGATGAGATTCTGGCTGGGACATCTCACATCCACCCCCGACCCACCAGAACAGGATGGGATGTTTTCCAGGTGTCCCAGGGATAACAATGGCAGCTGGTGGCTGCCACCCCTGCAGTGACAGAGTGACTGAGCTGATTGAACCCTCCCAACCAACCCTGTCCCAACACATTCCATCACCTGCACCAAGGCACATCCCCAAAACCAGAGGCTGATGCACAGCATGGAGGTTTCTTTGGGAAAATATAAGAATACAACCTTATAGTCCCACATCACATATTTTTGGGTGGCTACAGGGCTCAAAATCATAATGCACTGCTCCAAAAACCATTTGGAAGTTGTCCTGAACCACAATTCTTTGGTTAAAGTTGATTTGTTCAGGACATCTTAAAGAAAGGTGCTTGCAAAGGTGTTGCTGTGTTCCCACAGCTGTATGGAAAAATGGGACAGTGTCATGGGAGAGAAAGGAGAGGAACAAGATCTGGGCTCCAAGGATGGGATGGATCGAGTAAAGATGAGATGAGGAAAATAGGTGAGAACAAATCTAGACTGGGAAGGAAGATATCTAAACTCAGAAAAGGCCTGGAAATGGGAAATTTGAAATTCCTGTGAACAGAGGGAATAAAATGCAAGGGAGACAAATCCCAGATCCCAGAATGGGTCAGGCTGGAAGGGACCACAGTGGGTCTGTCTGCTCCAGCAGGGCCATCCCAGAGCCCAGGGCACAGGCTGTGTGCAGCCAGCTCTGGGATATCCCCGGTGAGGAGACTCCACACCCTCTCTGGGATCTGTGCAGGGCTCCGTCACTGCCCAGGAAAGTTCTTCCTCGTGTCCAGGTGGAACTGCTGGGCTCAGGCCCTGCCCGTGGCTCTGGAGCCATTGCTGAGCCTGGAGCAGAGCCCGGGCCCAGCTCTGCCCCTCCTGCAGCCAGGGCCAGCCAGGGCTGAGGGTCCCTCTCAGCTGGGGCTCCTCTCCAGCCTGAGCAGCCCCAGCTCCCTCAGCCTTTCCTGGGCATGGACAATCTCCAAGCTCCTCAGCATCTCCACAGCCTCTGCTGGTCGCACTCCTTGGAATCATCACACTCACCACACAGAAAAACACAATGTGGTTTACATTGCTCTGAAAAAATAAAAATTAAATTACCTAGGAATTGAAGTTTTACAGACACCTGCACCCTGGGTTAAAGATTGCCAAGGGATGCACCACCTGCAACCCAGCAAAAGATGCCACTTAGGTGCAGTGATTTACTCTGGAATTCTTGGCAACTCCAGATTTGCAAATTTTCTTTCCATCAGGAATAAAAATACAGGATGTAAATAGATATTGGGCTCTAATGGTCTGTATTGCAAGAAGCAATGGTATATTTGGAATATAGGTGGAGACTCTTTGAATCCAACTGATAGTGCAGGATGAATCCACTCAGAATCATCCACTCAGGCAGACATAGGAGACATGGATGTTGGGCAATAATAGGATAATTTCCCATAAAAGCTATCCAAAAATAAAAAAAATAAAAAAAAAAAACCTGTATGTAAATGCATTTATTACAAGAAATAATGAAAATCCACAAGCTGAAGCTTTGTTAAAAGCAGAAATATTTTCAGGGCAGGAGTCCCTGAGCATCCACAGCCTACCTGGCAAAGGCCCCTGTGCCTTTGCCTTTCCCTGCCTGGTGTGTGAATTCCTAATAAAAGTGACCCCATCTGCTGTCACTATCCATGCATAAATCTCAGGGCTGACAGCGATTAGCACAAGACAAACGGTCAAAAAACCTAACACTCTCCTTGACCTAGAAATCATCAATTCAGGAAAGCCTCTGCAAACAGCCTGGAACCTGTCAGCAGGGCTGGGAGGGGAACAAGTCTCCCAGCTCATTTAAATCTTGTGGATGCAAAACATTTGTCCTACATGGGCAGGTCAAAATCAAACCCAAATAAGAGCAGAAAACTCAGCACAAACCACACACAGGTGCTTTGTTTCCTCCAAGCAGAAACAAAATATTTATGGGAAAAGAAACCTGATTAGGTTCTCATTTGCATCCACATCCAAATGCAAACTCGGCTTCATGGGGATGTCTTAAATTGGAAATGCCATTGCAGCCTGTGCAGAGCAATTCCCAAGTCACCAACACAAGCCAGAGCTGACCCTTCCATGGAAATCTTCCTGGCTGGGCTTTTCTGAACACACAGAAGATCTCAAGAAGGAGCTGGACCTGTTGGGAAAATGCTTCCTCTTGTGCTTGCAGTGCTCTCTGCCTTTTGGCAGAGAGGAGAGATCTTTGCTGAGCCCACACAGTTGGGAATGGGTGTCTCCAGTCCTCCCTCAGACTGCCAAGATTTTGGCATGGTCAGAACACAGTTCTGGGGGGAAAAAAAAAAAAAAAAAAAAAAAAAAAAAAAAAAAAAAAAAAAAAAACTTTCCCAAAGGGGGCCCCCCGAAACTTTAAAATGTCTCCAGTCCTCCCTCAGACTTGAAATGCCAAGATTTTGGCATGGTCAAAACACAGTTCTGGGGGGGAAAAAAAAAATAAAAAAAAATAGGGCCAATCCTCTTCCCCCTCCACCAGATTTGTGTTGTCCCTCATAGGGAGAGTGGAAGAATTTGGGTGTCTGATGGAGGAAAAACTCAATTGCAAGGAAAATCTGAGTGCACAAGGAATGCCAAATCCCCTGGGGTAACCCAGCAAATGAGGAGGGCTGTGTGGTAATGAAGCATTAGGTGGAACAATCCCTTATCCCATGTCAGCTGTTTCCTGGGAAGTGTGCCTGGCATGAGCAGTGCCCACAGCTCCATGGAGCCAGCCAGTCCCAAATATTCCAAACATTCCACACCACTGGCACCCAACTCACACCTCCCACTTCAACCTTCAGGAAAAGTACCACATTCCAGGATTTCAGGGCACAGCACCCCCTGTACAGAGCCAAGCACTGGGAGCAACGAGAGATGGATGGTGTGGGCATCTCAAACCTTTCAGGGATGGAGTCAGGAAAGCCACCACCTCGTCCTGCTGGGGCACAGGGATAGCTCATTCCTCCCAATACAGACTGGAAATCAGGTGATTTGGGATTCTCCAGCTTTGCTGATACAACTGTCAGTCCATGCAGACAGCACCAAGACACCAGCCAAGATTTTCCCTTGTCCCCAGTTCAGGATGGACTCAGTCCTTTGGAGCCACAGCAGGTCCACACCTGGACACAACACCACAGCTCAGCAGAGCCTGCTGGGCTGCCTCTCCTTCTGTGCCTTTCCAGCTCCTCTGGAGCAGGCATTAAGCACCAGGAAACTCCCAAACTGGTGTCCTTTATGAGAGCTTTTGTCTGACTGCAGGAGCCAGTCAATACCTCAGGCTGCTGCTTCTCCTCCTTCCCCCAGTGCTCCAGGGCCAATTCCTGGTGCCCACACTGGCAGCAGAGGATTCTGCTGCTTTTCCCTTTCTCATGTCTCCTTTCTGATAGAGCTCAGAAAAATTCATTAATTCCTGCAGTGAGTGCATCCCTGCTAAACCTGCAGCACCTCTAATATTGGCTTGCAAAGTGACAGACCTCTTGGCAACCCTGCAGGACAACTCTCTGAGGCTGGTCTACACTGCCACTGCCATGGTCCTCACTGGACAGCTGGGAATGAATCCAAAGCACCAGAGCAGAGCTGCTCTGTGCTAGCAGGGATCAGTTTATGCAGCAGTCATTGCACAGGGAAGATCACCATATAAGAAAAACAGGATTGTGGGGGACGTTTCTCTTCATGCCTTCAAATATCATGAAAAAAAAAGATGGCCATGCTTAGGGAAAATTCTCAGAATATACCTCCTTGCCCTTTTCATATTTTAAAGGCCCTGGAATGCCAGGACAAAGGGGAATGCCTTTCATCTGCTATAGGGTGGGCTTAGATGGGATATTGAGAATAAATTGTTCCCTGTGAGGGTGCTGAGGCCCTGGAAAAGATTGCCCAGAGAAGCTGTGGCTGCCCCGTCCCTGGAAGTGTTCAAGGCCAGGTTGGACAGGGCTTGGAGCAACCTGGGATCGTGAAAGGTGTCCCTGTCCATGGCAGGGGTGAGACAGGGATGGGCTTTAATGTCTCTTCCATCCCAAACCATTCTGGGATTCAATGACATCTTTGCCTCCAGGCACAACCAGTTACTGTTTTCCCCCAGTTCCCTCAGTGAGCTCCTGTGATCCAATGGGAAAGGAGCTTCAGTGGGATGGACCTTGCTGAGATGTTCCCTGACAGCCCTGCATGATCCCATCTCTCTGCTTCCAACCAGGCTACACTGGAGCTTGCACTGGGTTCCCTCAGCCTCCTCCAGGCCCATTCAGATCCCATGGAAAGGGACACCCTTGCCTGGGTGTGCTGCCTCTGCTGGTGTCTGCCCAAAGGATCCAAATGTTGTTCCTTGCTTTGCTGTGTTTGTACTGCTCCTGGTGGAGTCTCGCAAGGGTTGAGTCTGTCTCCCCTCCCTTCAAGAAGAGCAAAATCATGGTTCTTATCCAACAGCAAGTTCAAAATCCATCCCACAGACTCAGAAAAGGCTGGGTGTTCAATTAGCCATGGTTGGTTAATTGACAAGTGTGGTAGCTTAAACAATTCCCTACAACACCCAATACACAAATGAACATTTCCTCCCTCCCGTGACATCCCACAGGCCAGGTCTGGAGGTATTGCTCCCTTGTACACACACATTCCCTGGGCAGGCAGCTGCAGACCTTCCCGCTGCTCCGAATTGTCCAAAGGGTCCCCGCACTCCTCCCGCACCGGCAGCTCAGGAAACCAGGTCTTCCTCCTGCATGTACCAACATGAGCCTGAGATAATAAACGAGGCCTAGAAGAAGAGAGAAATCATCAGGGCTGTTAATTTGACACCAACTCTTTTGATCTCCTCTTCAGATCATAAGGGAAGGGTAAGTGTGCTTCCTTTTAATCTTCACTCCCGCACTTTAAAGGCCTCAATAATGTTCCCACCAACCAGATCATTTTCATTTGCAACTCTAATTAATCTGTGAATAAATATGCTTCGGAGAGGTGGATTGATTTAAATGAGGGCTGTCTTTTCACCTTTAATCTATAATGCTGCATTTCTCTCTCTTGAGAAAATAGCTCCTAGCTTGCACTCTCTGCCTTTCTCCCCAAGTTCATGCAAGGCTCTTTCTCCTCTTTTTTATTATTATAAAATAATGGCTTCAGCAGGTGAATAAAAGGTTAGGCAAGTTTGACAAAAATGGGAAGCTATTCACCCTTGCTACCTTTAATCTACTGCATTCTCCTCCTAATGAGTGTAAATTACCCAAGCCATTTCACAGAGCCTTTCTCTGGCATAATACCTCTGGCAGCCCATTCTCACAAGGGCGGGTTTGTATTATTAGTAGCAGTATTATCTTTAATCTTTTGTGGTGTGAAGAATGAGGACAACACTCGGATCCACACCAGGCAGTGGGAGCCAGGCCCAGGGTAACTGGGCTGTGTGAAGGAATGGGTCCTCCAGCAGGAGGGTCTGGCACCCTCAGAGGATGGAAACCCACCAAAAAAATGTCCAGCCTTGCAAAGCTTGTCTGGAGTTTTCACTATGAGCCTTTAGTGGCTTCAGCCTCAAAACCCATCCAGCTCCACAGAGAAATGGGCCAGACAATTCCCATCACTGATGTGAACAGTCCTTAGAGGGTCCCACTTTGGGAAAGTGATGGATCTGGGAGGTGCTGGAGTGTCTCACTTAGAGGGATGTTGGGGAGTGACCCTTGGTGGAACTGAAGGAGCATCCTGGAGTCATTTAGGCTGGAAAACCACTCTAAGAACATTGAGTCCAACCAGGCCCATCACTAAACCCTTCCCCCAAGCACATCCACACATTTTTTGGACTCTTCTGGGCACGAAATAACAAGCTCTGGGGACATAAGGGATGAAGAAGAAATCTAATGTAAAGCATCCCCTACAAACTCTGAGAAACCCCAAATGAAGAGGAGGTCTCAGAGGAAATCTTTCAATGTCCATCTCAAATTACTGGTAATTACTCAATTACCAGTTACTGAGAAGAAATCAAGAGTCACATGCCAAGGAGAACCTCAGGAGGAGTCTCACATCTTCACTGATGATCTGGAGAAGGCATTTACAACACTTCTCCTGAGGTACTCGAGTCTAATCAGAAGAAGATATGAAGGAAAAGGGTCTACAACATACAGGATATGGGCAGGAAAAGCACAAGGTTGGGATCAAACATCCTCATCCCCAGAGGGAAGAGCAGCCTTGGAGGTCACACAGAGCGCAGGGACTGAGGCAGGTGAGCACTGTGTTAAACTGCACTTGTAGTGAAACAAGGAAACAAACAGACAATCCAGAAGAAATCAAGGAACAGACAATCCTCAAGTGGTCAAGATGACTTGAGGAATTGCCTAAGAGGCCACAGCAGGAAGTAGGATGAGAGCATTTGCTGCTTCACAGTGATGTGAGAAGTACTGGGAACAAAGTGGGAGCGTTACCACTTTTCCATGGAAATCCCTACATCCACTGGCCCTGCCAGATCCTTGGAGCCCAGTGATCAGCATCAAGCCACATCCCTCACTGGCAAGAACTGATGCCACCCCTCAGCATCCATGGGCATCACCATCCCCTGCCAGCTGGGACGCAGGACAAGGAGGGCTGGATATGGCTGGGGAGCAGCACCAACCTGGGAAACTCCCCTCTCCTAAACTTGGCCAGTGCTCTGAGCAAGAAATGGGAGTTTCCACTTGGTCCGGGATAATAAAATATCAAAAAAATCCTCATGGAGCAGCATGAAAATCTTGGCTTTGCTTCAAGCAGTAGCTGGGCCATTGAGGAGCCCAGGCTGTTGCTGAGGCTTCCATCATTCCTCTCATCTCCGCTGGTTCAGGTCCCCATTACTTCGCTTATATTATACGTCTTGCTTTTATTTTTTACATTTGCCACTTGTGATTATTATTCTGCAGCCTAAGAATGCCTGATATTCAGAGGCCCTTTGTTTCACTCTCATTATGCACACATATATGTTCAAGGTCGCCAGTTAGTCTATTATTCAAGTGGGCACTTTTTTTTTTCCTGTTTCATCCCCCCCTCTCCCCAAAGAGGCTCGGTTCAAGGTCTCGCATTCTCCGCTTTCTCCCTTAAGTTTTACCATTTCTCTTCCTTAGAAAAACATTTTCCCTTGCCTCACGTTCTCCAGTAGCTTCCATTCCATTCAACCCCTGCTAATATATATATCAAAAAGCAGCCCAGGGCAGACCCCACGCCAGCTGCTGCTGTTGTTTTAAAAGAATCAAAGCAAGCTCTTTATTTCCTTCCACTCTTCAACAATTGCTTGAGTTGCAAACTTCAGTACAGAGCATTCTTGGAGGTGCCCAGGAGATTTCCAGAGCATTTACAGCAGTCCAGACAAAATCCCAGGCTGCTCCCTGAGGATTTGGGTGATCACCACAATGGAACACGCTCATTCCTGCCATCAGATACGAAGTTTGGCTGCACTGTTGTTGTCTTGCTTGCAACAAAAGGTGAGCCAGCAAGGAATCACCCAGCAAGCTCATGTTTAATTTTGGATGAACAAGGAAAATATTATTTTAGCCCCCACAAACCTATTTGTTTGTCAATGACACCTCCCTCAGCAAATCTCCCTGTACTATCAGTCATCTCTTATTATCCAGGTGTATTTATATATGTGCAGGAAAAAAAAAAAAAATGGAAATGCTTTCTGAGCCCTTCAAGGAGGAGCCTCACAGCACCCATTCCCGTGAGTGAGGTGCAGCTGTGACTCCACAGGGTTGCACTTTGAGACAACCATCGAAATGAGGAAATTCAGGCTGTTCCACTTGGGATGGGACTCGCCAGAGTCCTCTGTGAGGTACCAAGGAGGAAACTGCACTTTTGTAGTGCAGGATAAAGCTCTTGCCCCAGGGAGAGGAGCCAGTTTGGGAAGGAGGTGCCTTCCCCAGGATGGACACTGCAGCTGCTGGGGCTCTGTGCTGCTCCATCAGTGGCACAGCCTGGCTGGGAATCACAGACACATCCAAAGAAAAGCTGTCAGGGAATGAAAATGTGGGCAAAGAGTTAATGGGGGCCAGTTGCACCTCTATCAGCAATCACAGAATCATGGAAAGGTTTGGGCTGAGAGGGACCTTAAAGCCCATCCAGTCCCACCCCCTGCCACGGCAGGGACACTTCCACTTTGCCAGGTTGCTTCAAGATCCATCAAAGCTGGCCTGGAACACTTCCAGGGATCCAGGGGCAGCCACAGCTTCTTTGGGCACCCTGTACCAGGGCCTCAGCATCCTCACAGGGAAGGATTTCTTCCCAATATCCCATATAATTAACATTCCTCTAGCAGTAGGAAGGCATTCCCCATTGGCCTGGCACTCCAGGCCCTTGGAAATTGCCTCTCTTCATAGTTTCTGTTGATTTCTTCAGACACTGGAAGGCCACAATGGGGTTACCTGGACATTCTCCTCTCCAGGCTGAACAACCCCAGCAGTGCCAGCCTTCCCTCCCAGCAGAGCTGCTCCATCCCTCTGCTCACCCTGGTGCCTCCTCTGGACTCTGTCCAGCAGCTCCAGCTCCTTCCTGTGCTGGGCCCCAGGGCTGGGGCAGCTCTGCAGCTGGGCTCTCACCTGAGCAGGGCACAGGGGCACAATCCCAATCCCTTCCCTGCTGCCCACGCTGGGGATCAGCCCTGGATACCCTGGGGTGGGGGCATGGAGAAGATCCCAGACCATGGGGAAGATGTGCAGAGGACACCCTGTATTTGTAAAGTTTTTACACCATTTCCTTTCCTCAGGCTCAGCCCCACAGAACAGCTGTGTCACCTTTGTGGCACATCACCCAGAGAGCCAAATTTCATTTTCCGTGGGGTCACCACGAGCACTTTCTGAACACTGGGGACTTTACTGAAGTCACGGAAGCAGGAGATGAAGTTTCTTGGCACATGGCTCCACATGACACAAGGCCAAGACAAGGAATACTCTGCCATTCTTTATGCACATGGATTTTTTTTTTTTCCATTTAGGAGTAAAAAGAATTCATCTCCCATCCTCTACACCACAACATATCTCAAGGCCCTCACGCCCCAGGTTACCCTCCCCACTTGTTTTATTTATAATCCACTCTGCCCCCTCTTTCTCTTCTTTTTCTGCTTTATATTTTTCTTAAATATATTTTATTTTTTTGTTTGCCAGGCTCAGTCGCAGCACAAGGACATGGGGAAAGACATTCTTTCAATTCTTCGGGCATTGTGGCTGCCTGAAATGGGAAACAAGACAAAGCCAGAGAAGAAAAGCTTATTATGGGCAGCCTAGTTGGAAGAAAATGAATCACCCAAACAGATAGGTTTCAATGATCTCAGGCGAACTCCACTCTTTATTCCACACACCCGCGTCTAATTGTTCCAGAAAATGTTCATCTGCTTCATAATGACAGCAATAATGGAAATGTGAATTTCCTTACGTGAAATAAGGAAAAAAGTTTATTCAAGGGTCTACTTCGGAAAGTACAGCCATAATGCACTTTCTTCTGGGGATTTAATAGAATTTCCTCTCAGAGAAATTGGATGGTTAACAAGTAATTTTTTTAAATTTGAAGACTATATGATCCAGAAGAGTTTCCTGCCATGAGAGAGGGCTCATGGGGTAAAGGTACAGGGCAGTCTCCTGGTATTGGAGAAGGGACGGGATGGGAAAACTCAATGGCAGAATTTGCCCTGCTGGCAACCTGTCAGGGCCCCTCCTGCTCTGCCCAGCTTTTGTGGGGGGATGGAAACAACTGCCCCAGTTTGAATTCAGGACCTAAAAGTCAGAGCACAACCCTAAATCCCTCCCCAAGATCCAACTGGGCTGCAGTGCTCTCCTCATTTGGTGAAGGGTGCCATAAGCAGGACACCTTTATGTGATTTCCCTGGACAAGAAGAGCAGAAAGAATTCAAGCTGGGGGAATTTCATGGCAGGCTGGAGCAGATCCCTGAGTCAAGACAAGCCCAGAGGGAACAACAGGAAAACCCCAGTGCCTGCAAGGCACAGGACAAAGGAGCTCACTGAACTTCCTGGAAGGACCTCAAAACCTAAAGTGAAAAGGGAACAGCTACAATTTTCTTGGGAATTTGGGAGACAGAGGGAGGTAGCACCAGAGTATGTGGATGTGAGTTCACACCGTGGTGAAAATCCCCTCTTGGGCCTGCAAGTCCATCTGATGTTCTTCAGGTGCTGATGGTGCACAAGGCAAAGCAGGATCCTCCTGGCACTGCAGACCAACCAGAGTCATGGAATCCAGGAATGGCTGTGGTTGGAAGAGACCTCAAAGCCCATCCATTTCTACCCCTTGCCATGGGTAAGGACACCTCCCACTATCCCAGGTTGCTCCAAGCCCCATGGAGCAACCTGGCCTGGAACATTTCCTGGATGGGACAGCCACAGCTTCTCTGGGCAATCTTTGCCAGGGCCTCACCACCCTCACAGTAAAAAATTTCTTCCTTACATTGAGTCTAAAACTCCCCTCTTTTAGTTCTAAACCACTACCCCTCATCATCCCACGGCTCAGCTGTAGGTGAAGTCCATCAGCTCCAAGACATGATGCAAAGTGTCCCTCTTACTTAAAATCCAGGCTCTCTCAGCTCTGCCTCTTGTCCCTTTCTAAGGCTGGAAATGAAGATTTAGGGCACGCAGGAATATTTCCTGTGGCAGGGCAGCAAGGGGGTTAAACAAGACATGGAGAAACCCTTGTTTAAACTGAAGAGGTGTGAAATTGTTCCCTGTGGGAAACGTGGCAAAGGACCCAGCATGTCCCTGTGTTCCTGTCTGTCAAACAGAACTGCGCTGCAACTTTCCAAGGAGAACATTTTGACATGAGCTCAGGCAGGAGGCAGGGTTGGAAGGGAGGATGGCTCCCATCCCATATCCTTGAGCTACAGGGAAGGAAAGGCTCCATTCAATTCCACAGTATCCTGAAGGACGTGACCAACTTTGAAAGCCATGAGTCATCCGACGGGAGCCAGGCAGGAGGAAAACTCCTGCAATTCAAGCTGGAATTGTGCTCAAGTGCTTCAAGAGCTGGGGCCTGAGAAAACAGGCTGGCAGGTGCAATTTTCCCCCTGGAGAAATTATAAATCTCCTCTTGTTGATTTATTTTAAGGGGAAGAAAGATTTCTGCTCCATAAGGTTTTTTTTTTCTCTAAAGAACTCCCTGGGCTAGTCCTTGTCTTGATGTGAGGAGCAGTCAAGGAGAAAGACAGAGGATCTGCAGCAGTAAAAATCTGCAGAATTTAGGGGATTCTGAAAGAGAACAAGAACAACCAGGAGATTAAAAAAAAATACATCCAGTGGGTGTCTTCCAGCTTAGCAACATAAGTTGGCCAGGGGAGGTGAGCCAGATGCATGCCCGGACTCCCCAAAACCCATTTCCTGAGCAAACCTCTCCCAAATTTCAGCTTAATCAGGCATCTGGTGGCTCAGCAAAGAAGAGCCCAGTTCCCAATGGCAGGAGCTGCTTCTTTCTGGAAAAGCACTTGGGAAGGACCAGAAGGAAGTGTGACACTTCTGATTTTCTTCACATCAGGGTTTTGTCTGACAGCACCTCTCTGTTCACTCTTCCCACGTGCAGGACTTTTGAGGGAGACACAGTGAAGTTCCTTGGGAAAGCTTCAGCTGGCAAACTGCTTAAAAGCTATCTGATGTTCATGTTTAAAGTTGTAATGCTTTAAGTTTTATAAAAGCAGCAACCAGGGCTTTCCCAGGGAATTAATTGCACAACTTCCAGTGGCATTTCAAAGAACAATTCAGGAAATAAACTCCTGGTTTCCAGCATCATTTACAGACAAGAGAAAAGCACTTTCCCCCACCCATAATTCAGATTTATCCCAAAAAGGTGTTTGTTGTCTAAATAGAGACTGTTTTAATTGGTGCCCAATTTACCTTGAAGCAGGTGTCCCTGGAAGCATCCAGGACTAACCTGGAAGATCTCATCAGCAAAACAGTCATCTGAGGCCAGACACTTCACACAGCAGCACCAAGGGCTGATGAGCCTTTTATGTAAGTGGAAATTTAAGTTTGAAAAAGCTTTAACTCCCTTTTTAATTTTACTCACATGGAAAAACAAGGAGGAAGCACTTCCACAGCCACATTCCAGCTCAGCTCTGCCCCTAAATTCACCTGCACAGGGATGGGTGCCCTGCTGATGGATTTTACCTCTGCATTTGGAGCCCTAGGTGGGTGAAAGAAAGGAATCCTCATGTCACAGGTCCCGTGCAAATCCTCAGGTCTTGGGAAAACTACAAATGCACAAAAGGTACTAAAGAACTCCATGTCACACTAGCACTTCAGTAATCCTGGGATAATTAACTGGGCTTGCAGGGTGAGTTGTGTCACCATCAAGGAGAGCTTGAAATTGCCCCCAGGATCTCGAGGGACTGAGGGGCTTTTCTATGTAAAGTGGAGGAACAAGTCTAGAATTTAGGGCTGGGAAGAGCTTTTTGTATCCAAAAGCTCTTGGTAAAGAAATCACTAAGTGAATCCCACCATGAAATCACCATGTGAGGACCAGGAAGGAGATGCCCTTTGACATGGAAGTCACTTGCGTGAAGAAAAGAGCAAGGAAGAACAAATACCTACCTGTGTTCATCATCAGGGCACCAGAATCTCAGAGCCTGTAGCCAACCCTACTCAATGCAGAATATCTTTTCCCTCCCTTCCCACTTAAAATAGCACCCCAGACCCTCAGGGATACAAAACATAAAGAAGCATCTCCCCTCAGGACACAGAGCAGAGACCACCTCCCTCCAGGAGGGATCCACCCAGCACTAAGAATATTCTCAGCCTTCCAGAGACCCTTTTAAAGCTCATCAGGCTCTTGGTGAGCTCCTCCACCTGTGCCAAGGAGGATCAGCTGCACCCTGCATCCTCCGTCACACCCTTTGCTCTGTCCACACCACGTTCCCTTAAAGGGAGCCTACAAAAAATCTGGTGAGGAACTTTGGACCAGGGTTGCAGGACAAGGGTTTCCTTCTGCCAGGGCAGGTTAGATGGGATATTGGGAAGAAGTTCTCCCTTGTGAGGGTGGTGAAGCCCTGACACAGGGTGCCCAGAGAAGCTGTGGCTGCCCCTGGAGGTGCTCCAGGCCAGGTTGGGCAGGGCTTAGAGCACTCTGGGATAGTGGGAGGTGTCCCTGCCCATGGCAGGGTGTGTGACTAGATGAGCTTTAAGGTCCCTTCAAACTCAAAGAATCTGATGATTCAATGATTCGCTGTAATGCAAATCTTTGCTTCCTCCTAAGGCATAAAATAGGTGTTTTCCAAAGGGTTTGGGTCTGCAGGATTGGTGAATGAGGGGCTCAGGCATTCCTTCCAAGCCTGCTTCTATTCCTGCTAAATGTTGCATTGAATCTCTTGCTGAAGTGGGACTGGGATTTTGTTTCTTTAGATCATCCACAGGATTTGGCTTCTTTAGGCTGCTTTGACATCCTCCTGATGGCTGCATGGATTTCACATTGCCCCAGGTCCCAGGGACTCCCCGTGCCCACAGCCATCACAGCCACTCCACTTCCACCTCCACGGGGCTCTGGGAACCCATTCCAGGTGCAGCCCTGACTCTTTTTGTTTTCTCCCCACCTGGATTCACCAGAGGCAGGTGCAGGCGCTCAGGGTTGGTTTTTCTGGAGGTGACTCCCATTGTTCCTTCCCCCCCTTGCACAGCTGGGCCGAATGCATGGAAGGTCAGTGAGAAATGAAGCTGCTTTTATCTGCCATCTCCCACCAGCCCTAAGCTGGGTCCCCTTTTTCACACTGAGGCCTAGCCAAGCATGAAGGAAAATAATTTTACCCAATCTCTCTGCTCTAACGCGCACCAACCCCCCGCCCTCCTCTTTTCCACAACTCCCCACCAATCTAAAAGGGAAAGAATTAGAAAAAAAAAAAAGCCCTTTCCACAATGAAAGCACAGCCAGATAGAAATCTTGGTGAGGCACCACTCTAAATGTGACTGCAGCTTTCAGCCTGTCCTCACTCAAATATCGCCAGCCCCACTGTTTACTCTCCTGCTATAAAAATAATAATAATAATAAAAAATAGTAACCTGGTGATTACTCATGTTCCACATAATTGCAACAGGCAGAGGAGAGAGGAGTGATTAAATTGCCTTGTGAATTATGCATTATTTCCCTGGCTCCTTCCTCCCCCTCAGCCCAGCTCCCAGCACACTTCTCCAGAGCTTTATTATGTATATTTGTGGGATATTGTCACCTGTCCTGGCTGTGCTGGAGAGCTGCTGTGGGTGGGTATCAGTGGAGGCTTGGTGTTTAATCCGCTATGAGCGCTCTGGGTTTGTTTTCCGCGGTCGCCAGAGGAGCAGGAGGAGCAAACTCACCAAGCCAAGGCTGGGAGCTGGCCCGTGTAATTCCCAGCTGCAGGATTTAGGGAGTCACACAAAACTTGCACAAATGAGACAAAGGCACTCCAGGCACAGCAAGGAGGCTGCTCCTCAGGCTGGAAAATCCTGAGTGGAAGAGTTCCTTCAGCTCAGCCAAACATCAAACGCATGCTCGTGTTTCCCTGTGGGAGCATCCCCGTGCTCCAGTTAACAATCCACAGGCCCGATGCCCTGGGCAGCGGTGTTTTCCTCAAATCAGGGCATAAACAACTCCACAGTGTTCAAAAAACAAGTGGATGTGGCATCATAATTAAGTGGGCATGGTGCTACCTGGTCAAAGGTGATGATCTGGAGGGGTTTTCCAGCCTTAATGGTTCTGTGATGGTGTTTGGGCACATTCCTACATTTGTGTCCCAGCAGATACAGTTCAGACTGGTGAAATTCATATCCCTGTCCAGGTGTGCCTTTTTTGGTTGGTGATGGAGGACATGGAACTCTTGGAGCAAGTCCAGAGAAGGGCCATGAAATTGCTGAGGGGACTGGAGCACTTCCACCATGGAGTCAGGCTGGGAGAGCTGGGATTGTTCAGCCTGGGGAAGAGAAGGTTGTATGGAGGCCTCACAGCAGCTTCCAGGGTCTGAAGAGGCTACTGGGAAGCCAGAGGGGGACTTTTCATCAGGAACTGGAGTGACAGGACAAGGGGGAATGGGTTCCAGCTGAAAGATTTAGGTGAGATACATGGAAGAAATTCCTTGCTGTAGGGGTGGAGAGGCCCTGGCACAGGGTGCCCAGAGAAGCTGTGGCTGCCCCTGGATCCCTGGAAGTGTTCCAGGCCAAGCTGGATGGGGCTTGGAGCAACCTGGAATAGTGGAAGGTGTCCCTGCCTATGAGAGGGGGTGGAATGAGATGGGCACTAAGGTCACTCTCTCAACCCAAACCATTCTGTGATTCCATGATTCTGTGCTCCAGACCAAGCTGCAGAAGGGGTCTGGAGAATGAGCACCATCCCTTTGGAGAGGCACAAGGACACCAGGCACCAACACTCTGTCAGCTGATGTTCCACTGGTGATCTTCCATCCAGGAATGCCTTCACCCACTCCGTGTCCATCACTGGAGACCCCGAGTCACCAAAGGACTGAAACATGTCCTTTCTCCCCAGCTTCTGCACAGCTGCTCCCAGGCTCCAGAGTCAAGGTGGGTTGTCATGAGTCCATGATTCCCTGACCCAGGTAGTCAAAACAAGTGGTCAGATCCCTTCCTGGGGTCCCTCAATCAGCAGAAACACAGCCCATAGGGCAGCACCAGCTCTCCAATCCACTGGGACAGCATCTCCTGCCACCTGACTGCTGGGGCTCCCAGGAAAGGGGGATTCAGCCTCCAGAGAAGCCTTCAACAGGAAAACAGGATATCCCTCTCGTTTTGATCCCTGGTGTTACCTACAGAATTATGTGACAGAGAGCTGCTGGAGCAAAATCCATCCCCCTGCAATAATCCTGTGGCTACGGGTCCCAGCAGCCTCTCCTAATGATGCTCTGGGGACTGTGGTGCTTCCCAGACATCTCCTTGTTCCGCCCAAGAAGAGACTGGAGGGACGAGGTGTGGAAAGCACAAATGAACCCCTCCTCTAGATCTTCCTAAGGAGATTTTAGGAGAGATCACCTACTAAGGAGGGGCTGGATACAAATTTTCAGGATCTAAAAGCTGATTAAAAGCTCAGATAAGGTCAGCTTTTCCCAAAAGCTGCTTTTGAAAAGCCCTCTGCTTCCCTCTTTTCCTTCCTCACCATCCAAAATCCCTCTCTGCCTTCCTGAAGGTGAAAGGAGCTGAGCCACGGAGGGCTGCCAGCGAGGGAGCTCCCCGTGCTGGGCTGCTGGGTGGATTTGTTCCCTCTGTTTTGTGCCTGGGTGGATTTGTTCCCTCTGTTTTGTGCCTGGACGTGCAGCGCAGACAACGGGCATTGAGTGCCCCGGGCCCTGGGGACAGCACTGTCCTTGCTCTGCCATCAGGTGCACACAAAGCCAGGAGCCTCTGCAGGAGGAGAGCTCTGCAGAGCTGAAAGGCGATTAGCATATTCCAGGGGGAACTTTTTTGCTCAAAATGAGAATAAACAGAACTGAAGGATTACAAAACCAAACATGGAACATTACATGGAGCAATAATTGCCTCCTATTATTTCCCTGCACTCACCAAAACAGCTATTTAGACAAACAAAAGAGCAAAGAAAGGCAGAGACCAGTGCTGAAAGTTGTTTTATCTCTACTAATCCCCATTGCTTTGATAAGTCTGTAATAGGATCATTTGGCATCTCCAAAGTGCAGCATCTCAGGAAATTTCTCTGTGCAGGCAGGTTGTGCTCAGGTGTCTGCTCCCAGCTCCCAGCCATGGGGTAGCACAGAGTCTGTCAGGCTCTGGACACACCGTGGAGGGGGAAAAAAATCCCCCTCCATTTTTGTGCATGGATACAGGGTACTTCCTGCACCTTCTTTAGCTGGGACTGCTTCCAAAGATTATTTTATTATTGTTTTGTTAGACTTGGTTTTGTATTTCATTACCAGGCAGCACAGGGCAGAGGTGAAATTGCCATCCCTGGAAGGGATCAAAAGTCTTGTGGATGTGACACTTGGGGACATGGGTTAATGGTCAATACCAGTCCTGGGGAATGCTTGCACTCAGTGGGTCCAGCCCAACCTTAACAATTCCCTGATTCTCTTCTTATCATGTTAATCATAGTTAACATGGGTGGTCCTTGTTCCAGTTTGGGTGCATTTGCCCATATCTAAAGTAGCCCATTCCACAAATGCTGTCAGCCACTGGATTGCCACAGAAGTTGGGATCAAGGAGTGTGCCAGGCACCAGGGTGTGCTACTCCATCCCAGATGCTGGAAACAGCAAATATCAACATTTGTCCTGAGTCCATAAGAAGCTTTTCTCTGTTTTTGATATTTTTTAGGCCTTACAGTGTCCTTTCCCTCTCCACATTTTGTTGTTTTGTACCTAAGACACTCATACACTCCATTTTTTATGTGTTCCAGGAGCTGTGAATTCCATGCTGGTTCCCAGCCATGCTCCTTCCCATCTCCTCCCAGCAAGGACCATGTTGTCATCACTGGTGGCAATGTCCCCATGTCCCATCTGCTCCCAACCCACATGGCACAAGTAAGAAACTAATTCTCCTCCAAAACAAGCCCCACAGTAAAAGATGTGGTCTAAACTGGTGAGGACATCAAATGCATGGTCTTGGTTTTATTTACATGACTGAGCCAAGAAGATAAATTCCTCAAGGCAAATCCATGTCATTTGTGTCCAGCTTCATCCCCAAATTAGTTCTGTTATTATGCAGTGCTAGAAATTTGCCTTTGCCTGGAATTTATCCCCACTCTCTCATTTTTTCTTTGTTATTTAATATTTCTATGTGGAAGAAAAACATACCCTGCTTCCACCAAGAGTGCAGAGATGGATACCTGGAGTTGATCTGGTGGAACGTGGGGGGCTCGGGAACTTTTTTAATGTTGGATTTAAGATCAATTTTAGCCATTATTTGCCATATCAAAGTTTATGAGCTGTGCACAGAAACTTAATTGCATCAGATTTTTCTGTCAGGAGCTATGCTTTTCTGTCAGATTTTATCTCACAACAAAGAATGGTTCATGCACTGCTGCTGGCACATAAGAATTCATGAGCAGCTGCTGGGGGATAACATTTTCTCCATCAGCTGCTGAACTTTTTACCTGTACAGAGCAGTGTTGCCATTGTGCTAGCACAAGAGTAGGGAAGAAAACACCTGGAAACAACCCCAAAAGGACTCTGTTGCACAGAATTAAGGTCATTCCATAATCATGCTCCATCTTAGCCAACTCCCACCAAAAAAAAAAAAAAAAGAAGTGAAAATAAACTCCTTGATTTTATACATCACTCATGCTGTGTGCAGAGGTTGTCACACAGTTGTTATCCCTTACACAGAGAAAAAACCTCTTCATTATGTCCCTTCTGTTGGACACAAGCTGCTGCTGTACTAAACCCTCAATATATGCAGCAGAAGGGCAAATATAGCAATATTTCATGGAATAAAGCAAATATTCCATGTGCAAAGTTATCAGTAATGGGAAAATGTCAGTGTAGAAGTCCTGAATTGGGATGGATTTGACAGCAAAACAGAGATGAGCACGTGCCATGTACACAGGCAGGAAAATTGTATTTATTGGGAAAGAATTCTCACTGATCATTGTGGGGTTTCCCTGGCAGTGGGAAGGGAGAAATTCCCTTCCCTAAGAAGGAAAGGGGATCTGCCTCTGGAAGGAATATTGTCAAGAACTGGAACAGGCTGCCCAGGGAGGTGGTGGAGTCCCCATCTCTGGAGGGATTTAGAGCAGGTGGAAGTGGCACTTGGGGACATGGGTTAGTGGTGGCTTGGAATTGCTGGGAGTCAGGGATTTTAAAGGTCTTTTCCAACCTAAACAATTCCAGGATTCCACAAGAGTTCTGTAGGTGTTACTCCCACCTCAGAGCAAAATGGGCTCTGCCCTCACAGCAAGCCCTGCACAGTGCATAATGCAAATTCCTCTCCCAAATGCCTCCCAGTCTCACCTCCCAGGGTTGCAGATGAGCAATTCCAGGCCTGGTTTGCATTTCCAGGGAGCACCAGGGCTGTTCCCAAAAGCATACTCCCCGTGGGTGTCTCAGGAGATGTCTGCTGGTGACTATTCAGTGCAATAATAAGAACTGAAATGAAATATCAGCGCCCCATCTCATTCAGCATATCTCGATTTCAAATCTGGGTTTTGTAAAGAATATTGAGAGTATAATACAGCCCCCTCAGTAACCTGCTCTGCTTTATTACACAATCCACACAAGTTTTCCATTTTTTATTGAATTGGTCACTCAGTCATACTAAACATGGCAGAAAAAGAACAGGAAATAAAAATGAACCAATAAATAAAAGCAGGGTTTCCAAAGCTCTTCTTACTGAAAAGAAAGCTGGGGAGTTCTTCACAGTTTATCCAGGAGAAAACCACCTTGCTTAGAATAAAATTGTGCAGTGGAACAGAAAATAAGATGTTACTGCAAATGAAATGTATTCTTTAGTGGCAAAAATTAAAGATGTCATAGGAGATAGGCTTGGGCTGCGTCCATCTCCCCAGCTCTTCCCTGGGAATGATGGCAGGATAGAAATGCATGGCCAGCCCAAGCCACCCATCGAGGGGCCAGGCAGGGCCACCTGGTCCCTTTGCCACTCGCCCATCCTTGCTCACTCCAGAGCTTTTTAGTATGTTGGGAAAGTGAAGATGCTTAGTTTGCCGTGACATCTTATTTTCTGTTCTGCTGCACAGTGTTATTTTAACCAGAGCAGCCTGCTCCCAGATAAACCCAGAGGAACTGAATGCCTCTGGAAAATCCTGCACTCAAATGTGTGGGAGTGTGTGAGTGCTGGGGAGAGGACGGGGCTGGGACCTGCCGTGGATCCTGGTGGTGTTGTCCTGATTAGGTCTCCATGGAGAAGGATCCATCTGTGCTTAATATGCAGCTTGGAGGGGCATGAAAATGAGCATCCCTCCCTGCTGCACATGCCTGGGGAGGAATGCTCATCTCTTAATTGAACCCAGACTGGAAGACTCTGTGCTCTCTGGAAGGAGTTTAGTGTGGGTTCCATGGGGTCTTTGTCTCACTGGGACACGCAGTGGATATTCCTCTACCCCAAATCCATGTGGATTCGAAAGGTGCTGTTCAGTCACCAGTCACCACTTTGCCTCTGAATGCAGCACCCAAAAGTGTCCAAAGACCAGCTTTGGGAGGCAATGCAACACTTCCTTCCCCTCCAGACCCTGATCCTTGGTGGGATATTTAAGGTAGCCAATAATTAGTGGTCAGGACACGACCATGAATTTGTGCTCACCTTTGGGTTCTTGGTGTGCATGGGAGTGTGGGATCATCTCCCAGATCCTGCTCCATTCTTGGCCTCAGGAGCTCCCCGTGCAAAGGATTTCCTTGCTTCAGCACCCATTGTGTGAAAACTGTTGTCTTTGATTATTTGAAATGCTCAGATTTCATTGATTCTTCAGCAGTTCTTGCATTAGTTATTCCATGACATTTTTCCTGACTGACTGTTCATCATGGACAACTTTTATAGGATGGTGGGACAATTGTCCACTGCATCAGGAGTAAAAAAAAAAAAACCAAAAACTCAACCTGTTATTTCACCAATATATCAAGCCCTCCTTCACACCAGGAATTAAATAGGTTTGAATAAACTCCTACTATAATTAGCATCTCCAGTTTCATGATTAGGAAATGCTCAACCTTTAGGCCACCACTGGGTCAGTCTCGGAGTAGAAATCAGTGTCCCTCCCTCAGCTTCATCTTCCTGAGTGTTCAGGTTGGGCCAGATGGGCACAAGAAGCTGCCTAGAGTCCTCCTCCCTGGCCAGCTCTGGTTCTTGGAGTGGGGAGCACCAGAGATTTGGAGAAGTCCATGGCCCACCTTCTCCAGTGCCCAGCAAAGGTTCAGGTGTTCCTGAAGGTGTTTTTCCAGGTTTCACGTGGCACCTAAGGATGGCCACAGGCCATATTTCAATTCAATTACAGCCTGGCTTCAGGAACATTTCACTGCTTTCACTGTCAAACCCAGGTAGATTCAAATTTTGGTTCTCTGCCCAGGAAAATACAGTCCTAATATCCTGATAATATTGCAGAGTTTACAATAGGGTCCCCCACCTTCCTTTAAACAAATTATGACAGAGATAGACAGATCTTGAAGCACAAAGAAATAACTTGGGATTGGGATGATGGGATTTGTTACCAGCCCCAAATCAAGGTCTGTAGCCCCTGGACCTTGCACATCTTTCCAGCAGCTGCTTTGGTTGCATCTATTCCATTGCCTGTAGATTAAAAGCTTTGTTAAAACAAACAATGTTCACCCAAGCACCAGACTCTTGTCTGGGACAATGACAGAACAAATAGTCCCCTCCAGGCACACTTTGAAGTCCTGAAGTCCTCAAAGTCCCTAAACCAGATGGAAACATCTTCCTTGAACAGTCTTTCTTAGCTTACACAACCTAAACTGGCTGGAATATGGTGACTACAGGATCTCCACCTCTTTTTTTATTTAACTGGGGTTTCCTTTGGCCGGTTCAAAGTGGAAACACTCTGTATTCCTAGAGAAAGGATTCCTGCTTACCCAACAGCTTGGGTCAAACTTTCCTATTAGCACAGACAGGTTTTCTTCCCTATTGCTGGTAATTTAAGTTACACTTGCTCCTCTCTCAGTGTTTGTAATGTAAATGGGAAACTTTTCATTCAGAAAGACCAAAAGGAAACATTTACTCTTCCTGGGTGTTTCCTCCCAGACTTTTTTAGAAATACCAGTGAAAGTTGACAAGTATTTCTGGTCAACCAAATGACTCAGAAGTGCTGGCTCCTTTTTTCACCACCTGTAGCCACCCAACCACATCATCTGCCCCTCTTGCCTGAGCAGCAGGGCCTACTGGCTCCACCACGGGATGGTTTATCTTCCCCAAAAAACAGGGTTTGGGAGTGTGGAGCTGAAGCTGTTGCAGCTCTTCAGTGCAGTGTAGAAAAGCCAGAACAGCCATTGTCAGCCAATCTTACTTTGCAAAAGCAAAGTAAGCAACTCACTGGAAACACCACAGTCTCCTCTTCTCACCAGCCAGGTTATAAATCCACCCCCAGTTTTGTGATCGTCTTACTTTGCAAAAGCAGCAGGTAAAGAAATGCATCCTTCCATGGTGCAACTCACTGGAAACACCACACTCTCCTCTTCTCACCAGCCAGGTTATAAATCCACCCTCAGTTTTGTGATCAGCACCACCTCATCACTGAAAAGGAGGTGGATGTGGCCCCAGGCCTTGAAGTCGCCTCTTGCTGGGCAGGCAGAAATGCATTATGGCTCACACAAAGGTGATTGGGATCTTTGGGAACAGAGGAAAACTCGCATCAAGGTGATTTTTGTGTGGTCAGCTGTGGCAGGAGAAGACCCAGTGCTGTGGCTTCATGTGGGATATCCTGAGTTACCAGGGTGACTTTCTGCATGGGCCTGAACAACAGCAGCAGGAAATCCAGCTCCTGCCTGATGATCCTGATGGGTTTGAGGAGATTCCTGCTTTCCCCTCTCATCCCAGGAGCTGTGGGATGGCTGGGGAATTGAGGGCAGCACATCCCACAGGCTCCATTTCACTTGGGCCTTCTTTGTTCACCTCTGTGCCCCATCGCAGGAGGAAATTCAGCCCTTTCAGAACAACTTCTGGGCAGTATTTATGTTTTTCCAAAGGCAAACAGTGCTGGAGACAGCTACCAGGTGGCAAATCTTTGTGAGTGTCCCTCAAAAGCTACAATTAATATTAATGGCAAATCAAACACCGTCCATGAGAGTCACTCTGGTGTGACAGGCTCAATTTCCAGCCCATGGCACCTTCCCATTCAGCACCTTAATACGGAGCTGACCTTTCCAACAGCTCCAGGAACAAGATCAGCCCAACAGGATGAATAATGGAAGAACTGGGGGTCACCCAGAGGTCTGCAGTGGTCACCAGGGAAGGTGTGGCTGTGGGTGGCTGAGGTCACACCTGCCTGGCCGTGTCCCTTCAGTTCCCCATGACCCCCAGGGAAGCCCAGGGTGAGGCACAAATCCTTCCTGGCCCCGATTCCCCTCCAAGTCTCAACCCAACTGCAGGTCCTGGCAGCTCAGAGCAGCACAGGGAACTTGTCCTGAGCCCCAGGCACAAAAACATAGCAGAGCAAGGCCGTGAGGAGGTGGCTGGGGCTTCTCCAGAGGTCCCATCTGTGTTCTCCAACAGAAGAAGGGCAGAGCCTCTGGATGCCGAGGAAAAACATATTTTGAGGAAAAGAGGAGGATGCAGAGCTCTGCAAGCCTCCCTCACAAGCTGCTCTGATGGAAGGGAGTGCTTTCCATGGCAGTGTTTACTGAGGACACAGCCCTGGAGCCTTCCCTCCCAGGCTGGTGCAGCACTGGCCATGCCACGCTGCCTCTTGCCTTGTTTTGTTGCCTGGTCTCACTGCAAAAGCAGAAGTTTCTTCCTCTATATCCTTGGGAAGCACTATTTTGTGGAATGCCAAGGGATGAGGCCACCCTGAAGCCCCAGAGTGTGAGCTGGAGAGCATAGGGCAGAGTTGGCTCAAAGGACTGAGTGCCTTTATTATTAATGAAGCAGCAGATCTACTCAGCCTCTCTAAACACGGGGGTATTTGTGGGAGTGGGACAAGACGGGAGGCAGAGGTCCCAGCATTTATCCCCCAGTAAGGAAAGCTTGGTGGAGGTGAGAACTAGAGAGGTGGAGGACTCAAACTCCAAAATTGTAATGACTCATTATCCATCCTGCCCTCACCAACCACATCAGCTTTCTCCTCAAGCTGTCTGCCAGGGGAGAGGAAGCTCTTCATTATCCTCCATGCTCCCTTCCCCACACCCCCCACACGAGAAGAAAGAGAGGAGAGAGATAATGCTTGAAAAACCACCAGGAAAAAAAAATAATAATAATATGGAGCTGTCTCCAAAGAGCTGCTTTCCTTGCGTGGCAGGCGCCTCCTGGATTAACCTTTTGTATATGCAGAAATGGGGAATGAATAATTGAGCAGCGCAGACATCGCAGCGCTCCCGTCCCACACGCGGCTCCATGGCTGCCTCACAAAACCCTCTCCAACTGTGCTTTTCTTTGAGATGGATACAGGGGCAGGCAAAGACAGGGAGCACTGCTCATCTCCTGCGTGCAAATGTAAATCTGTCATCAAAACTATCTGCAGAGACAAACCCACGGTGTGTCCAGCGGGTCCCACAAACACCCATGGATGGTGCTGCAGGAGGGGAGGGATCCTCCCCAGCTCAGTCCACCAGCACAGGCCAGGAAGAGGTTGGGGAGTTCCCTCCAAACAGATCCTGGCTGTCAGATTCCTTCACACAGATCTCTGAGCAACGTGGGCTGGTGGAAGGTGTCCCTGCCTGTGGCAGGGATGAGCTGGATGAGCTTTAAGGTCCTTCCAACCCAGGCCATTTTACCATTCTATGATTTCATGTTGACCTCAGTCCTTTCTTTTCCCTGGCTAAGACACACCATTAAGGATGATTTCCTTAGCCCCTGGCAAGAACTCATTCCCCTGCCCACATTGAAGTGCTTGCAATGGAAGACCTGCGAGAGTAAAAGTCAACCCTGGGAGAGAACAACGCAGAAGAGGCAAAGTGAGTGAAGGCTGGAGACACTGGAGAAGGAGAAAACTTTCTTTTGAGCTCCTGTTCCACTGGAATTACCTCATATATTGTGGCATAGATCATGCCATGCCACCAGGATCAGCCTTTGGGCTGACAAATTGGATGGGGATCGTTTTCCCCTTCCTTGCTCTCCTGAAAAGGGGTAAGGAATCATGAACAGAGTGCCTCTCTGGTGGCTCCACACTATCCATGTGGCTCCCACTGGGCACTAGCACAGCAGTGTCAGGTCTGTCCGTGCCAAGCCATCACAGTTTTAGAGCCCCAAGGCTCTGTCACAGGAGTGTGGGGTTTGGCAGCCTTCCTTATCCCAGTAATTGCAGAAGCTATGCCTGAGCAAACCCAGCACAAGTGTTCAGGAGGTGTCAAGGTTGTCTTTAGGAGGCATCACAAGTTCCAGTTCAGCGTCACCACTTTGCAGATGAGTGTGGATGAAGGGCAAAGAGACCCTGTGCTATCCCTTGCTCCACAGCTTCCCTTAGGCAGCCTCAGGTGTGTGCCTGCAGGATTGGAAGCTGCACACCTGAGCATGGATCCCCCCCACCACAGCAGCTTTGTCCTGTAGCCCTTCAGCCCTGGTGGCCTGGGCTTTCCTGAGGGTGCACAGGAGAGGCAGCTCTCAGCAGATGCTCTGCCCTGGCTCCTACAGGACAAGCAGTGCCTTTCCCACAATTTCAGGAAGATCCTTTCCCAGTGCAATGGTGTGTGATCCCCTGTTGATTGTGCTGCACACACATGAGGGCTGACATGTGCTGCTTCCTGTCCCACGAGACTTGGAAACTCCTGGCATGTTCCTAATTACTGTGGGGACACCTCTGTGACAGCACCTTTGACCCTGTGAGACCTTTAACCCTGTGGCACCCTGGTTTTTTTACACCTTAACAGAGCTCCTTTGGAGATGGCAGCCAGGAATGATCCCACAGCTTCCTGGCCTCTCCTCTCTGCTCCCTTCCTCAGCTGTCCCTTGGGAAGCATCCCTGAGGTCCATCTATGTGTGCAAGCCTGGTGCTTGTGTGCACAACCCTCCCAAACCCTCTGGGGGTGTTTAGAGGGCCATGGAAGTGGGGTGTGAGGGGTGAGCCAGGCTGTGATGTGGTGAAGTCCTGAGCAGCTGCCTCCTCGTGCCCAGCTGGGGATGTGCCAATGGCAGCTCTGGAAGGAGCACAAACATGGAAGAAGCTGGTTTTGACAAAAGCAAAAGAAACAAAATGTTTCTTCTTGTCCATGAGTTCTTGGCCCAGACAGAAGCATTGGGAAGTCAGGGGGCAGAACTTGCCGCAATAGGTGGGTACATCCTGAACACAGGTAGGAGGAGGGATAAAGCTTTTCCAGGGCCAGTTCCTCATGGACAAGGTCTAATAAAGATACAGGAATCTTCACCAGCTGAGAAGGATCTGTCACACTGGGCTCACCCAGACAGCCCTCAGCATTCCTGAGCTATTCCCCTTTAGAAGGAGCAGCACTCACATGTTCATACACCACATCCTGAGTGTGAGGCAGATTCATCCACCAGTTGCTGAAGGCTGTTTGAGTCCCCAGAGCCTTGGTGCTTGCACACGGGGCTGTGCTGAAGGTAAACATGGGTGAAACACAACCTCCTCCAAAGGCAGACCTGCTGCTCAGACTCATTCCAGCCACGAGAGACTGGCCAGATAAAGATAAAAGATAAAGTCTTCACCATCCAGCTGGAATTGTTTATTTTTCTTTCCTAATATTTGTTATTTCTGTGGTGACAAGTCCCTCTTCACCAGTGTCAACTCATTACGCCTGGTAATGACAACTCCTACTTTTTGTCTAATTAATTCTTCTAATCCCCATTGCCATCAGAATCTGTTTACCCTTGAAAATACTTATAATGGTCTCATCTGTCTCTAGTTCCCTTTTCTTTGGTCAGCATGGCAGGCATTTGCCTTCATAATTCTTTATTTCTAGAACTAGGACAGACAGAGACAACAGAAAAGGAAGAGATAACACATAAACACAGAATTTCTGCCAAAGGTTTTTTGCTGGCCAACCAAATTCAAGGACTTGTTTTCCACCTCTGCAAATCAGAGCCAAAATCCTGGTATGAGTCACAGCTGAACCAGGCCAGGCAGCCCTTGTTTGACTCTCCAGGTGTCTGCTGGGGACTCCCTGGGTCAATTTAGGATGCTGCAAACAAGCAGTTCAATTTACTCTGAAGGACTATCAGCCCTCCATGTGGAGGGTTGATGCCAGCCAGGGAGCAAGGCAAGGAGTTTGATTCCACCTCTGCCTTCCTAAGGGTGGCATCGCCTGGGAGACAGCACGAGCTGGTTTCTAAAGTGTTCACAGCCCAGGAAAACGAGGCTGCAGCCTTAAGCTGGGACAGCTACAGCATGTGGGGTGTAACTGCACATCTGGGCACTGTGGTTATGGTCTCTGCTCCCTTTCTGCTGCCCCAGAACAGGGGACTGTCCCTCCTCTGTCCCCTCCCCTCTGAGCACGGTTTTAGCTCAGGCTGTCAGAGCGCCAGGGCCACTCAGACCTCCCCATCCTAAAGAGGCCCTGTGCAATTTCATTACCCCCTGCAATGTCAAACTGCAGCTCGCTCTCATCCATCCTTTTCCTCCTAGGACTGCCCAGCCCCTCCCTCCCCAGCACCACTGGAGCAAGCTTCCTAAGGTGAATTAACCACATTAAATTTGTCTGTGTTATCTGCACTACCCTGGTGTCGGTTCAGGCGAGGATGATGGATATGGTCCTAACCCGACAGAAATTAGGGAAGTTCACACTGTGTTTTAATAGCAAATGCAGTGATTTGACAGTGAATAATGGAGCTGGTCAGGTTCTATTAGTGGCAGATTAGACCATAATTCAATCTCAAACCTTGCTGTTTTAAGCCTTTCTCACAGACTGTATTAAACCTGACCCAGGTCTGAAGAGGCAGAGTGGAAGTGCTCCATGCACAGGGATGAGTTAAACCCCACAGGGGGATGGGAGTCACATCCCAGGGGACCACGCTGCAGCTCAGCCTGGGACCTCCAATTCCAGGGCTCAAACTCACTCCTCTGAGAGAAAATGAGGCTGGAAAAATCTTTCAAGGGGGCATCATGACACGGGGCTTCACCCACTGAAGAGGGGGCTCAGCCCCACACAGCTGGAATTTCAGGCTGGAATTACTGGGAATACAGCACAGAAGAGAGACACACAGGGCTGGAGGGGGAGGATCCAGGGGGTCCATCCCAGGAAAGGTGCCAAGAGAGGGATGGAGACAATGGAAAGACCAGTGTGCCTTGGTGGAGGGTACTGAGTGTCAGTGCTGAAGGAAAACACCTCTGTGAATATTGGCACAGGCCTGGAGGGAGAATACAGGGCACCAGGAAGTGCCCTGGGGCAGAGAGACAGAAAACAGAGAGAGAAAACAGACAGAGACTGAAAACTAGGATTTTTTTCAGCTGTGACAAGTCAGGGAAATGTTTCATGGCATAGCTGAGCACTGCAACACCTGGCTGCCATTCCTAAGTAATTCTGGTGCAATTTCCCCGTGGATGGCTTCCTGCAGCTCTTCCTTACCTCATTCCTACAAGCTCTGGCCTCAGAGTGCTCCCATCTCCTTTTCAAGCTCCAGGCCAGCAATTCAGGCATGTTTTCAGAGTTTCCTCAGCCAGGGGCCTGCCCTGCCTGGGATCTGTTTGCTGAATGAGAGCGTGATTGGGTACCTGACACAGGGCTGTGTTTTCTGATGGAGAGGAGAATGCTGAATTACTTTAGCAATCATTTATTGAGTACCTAAGATACAGAAAACCTAGTAGAGATAACAATGTCCTGCAGATTAAATCCTCCATTAGAGAGGTCTCACTCTGTAGTTAGGCTTGTAAACATTTTCCCATCAGTTTTCCCTCAGTCTCCATCCCCCCACGCTGCAAGCTGAGAGAACAGGCAAGAATTTTGAGCATCTTCTCATTACAAGACATTACCACAGAGCCCAAAAAAGCCATGAAATCACTGTCCCACCTCCCATCAGGCAGAAATCTCCCTTCAGCAGCCTCTCTCAACACCCTTGCAGGGTTTTGGCTGACTCTGGGGCTGCAGCAGGTTTTGGTCCCTGGATGCCCAGGCTGGTGGAGTTTGGTGGTGGGCACAGCATCAGGACTGTCACTTCAGAGGGACACAGACACCCTGAGGTGATATTTTGCTTCTCTGCTGCTCTTGTGACATCCAGAATCTGCTGTGTCCTCTCTGACCCCCTCCCCAGGAGTTCACAGGAGTTTTTCCTGGGACAGCTTTTGAAATTCATTTGCTCTGAGCTTCAAACTGGAACCTCTGCAGCAACACACTGGAGAGAGAAAAGCACAGACATGGTAAAGCAGGAGCACAGACAGACACAGAACAGCAGTCAGCAGGGTTTATTTACACTGAACCACAATTCCTGCTCCTTTAGCTCATTGGCAGCTTTGGGGTTTGTACCTTGCAGCTCCTGAGTGCACAAGATTGTTTCCACCTGGACAAGGCAGCCTCAGGCTACCAACACCCAGAAGCTGCTGGCCTTGGCAGAACAGATGGAGTCCATTTGACATGGGCCATCTCTGCTGGTTCATGGGAGAGCCAGGACTCCAAGGGAACCCCCTGGGAGACACTGGCTCTGACAGGAGAAACAGAGCTTCCAGTACCTCTGGAAGGGTAGAGGGCCAGCATAAATGATCCATGGAGCTGGAAAGGCTGCTGAATCCCAGCAGGGAAGCAGAGCAGCCATGTCCAGGTGGAGGCCCTGTGCTGGAAGGACCACAGCTTCTCCTCACTGCAGTAGGAGAAGCAGAAGGCAATTGGGAGATGGAGATTTTCCCAGAGAACGGATGGAGTGAAGGCAAAGGAGTGGACAGCTTCCAAGAGAATTGATGGACGTATTGCCAGTCTCCCCAGGGACATCAGGGGCAGTGAAATCCCCCCAGGAGGTTATTCCCACATCTTATTTACCTTTGCCTTTTGGGCCACAAGGGCTGGGGGCGCTGAGCTGTTTTCCAGCCAGGACTTGTACATCTGTCTCTGTGCAAAGGCAGAGGGCAGGGATCCTGCTCCAGGACACAGAATCCCCTCTCCACTCTGGCCCTGCAGGCAGCCCTGGGAGGCCTCTTTGCTCATCTGTGCAAGGGCAGCAGCACTTCAGGAGCACTTTGACACGAGCAGGTGAAAGTGTGGCACAAGGACTGGCTCTTGTCACCAATCTGGGGAAGATTCCCCGAGGTCCCCACCCTGCAGCTCGTCAGCTGCTGCCTCCTAATTGAACCTCTCCAGGAGACTCCTCAGCACTGCAGTTGCTCACCTGGTACAGACAGCAGCACCAATGAAGGTGGGTCAGAGCCCTCACACTGCTCATGGAGCTCAGGCTTCCTCACCTGGGCTTCCTACAGAGGCACATTTGTTTGGTTTGTTTTAAGACCACATTATGGCTCCTACAATACTGCAGGAAATCTTCCCTAGATGAGCTTCCTGGAGCAGTGGGAATGAGTCCCTCACCTCACACAGAGCACCACAGGCTCTGCAGGTTTTTCCTTTTTCACAAGTGCTGCCAGTGCAGCAGTTCAGGAGGACCCTCAGACCTGATTCCCTCAGAGGCTGTCACACAGCACCTTCAGCTGAGCTTCCTTCCCTCTGGAGTTGTGTGCTGGGACAGCCAAAGGCTGTAGGAACCACACTGTTGTATTCACATTCTCTGAGCAGAGAGAGACATAATTCTCACTCCCAGGGTTTTTCCTGGGGACAGCAGTGAGAAAGCTCAGAGAGAGAAGAGAAAACAATTCTTATCTCTACTTGCTGTGCCTGTTGTTTGGCACACGTGTTATGGAGAATGTTTACCAAAGAAGGGATTTGTTAATTGGACTCTGGTGATGGTTGTTTGGATTGATTAACCAATTAGGTCAAAGCTGTGTCGTGACTGTCTGTGAGGGGTCATGGGTTTTTCTTTAGTATAGAATAGTATTAGTGCAATATAACCTAGCTTAATAAAGCAATTGCTCAGCCTCCTGAAATCATGGAGTCAGAGCACATTATTCCCACCTCAGGGTGCCCTACATCCATAACACACCAGTCTGGAGAGGCTGCTTTTGCGGTGTTCCTTTGACTCTGATCAGCATCACCAGCCCTGGCCAACACCTGCATTTGTGTCTGTGAACCCACAGAATCTCAGGATGGCTTGGGTTGGAAGGGACCTTGAAGGCCATCCAGCTCCCTGGATGTCCATGGGCAGGGACACCTTCCACTGCACCAGGCTACTCCAAGCCCCATCCAGCACTTCCAGCTGCTCTGGCCAGCCTGTGCCAGAGCCAGAGGTGGGGGTGCCCTGAGCAGCAGCGAGCAGCAGCCACCACAGAGCAGCCACCCCCAGGCACTCTGTGCCCTGCTGGGCTCTGCCATGTGGGAACCTCATGATGGTCCCCTCGGGTGCCAACACTGCCCATCACTCCTTGCATGCCCTTCCAAAGCTCTGTCACCCTCCAGAAGCAGGGATGGGATCCCTGGGCCTGTTGGGGGTGACAATCTTGTCCTGTCCAGGTGGTTCCCATATGGCACATGCCAAATTACCTAAATATTGTACCAACTATGCCTGTCAATAATGGAGTGGTGAGGTGGGAGCTGGAATTCCATCCCTCCAGATGGCCATTCCATAAGTGAGAGAAAGGGGCACTCTCTCTCTAGTGCTGTGCATTAAAGAGCATTTACACTGTTAAACCCAGCTTTGGAACAGCACCTAAATATTTCTGTCGTGGTCTTGGTGGGACTCTGGAGTCCAAATGGGAGCTCTGGGAGACTGCAAAGGTGGGAGATGGGACAAAAAATAGCAATTCCATGTCTTATGGACCAAAAAAATAGCAATTCCATGTCTCATACTGCTCTGTCACTGGTGTAAAGCAGCTTGCACAAAGTAACAGGTCAGTGTGCAGCAATGAGGAGCCAACTTCCCAGCAGCTCCCAAGCCATCCGTGCTTCCCCTGAGCCAGAGCCTCCCTGAGGACACAAATCCACCCGAGGCCTGACCACTCCCAAAAGCAGGAAGAGGAGGCTGTTTGCATCATGCTTCCATGGCTCTTTTAGGGGCTCTCCAGCTCTGTCATCTCCTGGTGCCTCAAGGATCTGGGAAAACATCGAAGAGATGAAAAATAACATCCTAACACCAGCCATAAATGTGTCCACAGGGTTGGTATGGAGGCAGTCAGTGATGATGCCAGGGTAAAACTCAGTATTTGCAGTGGCAGCAGCAGGGAGGGCAACGTGGCAGGAAGTTTTTGGCAACCCTGATCAGAATCTATAACACCCTCAGCAGGAGTGTTGTAATTCCTGCTGCTGTTCCCTAGCACTGCAGCACATACAGGGCTGTTGTAGCCTAATGTGTGCCAGGAATCAACTTCATAGCCAGGAAAAAGTGGGATAGGGAATCTAAACTCCCTGCTGCTGCCACCTCTGGCTTATGGGTAAGTCTACTGCAAAGACAGAGGAACACAAGGACTGGTAGGATACCATCCAGCAGGTTGGGGTTTGGAGGAATAGCCTGGAAAACAGCCTTTGGGATGCAGAGGTTGCCTTTTGCACAACTGTGCCCTCACGCCTCTTGCTGGGTTAGTTTTTAGTTTCAGCTTTGAATTGATCCAGCAGATGTTGCAGGTGGGGTTTGTGGCACTTCTTCCCTCTGAAACCTGCAGCCTCCCTAAGGGAGTGCAGCTGGCAGCCCCAGCACACCTCCTGAAAGAATGGGCAGTGCTGCTTCTTTAAAACTGATGGAAATTTGAAAATATTTCATTAAAATCTGTGTGTTTTTCCACACATCAAAATGTTCACATTTTCCCTATGTGATGTTTTCAGTCACAAGCAACTGTGAGCAAATAACAAATGAAGTCTATGAAGGTCTGGGGGCTGGGGAAGAGGGAGATCTCCTGAGCTCCAGGTCTCTGTGGCCCCTCAGAGTTCTGTGGGGACATTAAATGAGCTGAAACCTCCTAAAGAGCGAGCCAGGATTTTACTACAGTAAATGACACCTGAAATACTCCTGGAAGGACGTGGACAACCTCAGGGTGCGTCACTGTGGCCAAATACACTGACTTGAAAAAGATGGAGCTTCCTCCCGCTTCTTCCTGCTTCTGCTCTAGGGGGAAAAGGGTCATCTCTGTAAGCACCCACCCTGGGGGAGCCAGACCTTAAAAACAAGAAGAAGTAAAAGGTAAAATCATCGGGAAACAAAAATTCTTCACCAATCTGGCACTGCAGGAGGAAATCACAATGCAGAGCAGACTTGGGAACACTTCCCAGGAATCTCTGTGCAGCACAACCCTTCCATCCATGAAATGGGAACAATGATACTGCTCCCACAGCAACAGGACACAAAAACTGCAAAGGGAAAAATTGTAAATTTGGAGAAATTAAGCATTTATTGTCCAGAGTCAGTCCCGTGTATTGGCAAAGTCCATAAATCCCCAAAAGACTGAAGGTGTGACAATATCAAAAGGTTGCTGAGAAATCACCCATTCCTGTGCTTCAAGGCTCACACTCAAGAGATTGCTTTCCCTGGCTGCAGAGACAATATTTCATGGAGTGGGGATACCTGGAGTCAGTCCTCTTGGGACTTGGAATGAGAAAAAAAAGAATCATGTTCAGTGCACTGAAGCATTTCATAACTGAGCTTCAGAGAAAGTCAATCACAACTATTTTAGTCAGGGCCAGGAGAATTTGAGGTGCATGTGGGTGGTCCAGGCCAGCTGTGCCACGCCCAGAGGTGACCTGTGTTGGTGTTAATGACTCAAAAACCTCACTAAAGCAAGTTAAAGACCATGCAGCAAATAAAATATTTTGAAGAGCACTCTGATTTTAAACTGAATTACTCCAAGTTGAGAGCAGTGACAGCAGTCCTCATTCTCACTACAGACAAAAAGTTAAATCTGTGGGATTTTACTAAAATCATTTGTGCGTTGCACTGATCATTCAGAAGCAGAAACCACCCCTTTGACTGCCAAATATTTCCTGGGAAGATCAGACTTGCCTACTAAAACACTCTCTCATCTAACACTGGTGACAAACAACAAGCGCTGGGGCTGTTCAGTGTGGAGAGAGGGAGTGGAGACCTCAGAGCACCTTCCAGAATCTGAAGGGGCTGGGAGGAACCTGGAGAGGGATTCTTCGTCAGGAACTGGAATCACAGGACAAGGAGGGATGGATCAAACTGAAAGAGGGGAAATTTGGGCCTTAGAGACACAAGAAATTGTTCCCTGTGAGGATGATGACACCCTGGCACAGGTCGCCCAGAGAAGCTGTGGCTTCCCCTGGATCCCTGAAGTGTTCCAGGTTGGACAGGGCTTGGAGCAACCTGGGATAGTGGAAGGTGTCCCTGCCCATGGCAGGGGGTGGCACGGGATGGGCTTTAAGGTCCTCCCAACCCAAACCACTCTGTGATCCTCTAATCTTCTGTTATTTGAGCCATCCACCCCCGTGATTACAAATAGAAGTCTCCCTCCTGAGCCCTCCATCCTTTTTTCACCTTCTGAGGAGCTCTGCCCCCTGCCTGGGTGAAAACATCTCCAGGGAATAGCTCCCTAACACCAACAAGGAATCCAGGCGTGGTCAGAAGGGAGGATCCACAGCACCAAACCCAAAGCCTCAAAGAGCAGCAAATTTTGCTCTTTACTGGTGCAGCTCCAGGAGGATCCAGACAAACCACAGGCAAGCCCAGAGTAATTTTATCCCGATATGCCTGTCTAAACCACAGATAGCTCTTCAGGAGGGCTCTCCCTCACCTGTTAATTTAACGCTTGATATATAGGAAAAATTAGAATTAAAATGTGCCCGGCTGCTTCCTTCACTCCTGATTCCATTTAGAAATATCTCACATCTCGCTGCAAAAATGAACTTAACTGCTTGGAGACGTTTTAGAGCCAGTATTTTATTTTTAGACAAGTCTGTGTGATTTAGGATCCTGAACTCCAGTGAAGTTTGCACAGATCTGATCACCACATTTCAATCCCAGCCCTGGCGTTGGGGAAGAGACAGGTCTCTGCTGTTTGGATCAAGGAGTGGCTTGGGGTGGAAGGGAGCTTAAGGACCATCTCACTCTACCCCTGCCATGGGCAGGGACGCCTCCCACTATCCCAGGTTGCTCCAAGCCCCATCCAACCTGGCCTGGAGCACTTCCGGGGATCCAGGGGCAGCCACAGCTTCTCTGGGCAAGCTCTTGAAAGACCACAAGAATTTGGACCTGTGCAAGACAATCGGCCAGGTGTGACTGAATCCCAGAGGACAAGGAGCTGGAGTCAGTTTTAACAGGTGACTTTCTCAAGACTTCAGGCAGGGTAAGCTGCACCCAAAGCATGCTGCTCCTCCTGCCACGGAGACAGCAAGGAAAGGAAAGCCAATCCTTGCCTCGCCTTTCTCCCGCTTCTCCAAGGCTCTCCAAGCAGCAGCCGCGTGCACGTGATGCCGTGGAGAAGATGCCTGAAGAGGCAGAGGCAGTTCTGAGTTCCACTGCACGCTTCTGCAAGAGGAGAAGGCAAGGACTACACTGGACCTCATTAATCCCAGGAGATGGAGACCATGGGACCACAGGAGCTGGTGGGAGCTCCCACGCCTGCGCCGCGCCAGTGGTGCGCGGGAGCCTGGATCCTTCACAGACACTTCTGGGATTTCTTATTAAAAACTGAATTCTTGGGCTGGGCACAAAACAAAAGAAACACGAAGCTTAAAGCATTATGCAAGAGCCCCAGAAGTGGCCACAGGTCAACACTGTGCCACCAGAGAAGAGAATTCCAGGATACTTACGTTCCTCTCCACTGCTTTGTTTTTCCCGTGGCCCGCAAAATGAATGGAGATGTTTCAGCTTGGAGAGCCCAGAGTGGAGATGGTGGGTGAGGAACAAAATCCATCCCTTTTGAAATCCACGGAGTTAAGCATTTGTGAGAAAATGTGTTCTCTACACTCATTGAGAGGGGAAAGGCATAAGGAAGAGGGGAATAAAAAGAGGGGAAGAGACAATGAGAAAATTCTGGTTTTAATCCCAGTGAGCCAAGTGCAGAGGATGGAGCCTAAACAGATTTTCTGACCCAAACACAGGGTAAACTGCGAGGTTTGGCTGCTTTTCCAAGAAAGCTTTGCAGAAAGCTGTCCCCCAGTGCCTCCAAATAAAGCACAGAGATCACAGGAAAGGCAATGTCCCGGGAGATGTGTGGAAGGACAGTGATGGGGAACAATGGGGGAACACCTTGTTCAAAACCTCGCATTTCAAAAGGAAGAACTAGTGACAAACCTAGGTTAGGAAGACAAAAAAAAAAAACAAAAAACATTGGGGCAGATAGGTAAAAAATCTGGGTCAACTAGGTGATTAATTGATCAATTGATCAATAAAAGAGAGAGGACTGTGCCAAGGACTGGAACGAGGAAAGTGATAAAAGGAAAGGACAAAGGCTGGGAGAAATCCCTTTAAGGAATGCCCAAATCATCTACAATGCCTCTTCTCCAATAAACAGCAACACATTTAAATCTTGCAGCATTCCTCAGGACATGAGCATGGACTGGGCAGTATGAACGTGTCCATGAAATGCCCATCTTTAGGAGCACAGAAAGTTTTCTGTATTTATGAGGCAGACACCCATTCATTGGAGCTAGTGTGTGCCCTGAACAGGAGGAGAGCTGCTACAGCTACATGAATTTATCGATGGTAATTTCGGTCTGACCAAGTATTTCCTTTCCTGGGAAGGTAAATGATCTATGGGTGCCATCCAAGCACCCTGGGAGCTGGGCAGGGTGGGACATTAATATCCAAGAAATGAGGATCAGGTCTCGGTGCTGGTGCTGCTGCAGGGAGCTGGAGGCTCCCCAGGTTGCCACAGCAGGTATGGATTTGGCTGCAAAGAGCTGAGTCCTGAGATATGGGGAAGGGGAAGGAAGTTTTCCAGAAGGAAATCTAAGTTGATGCCAGAGGCAGCACCAAGTGATCATCACGAGGGTGAGCAATTAATGATCAATCCAAAATCTGCACTTGTTTCCTTCCTCGAGCACAAAATGAGCCCGGGCAGTTAAACTCCACTGGCCTCTCTGCCTAGAACCGAATTCAGTTCATCAGAAATGCAACACCCGAGCAGAAATTCCCACATTTGCCTGGCTCCAGGTCCAAACTGGAAAAAGCAGGTGCTCAAAGCACCAGTGTTTGCCCAGGGGGTGCTGGCAGGGTACCCTGAGTGTGTATCCATGAGGGGATGCATTCCTGGGGCTGGTGACTGGCTCTGCCTCCGTTCCCACTCCCGTCTCTCCCAAGGGACCTGGGGAACTGGGATTGCTGGCACCAGGGAACCTCCTGCCTCACACCAGACACCACAACCAGACCAGACTCACAGACACCAAGCTCCAAAGTAAATCAAGAAAATTTCCAATAAAAAAGTCACAATATTTGTGACTACATCCATCCCTCATGCACAGCAGCAGTTAATCAAAGTCAGGGAATCACAGAATGGCTTGGGCTGGAAGGGACCATGAAGGTCATCTCATTCCAATCCCCTGCCATGGGCAGGGATGCACCCCAGTTAAAAAAATAAACTCTCAAAAGGATCTGACACTTCAGGAGTTAAAGACAACAAAAAGTCCAACCTGCCCATGGCCAACACAGCATTTCCAGCAAGTTCCTCTTGCAAAATTAGCACGACCTCAGCTTCCTCAGCTTTCTTGCAGTTCAAACAAACTCTGCAGTTTCAAGGAGAATTGGAAGTTTCTCAGCCAGGGCCTCTCTCATCTTCTTTTTTCTTTCTTTTGTTCTCTGTCACAGCATCCAAGAGATTTTCCAGGTGGAGATGCAGAAAGTGTGTTATCGTTCCTGGGTGAGGAGGAGAAGCAAACAGGAACCTGTGTTAGTCTCTCATCTTCTTTTTTCTTTCTTTCTTTCTCTGCTCTGTCACAGCATCCAAGAGATTTTCCAGGTGGAGATGCAGAAAGTGTGTTATCGTTCCTGGGTGAGGAGGAGAAGCAAACAGGAACCTGTGTTACACTCCAAGACAGGGCTGATTAATTTGCAGTTAACATCCGCTCGCTTCATTATCCCTTCATCGGAGCCTGACAAATGTGCAAACAACAATGAAAAATAGAAATTAATAGGAGTATTAGCACTGCATACAACCTGCTATAGATCTAATCCCCACAACAGAACATATGGATGTGTTACACCTCTTTCTCTGTAATGACCTCATACCCACCCTCCTGTCCTTGGCCATAAATCCATTTAAATTTAAAGGGATCTATTTATATACACAGGTATGTGTCTGTGTCTATTCATATGCATGGGTACACATGGAGGGGAAGGTTTGCTCATCACTTATCAGCTGAGGCTGGGAAAAGCACTTGGACTAAACTAAAGTACCTGGACAATTTCACCTTCTGTCCCCAACGCCTCAGCAAGGGAAGGGACCTGTGGGGCCCTGTCCCCACTAGGCTCCACACTGAAGGAAGAGGATCAGCACAGGCTGGGAGCAGAGAAAAACACCCTGATGCCACTAAGCACCCACCTATCGTCCTGTCCCCAGGAGAGAAGGCATCAGGGCACTTCTTCTCCTCATTATTCTGATTTGCACCTCCTTTCCAGGGTTTTTGCTGCTTGTCTGCTGGGCTCAGAAGGTGCTTTTCACCAGGACATCACGGAGAGCTCACGGAGGAGCTGCGTTTGAGTGGGAAGCGGATGTTGTCCCATTTCTCTGTAGGCATCTCTTCCAGCCCTGCTGCTATTTGAAGAGGAATGTGTGGGCTGGGAGGCCAAGAGGTGATTAAAAAATTATATTAAAGCATGTTTGTGCCAAACCTCTGTAGTCCCTCGAGTCAGGCAATGTCACCGCAACGGAGCGAGAATCCACGGTGGGGAGTTGCCCGGGTGTTTGTACATCCTCCAGGAAAACCTGAGGGTCTGCAAGGAAACAGGGAATTTCAATCATTGCTACTTTTCTCACTGAAATCCCCTTGAAAGAACTGCTATTGAAAGAGCTCCTCATCTACCCTTCAAGGTGACCTGCAAATGAGGAAAAATGAGTTTGTGGCCTTATTTTTGGCTGAGTTACGAAGGGCTGGAAAGTTGGCAGGGATTCGAAGCAACACTGGGATTTCATTTTCTTTTTCTCTATTTTTCTACTTCTTTTTTTTTTCCTGCTAGAATGTAGTTCTTGTTTTGCCTGGCACTTGTTGGGCAAAGAGAGAACCCGTGAAATCTAACCATGACAGGGGACTGACAATGGTATTCCTGAAAGGATACACAGTCACACCAGCTCCTGGTTTGCCTCCAAAGGAGGAGAGGGAATACTTTTGGCTGCAGGAGGGTTATTTCTAGGTAGGAGAGAAAGCATTTGTTTGGCTTCTGTTGGCCTCAATTTAACTCCCTGATCTAAGGAAATCTTGGGTGAAAGTAAGGCTCTGATAAAGATCTAATTCCCTTTCTTCTTTCAGTGCCTGCTGGGGGAATTCCCATGTAAGTAGAGTTGGAAGGAGTAGGAGGAGAGGGGAAAAACCCTTGTCTATGTCAGGAAAGAAACTAACTCGCACTAATAGCTCACAGGGAAGGAAGGAGGCAAATATTAAAAAGCCTACACGGAAATTTGGAGAAATTAGAAGCAATTAAACTCTCTAAATCAGAGGGCTCTGACCTTGCTAAGGAAGAAAACCTGGATGTGGCAGCCAGGAGATAAACCAGGAAAAACAAAACTTGGGCGAGCAGGGAGCAGGGTTCAAAGCAGAGCATTGGTTTGTGAAGCTTTGTCAGGGAGGGGAGCAGTGGCCCCTGGGGCCACGGCCACGGAGCACATCCCTGATGGCCATACGAGCTCAGGGATGGGCATTGCCCCCTGTGCCACCCCGGGGTCCTCAGACATGGCAGCCCTGTGTGTCCCCTCAGCCTCCCCATCCCTGCTGGCCCCTGGTGCCACCAGTGCCACCCCCAGTGCTGGCGGGTGACTAGTGGCAGCAGCACATTTTCTGTTTCATGCACTTATTTCAAATCCAAAAGAGCCAAAAAGATGTGAACCAGCGACCTGACCCTGCTCTCCTGGGATACCCGAAAGGTTTCACCATTGTCACTTGCAGGGAGGGGCTGAGCTCTGGTGGCACCACCTCTGACCACGCTGGGCAAACAGCAGCAGTGCCACGCTCCGAGAGAGGGGACAACAGCCAGGGCACAGCAAAGACCTCCTGGTGCCTTCAAACTGTTTTTCCCTACACACAGCACCACAACACAACAGCTGGGTCCTCAAGTCCCTAGGAAAGGAGATCCCTGGTTTTCCAGAGGCCTTGTGGAGTTAGAGAGGCTGGACACCAAACCCACCACCGACCAAGAAATTTGCACTGGGGTAGTCCAAAGGACTGTCCACCTTTAAGGAAAAGTAAAAATGTCTGATTTAACTGAATTGCATTTTCATTTTGAATTTTTAATTATTGCTCTTTGGAGGAGGTGTCCATCATCCCTTTACTCCAGAGGCCCTCAATTATTTCCATGCCAATTTAAAAACATTTTTCACAAATCTAAACTTTTCCTGCTGAAAACCAGGAGGATCCTGGCCTGGAGTTCCATAAAAGCAGTGACAGGAAAATGCAGGACCTGGCTGCCCCCAGGGTCTCCTACCAGGGGTCTGCTCCACCAGGTGGTCCCAGTTCCTCAAGCTTTGCCCTCTCCATGCAAAACCTGAGAAATGTGAGGATGCCAAATAACCATGGGAAGAGCTCCTGGGATGGGAGGCTGAGGAAGAAGGGTTGAGGGGGCACCAGGCAGAGCCCATTTATCCCCACAGATCACTGTGTGTCTCTGCTCATTTCACACAGACATCATTTGGGAAAGCCAAAATAAAGTGATTTACTCACCAATGCTGGCACCAACACCACGCAGGAATTCTCTGAGCACAGTGGAGGAGTCGGGAGACAACACTAAGGAAAAAGCTGGGGAGCAGCTGAACCCCATTCCCCATGGGCCAGGAGCTGGGGTGTCATCCAGAATGAGAAAAAAACAAATTAAGAAGCACCCTGAAAATTGTTCAAATGAGTCATTAGACACAAGTGCGGGATACCAGCCCAGACAGGATGGGACCACGTTGGAATTCTGGCAGGAATGAGGTTATCAGTCCCTGACAGGTCAATTGAGCCAGGCTGGGCCTCCTCAAGGACCTTTTCTGTTGAGAACCACAACAGCAGCAAGATCCTCCAAAAAGTGCAAGTCCCAAATCAAAAGTCAAGCCACTATTAAAGGAAAGACATTTACAAGATCTAAAACTCTGCTCTGCAGAGGTATTAAGATGTTGGAACTAAACCTGCCTTATTCCCGCTAGTGGTTGCATTTTAAGGAAACCTTTTAAAAGGATTATCTTCAGGAACTCTCTTTCAACAGCCTTCCCTTTAAGAGTCCTTCATGGTGATAGCACTATTAATTACGCTATGTGATGTGATTATGTATTTGTTCAGGTCCAGGTTGCAAATGCGAGGCAGGGGAACATCTGCAGGTGTCACTTCCACCGCGGAGCTGGGAACTCCGGCCTTTGATGTGCAGTGCAGGCTCTGTGCAGGGCAGGCACCCACGAGCTGCTGGGCTCTGCAGTGCCCCAGCCTGTTTGATCTGGGGGGCATTGCCTGGTGCCTGTACTTGCACTGGGAGTTTTGGGGAAAGCTGGCGAGGAGCCCCCGAGCGCCGGCTTGGAGCTCTTTAACAGCCACCGCCAGGAAAATTCTGTGCGGATCTATATCCGTATCTGGCTGGAGATAAAGACGTATATTTTTATCTATATAGAGAGAGGCATTTCCAAATCTGTCTGTCTCTCTATTTACCTGCTTTTAACAAGAAAAAAGCAACTTCTTACACAGCTCTTGTCACTGCATTTAAAGCAGAACAAGAAGTTTTTTCCGTATCCCTCCACTCCCGATGTCGGTGAAGGTGTCCTGGAAATGACGGATGGTTTGGCAACCTCTGTCTTTGGGCACAAGGCTCATCCTCCCTGGAGCCATTCCTGTGAGGAAAAGCCATCACCCCGAGAGCACAGGGAGGAGGAGGTCACCCCTGTCCCCACCTCACACCGGCGAGGCAGAGCCACGGGAAGAGCTCGGCCAGGTGGGGTTGGTTTGGCGCTTGGAGGTGTCGGGGGAGAGGTTTAGGATTGCTCTCCGGCCACTTTCCTGCAAGGGAATTTGGATCTCAGCTCCAGGTACCATCCAAAATGCAAACAAATACAGCCGTGGTGGCCCTCGGGTTTGGGAGGTCAGAGGCTGAGCTGTGCCGTGCGCTTTGTGTGTGGCCGAGCTTGCACCACAGAGCACCAGAACATGGGCACCGGGTGCCCCAGCCCTCCCAAAGGACACGTGCTGACAATTTAGGGCAATATTTTCCATTTAAATCCAGATGTTCTGCTCCAATTCAGTGCTGGGTGCCATATATATCGTGCATATCTGCAGCATACGCAGGCTGGGTGGGTGGTTAGCACGGGGGCCGTGGATATATGAATGCTGTAAATAGCTGTACAATATGTGTATGTTTTATTTCAGAGGCAGAGAACGGCTGTTGGTATCACACAAGCACAGGGATGCAGCACGTACGTGTTAAGCACACAAACCTTGCTCTCTATATGTTGTATATATACATATAGACAATCTCCAACACCTATACTGCATATATTATTTATAGATATACACAGACATTTTTTCCCAACTAAACCATTTTCTTTTTCACGTTGCTAATTTACTCAAAGTCTGGAACATAAAAGAGGAGCTGGGGAGAGGAGGAGAAGGGAAACTTCACTTTACCTACTCCAGCTGAATCTCATATAATTTCTTTTTTTTAAGGAAACTTCATTGTATATTCCAGAAAAGTATATTGGTGGGGTAGGTTTACCAGAGGCAGAGAGAATGTGCAGGGAGTGAGAAAGTGAATTGATGGATGGATGGTTAAATGAATATAAATGAACTGATACCTTTACAGGAAAATAACATTTCTTTTCTTTTTTTTTTTATTCTATAGATCAGTGGGTTTTGTATCTGTAATTCTTTCATATCAGCAAAGAGGAAATAAACTCCCATGTAAATCATTTTCCCCCCATCTGGAAGCATATTAAAAGCATGCCTTTTTTTTTTTCTTCTTTTAAGCAGAGCCTTTTTTCCCCCCTATTTGCTTATCGGTTCATCCACCATTACATTTTAAATGAAATTGCAAGACCCCCCTCTCCTCCTTTCTCTCCCCCCCCCCCCCCTCCCCCCAAATTCCGGCCTTGATGTCGGAAAGAGGGAATCAGCCTCTCCCATGCTTTAGAATAACTGACCTAGATTCAATTACAGATAGACCCGGCGGAGAGGACGGCACCTCGCTGCCTTCTCAGGGGTCTCTTAAAAAAAATAAAATTAAAAAAAAAATAGGGCAGAAAATAGGAAAGTAAAACACCCCCAAAAAAAAGAGGAGAAAAAAACGGGGGGCAACAGACAAACAGACGCTTCCCACCAGGTGCTGCGGGCGCCCGAGCATCCCTGGCCCCGCCGGAGCCCAGCAGCGCCCGCACCGACGGCGCGACCCCGGCGCTGTCCCAGCGGCAGGCACGGGGGATGCTCGCCCTCCCCGGGCCTGTTTTTTGGGGGGCCGCCTCGGGAAGGACAGCTTTTGGGAAGCGGGGGAGCCTCGCGGTTCTGCCCGCAGCTTCCCGGGATGCAGCGAGGGGCAGCGGGAGCTGCGGGAGCAGCGGGAGCATCCCTCCCTCCTTCCTTCCTTCCTTCCCTTCCCCGGGAGCGGGCCGCGATCGGGGGGTCCCATGCGGCCGCCCCCCACTCCCGGGGGGCTGCGACCGCACGGGGAGGGAGGAGAAGGGGGGCTCGGGGTCCGCAAGGCTTGTTTCATTTCAAAGTGGGACCGGGGCCGCTCCAGGACGCGCCGCTCGCAAATATAATCTTCATATTCAGTTCAATGGAGTCTCCTTATAATTTACAGCGGAGAGATAAGGCTGGAGGATGCAATGAAAAAAAAAATCTGAAGTCATCCTCTCCCCCCCTGTACTGCGCTGCACCTTGGGCAGCGGAGCAGAATCCAGAATCTCAACTTCTCCCGACATATGTTTCCAGCAGATAAGTAAACAATCTGGACGTGAAATGAAAATTTTAATTAATGCAGTAATGCTATTACACCTCAAGTGTGCAAATCCCATTGCCTTGCACTGTGACAATGGGTGGGGAGGAGGAAAGAAAGCAGACAGACAACAAACCACAAGCAAATTCTAATCTGGGTTTTGCTTTTCACTCGGCTCCAATTGTTTTCATAGTTTGTTTCCTTTGAATTAATCTCATCCTTATATTTCAATAATTACCAGCTACTCATCTCTTCCCCTCTTTCTCTCACCCACTCAAAGAGCCGGCTCCCGTTCCCTCGCTCTCCTCTTTTAAATTGTGATCAACCTGGATTTAATTTCGGGGCTTTTAGGCGTACACATGTTGCCTTGTTGCAGCGCGGACCTGCACAGACCCTGCACGTTATTTCTTGTTTAGCTTTCCGAACGAGGAGCGTTCAGGAATAATGAAGTATTTTGCCCTAATAAAAAAGGGAAGGAAAAAAAAAAAAAAAAAGAGAAAGGAATAATAATAATAATAAAGGCTGCGTTGTCCCTTTGATGTTGGTATAAAACACCCCAACTTGAATAGAGGCGTGTAAAGGGAGAAAAAGAGAGACGAGGAGGTAAAATTAAGGACCGAAAGAGAAAAAAATATGTAATAAAAAGGGTAAATTACAGACACATCAAAAGCCCCGAGGCTTCCTCGCTCGGAGCGCGGGCAGCGCGGGGAGCTCAGCCCGCGTCCCCCGGCGGCTCCGGGCTCCTGCAGCCCCCCGAGGGCACGGCCAGCAGCCCCGGCCGGCTGCCTCTACCTCCAAATTCTGCCTTATAGGCGTTTGGAGTGATTTTGTGCTGTGTTTTAGGAGAGGCGCTGGGGACGCTGCGGCGGGGGCACGGTGGTGCGGAGCCCTGCCCGCGGGAGCCGCTGCCGCCGCAGCCCCGCCGGGGTCCCCGGGCCGGGCCGGCCGCTCGGGGCCGCTGCGGGAGAGGAGGAGGAGGAGGAGGAGGAGGAGGAGGAAGACGTGTTTCTGATCACCGCTTACTTTTAAACACTACAATCAAGGAATGTAGCCAGGAGGTCGGGCCTGGAATAAAACCGTAAAATCAGAATTGCAATCTTTTTGATGTTTCAAAGTCTCTTTGAATGCCTTTGATACACTCAATAGCAAATTTACTGGGCTATTATCACTAATAAGCAGAAATAAGTAATATCTCTCAGAGACTTCTATGGGCTTAATGTGTCCTTTAAAATAAAGTTTTTTAACATCACTTAATTCCCCTTCTGTCTTTGTCTCTCCTGCAGCAGAGCTCCCTGGCGATCGCACAGCTACACCTGGGCGCCAGCGAGGGCTCTCCCGGCCCCTCGGCCTCCCGAGATCTCTTCTCCCCCTCTCTTATTTGTTGTTTTGTTTAAAGCAAGGCCAGAGCGGATGATTTTTTAAGTGTCTAGGTGGTCCCGCAGGCAGCGCTGAGCCGAACTATTTCAGGAGAGAGGAGAGGAGAGGAGAGGAGAGGAGAGGAGAGGAGAGGAGAGGAGAGGAGAGGAGAGGAGAGGAGAGGAGAGGAGAGGAGAGGAGAGGAGAGGAGAGGAGAGGAGAGGAGAGGAGAGGAGAGGAGAGGAGAGGAGAGGAGAGGAGAGGAGAGGAGAGGAGAGGAGAGGAGAGGAGAGGAGAGGAGAGGAGAGGAGAGGAGAGGAGAGGAGAGGAGAGGAGAGGAGAGGAGAGGAGAGGAGAGGAGAGGAGAGGAGAGGAGAGGAGAGGAGAGGAGAGGAGAGGAGAGGAGAGGAGAGGAGAGGAGAGGAGAGGAGAGGAGAGGAGAGGAGAGGAGAGGAGAGGAGAGGAGAAGAAGAGAGAAGAGAAGAGAAGAGAAGAAAAGAAAAGAAAAGAAAAGAAAAATAAACTGGGGCGAGGGGAGCTGCGGGGGGAGTGCCTCGGGCCCGAGGCCGCGGTGCTCGCTCACCGCCCGGCTCCGCGCTGCCTGCGCGGGGCTCCGCGGGTGCGGGCGAGGCTCCGCGGCGAAGCCCAGCCCGGGACAGCGCCCGGCCGCGCACCCAAGGCGTGGTGCGCATAACCCCTCGGCCTTTGTTTAATGATTTTATTGAAAGAAGGAGACAGTTGTGGGGAAACAGGTTTGACAAGGAGCTGCATTTCCCCCTCGAGGGAATAGCTTTTTTTCACGTCTCTCTCTCTCTCTCTCCCCCTCTTTCTTTCTGTTTTTGGTTTCCCTTTGACATCAAAGTCAGTAATCGGTTCATTGCAGTGTCAAGATCATTATTTAATTTATTTATCTCCAGGAGTTAAATCGCTACACACCTGCAAGCGGGCGGGAGGGTTGGAGGGATAACACGGCGCAGGGAACGGGAACGAAGCACGGCGAGCAGAGGCTGCGGAGGGGCGAGCGGGGTGGGAGGGGGACGGCGAGGCAGCGAGGAAAAGAGAATGAGAAGCAGGAAGAGAGGGAGAGGAAAGAGAGAGGGAAATAGGAAAAGAGAAAGAGAGAGGGAGAAAGAGAAGGAGAACGGAAGGAGAGAAAGGGAAAAGTGAGATGGAGAGAGAAGGAGATAGAATTAATAAATAAAGATAAGAAAAGAAGGTTAAAAGGAAATCAGGAAGGAAGGAAGGAAAGGGGGGAAAGGAGTGAAAGGCGAAAGAAAGGGGGAAAGAAGAAAGCGAAAGAAAGAAGGAAAGTAGGAAGGCAAGGTCCCCGCCAAAGTTTCCAGCCCTGTCGCTCCGCGCTCCCCACCTGGCCCCGATGTTTCCCCGAGCCCGTTCTGCCCCGCAGCGGCCCCGAGGGTGTCCGGGCTCGGGGGTGCGGGGAGTCCCCCAAAGCTCAGCGCGGCGGGCAGCGGGCACGGCCGCAGGGCCCCCGCCTTGCCCCGGGCCCGGCGCTCCCCCCGGCTGTGCCTCCGACCATTGTCAGACTAATGCGGGTGGATGTCGGAGGACACTGAGCTATCGGTGCTATCAGCCGGGCTGACAGCGCCTGTCAGCTGGGGTTACATCAGCGCCCGCCGCCGCCGCGCCGCCCCACGCCGGCCGCATCCAGCCCCGCGTGTCCCAGCGGATCGTCCCGCGGCTCCCAGGCCCTCCCCAAGCCAGCTCTTTTAATTGTCCTCATTTGTAAGAGCTGTTTTGTCATGCTAAACAAGGCTGGAGCAGCCATTCTAACCTCTCCTTTCAGCCCTTTTCTCCTCTCCCCTTTTGTTTACCTTCGCCTGATCTCTCATTTATTTATCTATCTATTCTTCCCCCGCTTACCCTCCCATTCAAGCCCCATGTATGTTAATTGTGTTACGCCGTTTAATTCTAACATCGGTCTCCAAAGAGCACTTAATGAGCAAAGCACATCCAAACACGCGGCTATTCAGCCCCTCCAGACGGATCCCCTGCCTCTTCCTCCTTCCCCTTCCCTCTGCCCCGCCGCTCCCTCCCTCCGCCGAGGGCAGAGCGCCCCAAACACCGCTAATTGATCCGCACAAATTCCAAACCACCCCCTTCAAAGCTCCCCTCCCCGCTCCAAATATTCCCTCGCACCGCTAAAACTTCAACGCCGCGGAGACAACTTGGGAAAAGCCAACTTGGGAAAAGCCAAATTCCCCGACGGGACGGGACGGGACGAGGGGAGAACACCCCTCCGCAGCCCCCGGCTCCGCTCCGCTCCATCCCGTCTTTCCGCAAGTTTTCTCCGCCCGCAGCCGCGTTTCCCCGACGGGCTCCGAGCGGAGCCCGGCACGGCACGGCACGGCACGGCACGGCACGGCACGGCACGGCTCCAGAGCGGCCCCGGCCCGGGGAGAGCCGGGGGCTGCGGGCGGGGGTCGCTCCCGGCGCGGGGGCAGCGTCCCCGCACTCACACCACGCACTTGCCTCGTTTGATGACAGATTGTCTTTATTCAAAACGTCTTTGTTCAACAAATGAAAAGGTTTAACGAGGTAAAATCCTGCCGGATACATCTTAGTTTCTGTTTCTTCTTGTCCAAGACATTGTGAAAACATATTTAAATTGCCATCGGTTTTTATTCTGTTTTTCGTTATTAGTAGTAGTAGTATTATTAATTTTTTTACAATTCTACTGCCTGACTTCATACCTGACGCTCTGTCTAAAGTAAACTTAGATCTAATCTCACTGGATCACACAAATTTAAGGACTATCTGTTTTAAATTAAGCAAACACTATCATAGGTTTTAAATATAAATGTTTCTCCCCGTCTTTTTTTTTTTCTTTTTTTTTTTTCTTTTTTAACTTTGAAGAGCCTTTTTTTTTTTCTGACATGAAAAGCAATTTTACCTAGTAGTACGTGGTGGCAAAATATATATATATTTATATATATATAACACAGCTGATCTCGTTTTTCAATGTGCAAAAGGAAAACAACGAGGGAAAAAAAATAAAATCAGAGTAAGACCGGGACTTCCCAAAGTCAAGTCCAAGTGACATGAGACCCTGGAGAACTCATAGACATTAAGAGAATAAATAAAAATCGAAACCGCCTCTCTCTTTTTTTTTTCTTTTTTTGTCTTTTTCTCTTTTTCTCCCCGCTTTGTCCCAAAAGGGCAGTTCAAGGTTCGCTTCTCTTTTCTGTTTTTAAACACATTTACAACTCTTACAAGCGCCGGGCTCCTATCTGCCCCCGCGATTGCAGATCCCCCCCGAGCCTGGGGCCAGCTCTCGTGGCGAGCTTTAGGCGAGAGCATCTCCGAGGCAGCGTCCGCGTCTGTCCCGGCCCGGCGGCGGGCGGCAGAGTCCTGGTTCGGGTGGCCTTTTTTTTGCTCCTGCAGCTTTTATGTACATGCACACACGGAGGAATCCCAGTTCCAGCTGCCGGCCGGGGTGGGGGGCACACGCACGCTCACACACACACACACACACACGCCCGTGGGGTGTGGGTGGGTGGGTGTTACATGGCAGTCGCGTGTGCTGAAGAATAGGGGTCTATCCCAGTCTTGGTCATGCCTGGGAATAATATGTAGGCAACTGGAGGTTGCAAACTGGAAGCCGACCAAGCGGTACAGTTACATGGCACGACATAGCCCGGGTTAGTTGGCGAGGGGTGAGTGTGGGTGTGTTGGCTGGGGCAGCTCAAGCTGCCGAACGCCCCGTTCTGGTATCCCAAGGTGGAGGCGTAGGGCAGGGTGCTGGTGGCTAAGGTGTGAGGAACCTCAGTCATCTTCTGAATGGCGCTGGAGCTGAACTGGCTGGGGTCAAGTAAGGAGTAAGGTGCTGAGGTGGGAGGCAGGAAAGCCCTGGCCTTCTCCGGGGAGCTCAGCAGCGAGTCAGTGGCCCCCACGGGAAGCCCGGCGGCCTTTAAGGGATCTGTTTCCCCGAGGTAAGGCAAAGGGAAGACATACCTGTCCTTTTTCAGCAGGTTCTTGGGCTTGCGCCGGGGCCGGTACTTGTAGTCGGGATGCTCCTTCATGTGCTGCGCCCGCAGCCGCTTGGCCTCGTCGATGTAGGGGCGCTTCTCCGCCTCGGAGAGCAACTTCCACTCCGCGCCCAGCCGCTTGCTAATCTCCGAGTTGTGCATCTTGGGGTTCTCCTGGGCCATCTTGCGCCGTTGGCCGCGGGACCACACCATGAAGGCGTTCATGGGGCGCTTGATGTGGTCGCTGGGCTTGGACATGCTTCGGCCGGGCGGGCGGGCGGCTCTGCGGGGCGCGGCGGCTGCGGGCGCCGGACGGCGGCGGCAGGACGAGGAGGAGGAGGAAGAGGAGGAGGAAGAAGAACGGCGGGAGAAGGCCGGAGGAGCCGGAGGAGCGGCAGGAGCGGGCTCAGCTGATCATCACAGGTCCTCCGCCAAGGCCGTCCCCGGCGGGAGCCGTGCCGGGGCGGGGCGCGGAGCAGCGCGGAGCGGCGCGGAGCGGAGGCCCGCGGGGCCCGGCGGGCACTAGGCGGGCGGGGAGCCGCCGGGCGCAGCACCGGGCCGGCGGTGGGGACGCGGGGCGGTGCGGGGCAGTTCAAAGGCGCGGGGCTGCGGCGGGCAGGCTGACATAGCGGCAGGGCGGTCACAGCGCGGCCGGGCGCCCAATCAGCGCGGAGGGGGCCCGCTTAAAAAGAGAGGGAGAGAGGAAGGGCGAGAGGAAGAGGAGGGGAGGGGACAGACGAGGGAGGAGGAGGAAGGAAGGAGGGGACAGGAGGAACCCCCCCACGCACACACCCCGCCTCAAACGCGCGGATTAAAAGGAAGGCTTTTGTGAGTTGCTGCGCTAATAGCAGCTGTGGAGGAAGGGGGAAGGAGAAGGGGGTCGTCCCCATCATCTTCCTCATCCTCCTCCATCCCTGGGGTGCGCGGAGCGGGGCCGGTCCCGGCGCCCTCCAGGCTCCGCCGCCGCCGTCGGGGCTGCGAGCGCTGCGCTGCGCCGTGCGCCCACCGCTGTCCGCCTCCCCCTCCTTCCCCGCAATCCCGGCCGCTCTCCCGCTCCCCCAGCCCCCGCCTTCCCCGCTCCGCAGCCCCGCTTAACCCCGGGAGCCGGCCCTCGTCCCGGCTTGCTTTGAATAATTGCCTGCCTCCCGCGAAACGCCCGTGGGGAAAATATTTATTAAATGGAAACAATTGTCCCGGCTCCCGGGGGGGACCGCGTTTGTTCCGGGCTTATTGGTTTTTAGCACCTGCTTTGGTTAACAAACCTGCTCCGAAAAGGCCCCCCCGGGCCGCCCCCTGCCCCCGCCCGCCCGCGTCCGACAGCGACCGGGGAGAAAAACGAGATGTCGGGGGGGGCTCCCGGGACGGGCGGGGGGCGCCCGGCCCGGCCCCTCCGGGGTCCCCCCGCCCCTCTCCGCCCCAAACTTCGCCTCCTGCCCGAGGGCAGCCGCGGCCGCGGGCCGCTCCGTCGCTCCCGGGGGGTTCTCGGCTCCCCCACCCCGTCCAAATAATATTAATATTAATAATAATAATAGAATAAACCATTTTCGCTCTTATTTCCTCCTTCTTCGCAATAAATTACTTTCATTTCCCGGCAGAGCCCTGTGCGTGCGGAGCCGGGGAGGAGGAGAAGGAAGATGAGGAAGAGGAAGAAGAAAGGGGCCAAGGATGTGGAGTCCGCTCACCTGGACGGGGCCGGCAGCGCCCGAAGCTTTGGCTCCGCTGCCGCCGGCTCCGTCCCAGAGGCTTTTTTCGTTTCGCCCTGAAATGCGCCGCGAATTTCCCAGCCCGCAGCAGGACCCCCTTGGCCAGAGCGGGACCTCCCCGGGCGGGATCCCCCCGCTGCCGCTCCGCTTCTTCCTCAGGGAAATTTGCCCCCGTCCCAGGGCGGGATCCCCCGAGCTCCTCCCCACCCCCAGCAGCGCTGATGTTCACATATAAACAATAAAAGGTGGGTGCAGGCGGCCCCTTCCTGCGGCTGTCCCCCCAGGGTGGCCTGCACCGTCCTCGGGGACCTCCGTGCCACGCGTGGTGCCGGTGACACGGGCAGGGCTGGGGTGCCCCAGCAAGTGCTGCTCCCCCGACAGGCACCCGCGGGCTTGGCCCTGGCCGGGGTAGGGTGACACGCGTGGAAACTTATTTTTTACCCCACTTTTTTCCTTGGAAACAGAGCTATGGGCAGCCCCAGCTGCCGCGCTCAGCATCCTCGGGGGAAGCCGCCTGGAGCGCTGCCCCTCTCCTCAGCACCATGTGCCTTCCCCTCCGACGGTAAAAACACAAAACTCCCCTCGCTTTTATTGTTTCTTTTCAAATTCTTCGAAGGAGGGGCAGAAATTGTATCACTCGTTATCCCTCGGCAAGATTAAACGAGAGGAGCCCGGCGCCGTTGTCAAAAATCCGGGTAGCAAATCGTTCAGGAGGGAGCGATGGCTCGCAGGCTCTGCCTGCTCCCGAAAAGTCTTTCCAATCAGTTAATGCCGCTTCGCAATATTAATGATAAAACATCGGCAGCCCGGCTTTCATTGGCTGCTGCCTCGCCGTGCTGCAGCACACACGCTCCATCAGCTCGGGGCATTTCGGGCTCCGGTTTGTTCATTTACATCCCATAAATGCCCTCGCTTAAAAAAAAATTAGGAAAAGAAAGATTTCCTTCGAGATTCCAACGCTTCCATCCTTAAATACTTCCATTTCCCCCTAAATCCTTTGTCCTGGAAGGGTGTCTATTGCACTTGTGCAGCCCCCGGGGTTGGATTTTATGAACTTTGTACCCTTTTTGGGTTTTTTTTCTTGGGGAGGGCAGCAATTTGCAGGGCGGTGACTGAAATCCATTTCTCCTCACCAGCTTGTTTAGACACCAAAACTAATGGCACGATTATTATTCCTGAATGATATCATGGTAATGCAGAGAGATAAGAGTGGCCTGATAGGGAAACATTAAAATTATATTCTTGGAGATAGTTCATTTGGAGGAACTTTAAATTAGATGAGATCATGTAGCCCGAGATCCAGTATCAGCATAAATAGAGCTGTATTTCTGCCTTCAGCCTCCTCCTCCTCCTCGCGGGAATCACAGTCGGGCTTGCAACTGCCAAAAGTGAGAGGTGAAGAGCGCCTAGAATTTGAAAATATCCCCGATCCAAACTTTATTTAGGAAATAATGGATCTTTAAATAACTTTATTATTTTTATGCTTCGGGCACTGGGAAAGGGAGGGGATTTTTAATTGATTTTTAATTGAAGGAAGCACGTTTTGGAAAGACTTCCAGGTTTCTGGGGCTTTTCAGAGGCACTGAGCACGCAGGTCCTGCTTGCTGTTCTGTGGGACCTGGTGAGATTCCCGCCACCAGGAATGCTTTTTCCAAATACCCAGAATTAACTCAGCGCACAGAATCCCACCAGGCATTGCCAGGGATGATTTTATTCCTGCTTTTCCCTCATATCTGGTTATTTTACATGCAAGTACACACATATATTTTGTTATGCATGTGCCACATATTAAAAAAGACCCTTTTAATCACATGCCATCAAATAATATTTTCTGGGAGAGATATATGGAAAATATATGCACAGAGCAGCTCATCTGGGCAGCAGCACTGATGTGTTCACAGATACTGTGCAGAACAGACTGGATACTTACAGGTTATTCTTTCTGCATTTTTTACAGTGTTTCTTACTCAATTTCATCCCCCCAACCCTGAAAAGAGCTTTTATTCAACTCCAGCTATAAACAGGTACAGGGATCCAGCCTCCTGCATGGAGAGATTTAGTGGAGCAGGTCGCTGCCCTGTGCATCCCTGACAGAAGAGGGGAGCAGTGATGGATGTGGCAGATTGGATCATCCCACGAGCTGCTTGCTCACGCCGGCCAGCAAGAGATGCTCCCTGGGAAGGCATCTCCTTCCGTGGGAGAGAGCTGGGGGATAACTTGCTTCAAAACTAAAGATTTCCCCCGGGTTAGGACCTGAGGCAGAAGTTTACAGCCCTTTCCAAACTTAATTTTTGTTCTGCACATTTTATCTGTGTGTGATACAGCCTGATCCCATCCCACCCCTTCCTTTGGCACGGTGCTCTGTGTGTTCAGCTCTCATTCCTCACAGGTAATCTCTTCACTGCCCTTTTGCAGCACCGTTTATATTTGTGGCTCGCTGTTAACGAGGAAGGTGATGCATATTTACAGGGATTTCCCTCCTGGCTCCCTGCAGGTGACAATCCTGAGGTGTGGCCCGTCACCCTGGAGCCACCAGTGCTGTGACACCGGTGCCCTGCTGCCCCTGTGGGCAGGTCCAGCACTCTTCACTGGGGTGAAGGTTCTGATCAGCAAGCCACTGCAATGTCTGACAGAAAAAATATGCCTTGAACTACACCAGCCTTCCCAGAGCACCAAATTCAGCATAGTTATAGAATTACACAATCGTAGAATGGTTTGGGCTGGGAGGGACCTTTAGAAATCATCAACTCCAAGCACTTTGCAATGAGCTGGAACACCTTCCACTAGAGCAGGTTGTTCAGAGCCCCATCCAACTTGAATGTTTCCAGGAATGGGGTGTCCAGAATCTTTCTGGCAACCTGTGCCAGGGCCTCACCACCGTTATTGTGGAAAATCTTCTTCCCTCTCTCTGACACCTCCAGTTCTCTGTGTGTCGCTGTGTGGAAGTGCTGCAGTGGGCAGTGAGATTGCAGCCAGGCCAGCAGCCCCCTGGGATGACATTGTGAGGACACCACGCTGTGGCACAGAGCACCAAAACTGTCCCCACGGAATCAGGCAGCAGCTTGGACTCTGTGGAACCCACAAAGAGTCTCTGGGTGCTGGAGACTCCAGAGGCAGTGCCACCTCTGTGCCATCTCCTAGGGCCTTCCCTCAGCAACTTCAGCAGTTAAACACTGAGTGGCTGAAGAGCTCTCCATCCTTCCCAGGGTGAGAAATGCCTGGTGGAAACCCACTGGCATTCCCCTCCCATACTGCAGAACCCCACGGGTGCATCAGCCCACCTGCCCAGGGAAGGGTCCCTGCAGACCCCCCTGGATTTTGCTTTCCCTGCAGCAGCAGCAGGAGGCAGAGCTGGCAATGCTCTCCAGTAAATAAATGTATTCACTGTGGCCATGGGTGTAAACCTGGGGGCTTGACACGGCATTGACTCCCCAGATATTGTATGGCCAGGCAGGGAGCCTCAGGCATTGTCAGCAGCATGAAGGGAAGGATAAAGGACCTGAGCTCAGGAGTGCAGAGCAGGCTTGTAAGGAGAGGCAGCATCTTTTATTAGACCAACTGATACAGACAGGAAAAAAACAAAACAGACAGGTTTTCAGGCACATGAGCTCTGAAATAGAAGCAACAACTTTAAAGAAAAATGCCAAGGCTGAACTGTTTATCTCCCACACTTCCCCACCTCCACTCCTGGAGAGGCTGATGGCTTCATCGCTGTGATCATGCCATCCTCCCTGGGCTGGGCTGGAGCTGAGGAATGGGATTGCTCCCTGTGATCCAGCCATCCTCCCTGCCTGGGATGGAGCTCTGCAATGGCATTCCTCCCTGTGATCCAGGTGTCCTCCCTGGGTTGGGATGGAGCTCTGCAATGGGGTTGCTCCCAGCCATGCATCAGACATGCAGAAACACAGGTCCAAAGCTGGAGGAAAAGCCAGCGATAAAGAAGGGAAGTGACCTGCAGGGTTTGGTGTATCAGGTGAACTCTGGAGCAGCTTTTTCTGGATGGCTGACATGAAAGAAGCCTGTGGAAAAACATGGTGCTCAGGCAGACACAACCAACTCTGTGTTCTGCAAACAGAGGAAACACCTAAAATATTGTCTTGTTGTGTTTCTAACAGATAGCACAAAGAGTGGAGATCTGGCCACAATGCAAATCTGCAGAGGAAAATACTCATTCTGCTGATATTTGTGCCCTCAACACCAGTTCAAAGGCTCAGGATTCCTGCAAATCTGTGTCTTGTCCCCGAGAAGTACAGTTTGCATTTGGATATCTGAACAAGACCAACGATGTTTAAAAGCAGCCACCACCAATGTCCCTGAGGGCTGAGGTGCTGGAGCTTCAGAACCATCTGTTGTTTTAGTGAAGTGTTGTTAAATTCACGTCAACTCCATTTATTTTGGATCTGTCAGCATCACACTCAAGGTGGAGGAGGATTTTTGGGTCCAAACTGCCCTGTTTGGTCAGTGTGTCCCCTCTAGTGAACATCTGCCCCCTCAAACACAGCCAGGCCCTCAGCACAGTCAAGCTTCCCACCTCAATGAACCAAACCACACAAGAGCCGTAAAACTTCTTCCCTGCTCTTCCTACAGACCCTGATGTGGCAGAAACAAAAAGCCTGTGAGAAGGTAGCACTTGACACCCATCAAAGAGCTGATAAACAGCAAATTTGTCCTGCTGGCAAGTCTCCAGACCTCTCCTCACTACTCCTACAACTCATTGTTCTCAGGGTGAAATTCCAGGGGTGGGTTGGGGTATTTTAAACACTGAAGGCCATTTCTTCCCCATGACACATTCCTAGGGTAATGGGGATGATTCTGGGAATTCCCAAGAGCACCAGTGGCTGCCTGCCATAATCCTGGAGAAGTCATTTGTCACGTGGTCTGAAGTGATCTGGAAAACCTCCAGAGCAGCCAGGATTTAAGCATGATGTTTAGGTCCTGGATTGCTGGAGAAGAACCACAGCTGTAAGAGATTCTCCAGCAAGCAAGAGATACTCCAGGAAAAAAGAGATGCTCCATGCTGTCCTCTACTCCATGGCAGTAAGAGACAACCAGAAGTGACAGATGCTCTTCTGCCTCAAGCCTGGTTCCTCCCAAAGTCTGTGCAGAGCACACGGAACATTCCAGTGCCGTGGCAGAACCAAGCCTGTGTGGCAAACACAGCTTTGGGTTGAACTGGTGAAACCAGGCCTGAGCAGCCACTCAGTGCTGCTGTTCTGTGAAAACTCAGCCCTGCCACTGACCTCACTGAGTGAGCCAGCTCTGGGAAAACCACAGGGCACGTATCCACCCAGGCAGGCTGGAAAGGCAGCAGCTTCCATCCAAACGCTGCTTTACAGGAGCCCAGATGCCTCTGAGATGTCTTTTGTTTCTTGCCAGATGTTTGTGGTGGCATCTTGGAGCAAAGCTCCTCCCTGGCTCATCCCCAGCCTGGGAACTGCCCTCAGAGACCCAGCAGAGCAGAGCACCTCGAGCAGGGAGGGTGTCCACACGCTGCACGTTGGCTTTGTGCAGAGCTTTGTGCTCTGAGGGGTCAGCTGGGAGTCAAATCAGATCAGGGTCTGGTGGGGAGGCAGCAGTGGGTCCCCAGCAGGGAGGGGAAGAGCCCCCAGTGTCCTCTGCAGGCCTGCAGAATCCATTCCTCAGAGAAGCAGCAGGGCTGTGGTCTCCAGCCATGTAAAGCTCCCCAGCACCCTCCTTGGGCATGGGAGTGACCTCCTGCCCAGCAACGCTGGGAAACGAGTCTGGAGAGCCAGGAGAGAGGGAGACTTCACACCAGACTCCAAAAAATGAGTCACCCAGAGGGATGGAGGCAGCAAACATTAGGCTGAAGTAGTCCCAAATCCTTCCAGCCATTTGGAGATCCCCTTTGGTGGGGTTGCAGCTTGGCTGAGATCCACCAACCCTGCTACAGGACTGACAGGAGGGCTGGGAGCAGAGCTGCCCCGGCTTGGAGCTTCCAAAGGAATTCCTGTTTTGTGCTGGACATGCCCTCTCCTGCCCTCCCCAGCCTGGTCCTGTTCATTCCACCACAGCATCCCTGACTCAGGGCCCTTCTTCCCTGGCAAACAGATCCCACCCTCCTTCCCTCCACAGGAAACTTTGGGGGAAGTTTCAGGAACTAACTTTGGGGGATGGTACAGATTGTATGATCATGGCTTGAGGAAATTATTATATTTTTAATTGAATTTTGTGTGCTATGCGCAGATACTACAGTAGTGGGCCCTTTATCAATTGTTAACACGAATACTAATGAATACTAATGCTAATCATTTGTTTCTGGAAACAAATACAAAGATATTTGACGGGAGGGGAAGAAAAAAAAAAAGCCTCTGAATTTTAACACCAAATATAAAGAAATGCATTTTGAATTTTAACACCAAAAATAATGAAATGCATTTCAGGCCGGTGGTGGCAGAAGACAAAACCCCAGAGTTACAATCTGGTGACTCTAAACGTGAGATATGAACCGCTCCGGCACGGCAGCGCCGGAAAATGACTCAAGGAAAAACTCCAACAACCTTGGCCCAAAACTGCAGGGGCGCTCCCCGGAGCCGGGTGAGGACAAACGCTGCAGGGCACAGCCACGGCTCCTCCTCCGGAGCCCTGCGGGGACCGGGACAGGCACCGGGACAGGGACAGGCATCGGGACAGGGACCGGGACAGGCACCGGGACCGCTCGGTGCCCCCGGAGCGATGCGGCCGCTCCCTTCTTCATCCCTCGCGCTGATTTCCAAGGCGCCCATCTCCCTCCAGCAGCTGCCGGTGCTGTGCGAGGTCTGCAGATGAAAGCCAACGCTGCTTCCACCCAGCCAGCCCAAACGGGAAGGCGCGCTCAGTAACCCTTTCCTAACCCTGGAGCCAGGGATTCTGCGGGGAGAAATTTAGCCGGCAGGAGATTCCAGGAAGGGCAATTAATGAAAGGCTTGGATGAAGCTTGTCTTGTATCTCGTTCCAAACGCGGCCATAGAGGTTTGCACCGGGGCGGGGGAGGCAAACGTTAAAGGCAGGGCCTGCTCTGGAGCACACCCAGTCTGCAGCACCTGCGAATTTCTCCCCCAGGATAAATAACTGAGGTATCTCCGTCACTCGGGGCTGTTCAAATTATTCATAGCAAATAAATTACCAGGTGTATTTAGTCTGTTGTCGTTTCCCCCCCCCCCTTTTCCTACCCGCTCATGAATCACTTGGAAATAGATTCTGATTTCTGCAAGTGTGTCTATTAGTCATGATAAGGAGCCGTGGCACGGCACAGGCAAGGGAGGGTGGCCAGTGGGCTGTGGGCAAAGGCTCATTGCTGGCCCTGAGTCTGCATCCCAGTGGTGATTCAGCTCCTGCTTCCCAGACTGGTGTTTTCCCCCTTTCCTTTTCAACGAGCAATGGGAGCAAGAGGAAGGATGGCAGAGCAGGAATCCCCTGCTTCTCCTGCAAATGGGGCTGCTCCAGCATAGCCCATGACCCCAGTGGGGTTGGTGGTCTTTCCAATGCCACTGTGACCCACGGGCCTGTCGATATCCACATCTGTGGGCAACCAGTGCTGCCCTGCATCTCTTGGACTCAGCACACCTGCAAATGCCCTCCACTGCCGGCCAGGACATTCCTGGGAAGAGGCATGAAGGGCGTTTCGTTCCCTCCCCTCGCAGGGTCAGCCAGCCCCAGGCTGTGCCCATGGGAAGCAGAGGATCGGCCGCATGTCCCTTCGCCTCCGGGGGCAATTCCTGCCCCGACACACAGAGCCAGGCTGCCCTGGTGTAGCTCCAGTGCTCCGCTGGCTGCGGATGGGGGGGAAACTTTCAGGGCCGGAATACAAGTCCCGCTCCGACCCGGGCAGCCTGGAGAGGTGAGGGATGCAGGTGGGAGGAGAGGAGGAGGAGCTGAGGCCGCCCTTCCTCTGCGGCACGTGGCGCTCAGGTTCCAGGGAAAGGGAGACGTGTCTGATTACTGGGCAAACAATAGCGAGCAGCGCTGTTTAAACACATCCAATTACCGCTGCTATTCAGTGGGCAGAGGCCGATGTGAGAATGCAAACACAGGGAGAGCAGAGAGGTCTCCGCCTGGGAAAGCTGTAGGAGCCTTGTAACTCTCCCCTCTGAAAAGGGATTTAATCAGCAGCCGCTCATTGGCAGGGCGAGGAGGAAGAATGAGCGCTTTGTGCGCAGCACTGACTTTTCCCACTCCCTGGGGCACGCAGATAACTCCCCTGATCACCTCCGTCCCCTGGGAAGCGCTGCTTGATGGCACAGATCGGGCTGCTCCGTCCAGCCAAACACCGCCCGCGGCATCAGCCCGAGAGAAACATCTTCATTTCCCTCTGCTGCTCCGGCTGTGCTGCGATCCAGAGGTTTCTGATGCCCAAGGGATCCCTCAGGCCCACCAGAGGTGAGGGGGATGGAGGACTCTCCACCACCCCACCCAGACCGTGCCATCCTCTCCCCTCCCAGCCGCTGCTGGGTTTAGTTCGGCAGTTTGGCCCCCGTGGCTCCTGCCCAGGAGGAGACATCAAGTTTTGGGACCAAAGGAGTTGCCAGTGGCCAGTTTCACCAGTATCAAGGGAACTTAGTTAGCACCAGGCAGCTCGGTGCCTCCCTTCAGGCTGCAGTGACACGAGCAGCTTCATCCTGCCTCTATCACCCATTTCTCCAGCCACTGGCGTCCCTAAATCCCAGCGGAGCCCTTTCCAAGAGACGAGCCCCACCTCAGCCCAAAGGACTCCATCTGAGCCCCCGGCGCGGGGAGGGTTCAGTGCAGACGAGCAAACCGGTCCCACGTGCTCCCCAAACGGAAGAATTTCCCCGATTTTATAGGATTAACGCTCTCACCAGAATCACAGGTGATTATTGCTCCCTTCGGTGCTTTCACGTGGCTTGGAATAACGCCCCAGGGATCCATAACAATTAACCGGCTTCAGCATCTCACGCTGCCGTCAGTCAGAGACACAGGAGGAGAGAGCCTCCAAAATGAACCAACAGCAGAGGGAATAAATAGTTTAGTCCTTTTCTTTGCTGTTATTCCCATGTTAACACCGGAGTTTTCCCCCGTGGGACGACAACAATTTCTGCTTGAGCAGAAATTCACTGACACAAAGCGAAGGCTGCACTTTTATTTCTGTGCACATCCCCAAAACCAACTCCAAAGAGCAGGAGAAGAGGTTCTTCCTTCTTGGGTGGCTTCTTCTGGCTTTGGGAGCGCCCGAGCGCGGTTCCCCTCAAGGCTGAATGAGTCCCGAGGGAAGGCAGCTGGGCTGTGCCAGGGCTTCTGCTGATCCCATCGCTGCCCCGACACGTGCGGGGAGCGCGCTGTTTTCTTCCCTTCACCCAGAAGGATTCTTTTCCGGTTAATCAGTGCTGCTGGTGTATTTAATCGCTGCCCTGGGACTCTCTGTGAGTCATGCCATGCTTTAGTGGTTACCTGTCAGGTACGCGGTGCTGCCGGGGTCACAGGGCTTCCCTCCCCGTCCTCAGGACAGAACGGTCCAGGGATAAAGTGGGATGGGAATGCAGCCCCCTGGCACATCCCCAGGTGAGAACTGTTCCCGCCCGGCAGCAAAAAGTCTGCAAAAATGTGATCTGCTCCAGGTGATCTTCCAACCCCAAACATTCCATGAATCTATGAAAATGGATTGCAAAAATCCTGCCCGTTTCCATTTTTCTGTTGCAGCTGCAAAATATTTGTGTTTCGAGTCCTATTCCCTTGGAAGGGTGTTTTATTCTAATACAGGAATTTTTCAAGGATGCAAATGCATTTTCTGTTTCCCTTACAAACCAGGAATGCTTTAAAATTTTCCATTTAAAAAAATGACTTTACCAATAGCTGCAAACTCAAATTAGGGTGAAGTGCAGGGGATATAGTGGGGATGGCAGTGTTTATCTACTTTAAAGTGCTTTTTTGGGAAATAAAAGCCCTAAAACACTGGAGCCACAGCACTTTAGCCTCACAGCTCAGATAAAGGCAGAAGCAATGGGTGCCTGCAGAAGGTCATGTCCAACGTGCTGGTGTGACCAGGCAGCAATTTTCCCATCCCGGTGTGGGGCTGGTGGCACAAACCACCTTTGTAGAACACCCCCACTCCACTGGTGTCTGGGGAAGGTGTGGATGGCACAGGCAGGTCCTGGCTGCTCCGAAATAGCTCAGTGCCACTGAAGTGAAAGGAGCAGCTCCAGACTGCAGCAGCAGCCACGGCTGGAGCTGCCAATCCAAGCTGCCTGGGACAGGGAAACAGCACAGCAGCTCCAGAGCCTCGAGGGGAGGATCCATGTGTCAGGCTGTGGTGAGGTGCCAGAAACAACTTAGGGTGTGCTGATAGATGAGCAGAGTTTAAAAGTCTGCAAGAATAAACCTGAGGGATGTGCACAAGGTGGAGACTCAGCTGTGTGAGGGCCCAAAGAGAAAGTGCAGATATCAGGGAAATAGAGAGCCATGGAATGGTTTGGGTGGGAAGGGACCTGAAAGCTCATCTGGTTCCAGTCTCATTCCATGGGCAGGGACACCTTCTGCTAGCCCAGGTTTCTCCAAGCCCTGTCCAACCTGGCCTTGGACACTTCCAGGGATGGGACATCCCATCCAAGCCCCTGGATCTTGCAACCCCAAACCCCACAATCCCAGGGCTGGGGCTGCCCCTCGGCAAGCTCCTGTGGGGTGCCACGCTCTCAGGTGCCACAGGTCACCTCTGGACCCCTGGCACAGCCCCCAAAACCTGCACGAGGCCTTTGGGGAGCAGGGAGCGAGGCTGGGACGCTCTGCCCGAGGATGTGGCTGCTCAGCCGCGGTTTCCCTCGGAGCAAGGGAGGGAAGCTCAGCCTTTGTGCCGTGCTCTGAAATCTCCCCGGCGAGTCCCCATCGGGAGGAGAGGGGCTGTGATGCCCTTCTCCCTCCTCTTCCACAGGAGCAGGGCTCACCCCGCTGCTGCCTGCCCGCTCGGGACCAGGAGGGGCTGCAGGGGCTGGGCTGGGCATCTTTTCTTTGAAGTGGAGCGAAATCCGAAAGCTTTCATTCGGAGAGGGCAAATCGCTGCTAAAAGCTCTCCCCTCTCTGACCCCAGTCTAGGAAATTCTAATCCAGCCTCACCGGCTTCACCGGTTTCCTTTTGTTTTTTGGTTGTTTCTGTTTTTCTTTCCAGTGTTGATCTTTGTGTTCAAGCGTAGCGGACTAGAAACAAAACCGCAGCCCCCTTCAACCAAAAGGTTCATTATTTATTTAATTAATTCTTTATTTTTACACTGTTTCCCCTATTTCTGCATGGTGAATACACTCTCCAAAGCCCCCGCTGCTGGCTGCCTGGTTTGGATGAGCTAAAACAGGTTTTTGCCGAGCATTACTGAGGTGACTTTGGAGCTCGGAATGAGGATGATGATGGTAATCAGGGGGCTCTGATAATCAGGGTATGCTCTGCTAATGAAAGGGAGTGAGTGGATCGCTCACGCTGTCACACAGCCCTGAACCTATCCAAACCTGGAGTGCACAGGGGGCAGAAGCCGTGGGGCCACCACGTCCCGTGTGATGGCTACAGGACAGGTCTGTGGCCACCAGCACAAGCGACAGCTTCCCACAGCGACCATCATCACACTGACAGCGGAGGGGAGCTTAGGGGACAGAAGACTAAACACTTTCCTTGGCCTCGCAAGCAAATCCTGGAATTCCTGAGTTTTCCACCACTGCCGGGCTTTCCTCCGGGGCAGGTGGAGCTGCCAAATCGCGGCTTTCCCGGCGCTAATCTGGGGAGCGCAGGACGCATCGCTGCACTCGCATCGCCCCTGCCTCCCCCGGCCCCGCCGTGCCCAGCGCCTTATCTGTGCACGCCTCGCCGGAGCCCCTGGAGACGGAGCTGAGCTCGGGCCGTGCCGCATTCGGCATCTCCAGCCCGCAGCCGGGCTGGGGAAACGCGGCTGGGAGAGCTGGGGTTCTGCACCAGCCGCTGCTGCTCCCACCGCGGGGGTTTCCCCAGGAGGAAGCACCAGGATGGGACCCCTCCCCACCCCATCCGGTGGCAATAGTGCCTGTTTGTGTCTGCAGGGTGATGAATCCCCGTAAATCTGCCTGAGTTTAAGGCAAATGAGATTCCAGTTGCCTTCCTGCATCCTCCCCACTAACACAAGAGACCCAAATGAGATTCCACTTGCCTTCCTGCATCCTGCATCCTCCCCACTAACACAAGAGACCCAAGAGTCTGCTGGTGCAGACACCCAAGAGACCCAAACTTAAACCTGCTGGTGCAGACACCCAAGAGACCCAAACTTAAACCTGCTGGCTCAGACCCCTCTGCAGACTTGTGTTGTCTGCCTACAACCAAAAGACAGACTCAGGTTGTGCATTAAAGCCACATTGGGAGGATTTTGTGATGCCTCTGGTGACTTCTCCAAGGGTCTCCTGCTCTGGAGCGTTCTGAGCTGCTCTTTCCCTGCTCCTCTTGCTCCTGTCCCAGGCACTGCTGGCCCTGAGCCTCCTCCAGCTCCAGGCACAGAGGTGACACTTCTGTTGTTCCTTACTCTCAGCCTTGCCTTGGGATCTGATGTCAAGGTGGCTACTGGGATTTGCTGTCTGCTCCGTTTTGTCCCCCTGCTCCAAGTTTCTGGATTTCATCTCTTCCTCATTGCCTCCTTACAACAGAACAGCAATGTTCCCAAAACGTGGCACACAGCTGGAGGCCTGACTCGAAGCTGCTCCTCCCAACACCTCTAACAGGCAGCCTGCCCTGAGCCCTCGTGTGACAGCAGCACACGTGGATGAGTCCAAGGCAGCACAAATTGGGAATTCCTGTGGCCTCGTGAGATGCTGGCAGGGGTGCTGCTGTCCCCAGAGAAGAGGACAAAGCACTGCTCCTCTTCCCCAGTGATGCTGTCCCTCCCATGGGGAGCGTCCTTGCTGGGGAGCAGGCAGGACCTTGCCCTGTGGTCCAAGTCAGCCCTCCAAGAGCCGGCCTGCAAAAAGCAGGGCTTCCCTCATGTGAAAATCAAACTCAGCCCGTGTCTTGAGTCCTCTCCTTGCTGATTTCCAGCTGGGTGACATGGCTGATCTCCTGCTGCACTTGGCTGTTTTCCTTGTCCTTTCTAGAGACTCTTTAATACTTTGGATTGTTCGTGTTTCATTTTATCTTCTTATTTGTTTTCCTCTAATGCCAACCTTCTTTCATCTCCCTAAGACCTTCTTCCCTCTCCCTTGCTTTCCCTGACCAACTCTCCCTTCAGCTTCTTATTTTTGCCTCTAAGTATCCTTGTGCTGATTTGGTGCTGTACCAAATCACTGTAGGGCTTCCTGCCTGTCTGAAGGGCTGCACCGTGTGAGCCCCAATGGCTCTGCCCCACGCCCACTCTCCCTGGGGGCATCACTCCCTTCCCTGGGGAGTTTCTCTCCCACCCTGGCAGCATCAATACTGCTCTGAGAACATCAGTCCCAGTCTGGGATCATCACTCACCAACCAGGGAGCACCACTCCCTCCCCAGGAGCATCACTCCCGTTCCGTGGAGCATCACTTCCACCCCGGAAAAGTCACTCCACTCCTCAGGGTGCATCACACCCTTCCCTGGGTCACATCACACCCTTCATCGGAGTGCATCCCTCACACACTGAGAGCATCACTCCCGTCCCTGGGGAGCTTCACTTCCACCCTGGGAGCTTCACTTCCACTCTGGGAGCTTCACTTCCACCCTGGGAGCATCACTCACACGCCGGGGGGCATCACTCGCCCGCCGAGGCACATCGCTCCCCCCTCGGGGTCCATCACTCCTTCCCCGTGTCCATCACCCCTGCCCGGTATCCATGGCTCCTCCCGGTGTCCATCTCCCCTGCCCGTGTCCCTCGCCCCCTCCCTGTGTCCCTCGCTCCCTGTCCCGTGTCCCTCGCCCCCTCCCTGTGTCCCTCGCTCCCTGTCCCGTGTCCATCGCCTCCTGCCCGTGTCCCTGCCCCCCTGCCCGTGTCCCTGTCCCCCTGCCCGTGTCCCTGGCCCCCTGCCCGTGTCCCTGTCCCCCTGTCCGTGTCCCTGGCCCCCTGCCCGTGTCCCTGGCCCCCTGCCCGTGTCCCTCTCTCCCCGCGGGGTCCCCGGCTCCCCCGGCCCGGAGCACCGCTGGCCGTGCCCAGGAGAGGGCGCTCTCGGCGCAGCCCACGGGCTCCTTATTGCTGCTTATCCACAGCGACTTCCCTGCTTTAACTTCTATTTTTATTTTTTCTGCTTAGACTCCCATTTGCTCCTCCCCCTGGACGACCATTCCTCTTTTTTTTTTTTTTTTCTAAATATATTTTTTTCTAATTTCTCCTTAAGTCTCACCGTGTCAAACTCCTTTTCTCTGGGTCCCTGCTGAAGCCTCAATCCCACCACCAAAGCTCCAGGTGGTTTCCTGGGTCAGAGGGCTGGGAGGGTTGGCAGGATGCTGTCCCTCATCCCAGCTCTCCACTCCTTGCAGCGCAGTGTGCTGGAGTCCCAGGGATAATCCCACCCAGAAGGACCTTCCTCCCTGCTCTGGTTTTCCCAGAAAACTCCCAGATCCAGCTGCAAAAAGGTGTTGGGGCATCCGTTACCTCCCAGTCTCTTTCCCCCTTCCTGCCTCCCTGCCAAGGCAGGCAGAGCTCAGCCCTTACCCTCAACACACACCTGCTATTAAAAAGAAAAAAAAAAAAAAAAGCTATTTTCCCAGGAGAAGCTCTGCCACAAATTCCCACTGCACACATCCACAGGCGGCCAAAGGCCTTCCCTGTCCATTGAGGCATTGCTTCTCCTGCTGCTGGGGGAACGGGAGCAGGCGTGGAATGCAGCTGCAAAGTAAAACACTGCAAGGAGCCTAAAAATAGCTCCGTGCGTCTCATCTGCGTCAGCTGAGCCGAATTTTCAAGTGCAGTTGTGCTCCGGGAAGAGACACCCTCGCTGCTTGTTTGTTTATCCCTGCCTTCGGATGCTCCTTGCTCCTGATCCCGCTGCAATTCCCGCCTCTCGGCAAGGGGGGATGGATGACAGCTTCCCTGGCTGCCTGCTTGGCACTCTCACTGGGGATGAGGGAGCTGCCTCTGCTCCCCTCTGACATTCCATTTCTTTGGTGAGCTCTGCTTTGCCGAGACATTTTTTTAACCCTTCTATTGTATTTTTCCATCTTTTTCTTTAATGAAGGGCTCCTCTTGGAAACCCCTGCAGCCCCTGGAGCGAGCTGTGTGATGCACAACATCTCATGGACCAGAAGGGCTATTTTAGAAGCATTTTTTCATTAAGGCTTCTCAGAGCAGTTTAAGGACGGTGAAGAGAGGCTGGGAGGTGGAGGATGAGCTTGCCATTAGCTACAAATGACCCTCTTTTGACCTCTTTCACTCTTAATTGTGCTGCTGCTCACTCAGATCCCTACAAGCTCTGCTAGGATCAAGGACATGTTTATGTCTAAACCAGGCTGAAAGCAGCATGAGGTTTCCCAAACTGCCCAAACCTGAGGTTTCCCAAACTGCCCAAGTCACCACAGACTTCTGTAACTGCCAAGAGGTGCCACTTATTTCTTCCAGAAATCCTGAGTGTCCCTGAAAACTTGTCTCACTAGGCTGAGTCCTCTTCCCCTCACCAGCACTGTGGATTTTCAGGATGTCTCCCAATCCAAGGGGAATCAGGTATTGCTCATGCCCCCTCTTTTGTCATCGGAAAATATTATTGTCGGAATATGGAGCTCGAGATCAGAGTTTTTAAGGGCTCTTGTGACGTTTTTCAGGTGGGTCCTGTCCTTGGCCCTTCCCAGCATGAGGGGTGAGGTCTCGGTGGCACCCAGGTCCAGGCTGCTCTGGGCTGTCTTTGCCAAGTGTGACAGGAGCTCCTCCTGCCCCAGCCCCTCGTGTTGTCCCCGCTGGGATCCCCAGGGGACAAACTCTCCAGGCTGTGCTGCAGCTGGAACCCCTGGCAGCCTCCAGCTGCTGCTCCCTCGTCCCTGGTAGGCCCTGGATCTTCCATGCAAGGCAAATCCATTGCTCCTGCTCTTATCTAGAAAGAGCCAAGCGCGGCCCCTCTGCGGGAGCATCCCTGGGATTTCTGCCAGTTCCTGCCTCTCCTGCCCCTGGTGCCAAACCCACGGCTGGTCCTATCGCCAGGGGCACTTGGGAATGGGTGGGGGAACTTCCACGTCCCTCCTTCTCCCTCCCATCCACAGCCCCGTGGTGCTGGGAAGGGGAGGAGAGGCCCTCGTGTGTCCACACGCAGCCCCCGTTCTGCCTGCAGGACTGAGGGCAGGAAGCCAAAATCAAATCTTCCCTTTTTTTTTCCCTCCTTTTTTTTTCTTTTTTCCCAGAGTGTATCACTGGCTATTGTCCTTATCAAACAAAGCCCTTTCATCAGAGGTTCTTTAACACACTTTATTTCTCTTTTATTTTGCTTTGAAATAAGCCGGGCAACAATTAATTTCAGAGAGAGAGAGAGAGAAAGAGAATTCAACAAGGATCTATTACTACTCTCCGCTTCTATTGCTGTAATGAAAATCTATTTCCTTTCCCTTTTGTGTCCCATATAATTTAATGCCCATTTTATTAATGGTCTGAAATAATTACGGAACCTTTTGTGATTCTCAAGTATGTTTCATTTAATTGTGCAATAAACGCCTAATCTCTTCCTCCATCTGAAGCTATTATGGCATTAAAATTAACAATTATGCAGCAATGCGCCCGGGTCCATAGAAATCACTCCAGATAACTAGACATATATAAATCATTCATGAGAACAATTTCTGAAAAGAGACGAAGGGAGAGAAGAAAAAAAAATTGTGTTGAGAATGACATTGGGAAGCCAAGGGCCTGGTCTCTAAGAAGATAGCAACACCTTAAAAAAATCTTTTTCTTCTTTTTTTTTTCCCCCTTTTTTGTTATTATTATTTTACTAATTGTGTTCAGTGGCATGGCTACCCCCCCTCCATTAGCCTGACAGATATTTTCAGAATTAATTAACTGTTAGCTCAGAGGATAAATTGTTCATTATCAATTTTTCCCCCCTTCCTTCTTTCTTTCTTTCCCTTTATAGTTTTTTTTTTTTCTCCTTTTTTCCCCTTCTCTTTCAGGCCAGCAATTACACTCTCCGCCTTTCACTGGCAGGTCCTGTTCTGTAGGAGGTAATCCAAATGGGGAAAGTGCTTTTTCTTTCAACCCTATTCACTGGTGCTCTTCTCCCTTTTGTGGGATTTAATAACCACGGCTGATAGGCGCGCCGTGGACAGAGAGGTTAAGTTTGTTGTCTCAGCACTTTGTCGACAGAGGATGGCTCCAGCATCCTGTGCCTCTCCAGCCCTCCCGTCCCCTGTGCGCCGCTCTTTAATTGATGCTCCTTTAATTGGCCCTGGAGCCCTGCTCTGCACCACGGAGGGGCCACATCTTGTGGGCAGTGGGCTCTGGGGTGGCACCAGCCAGGAGAGCGTGGGGACAGAGCCCTGGAGTATCCACCTTGAGCAGAGAATCATAGGATGGTTAAGGTTGTGTCACAGCACATGCCACAGTTGAGATGGCCACAACACACAGAGTGTCACCATACAACTTCAGAAAGCTTCAACCCATACAGAGTAACACCTCACCACTCCAGAAGGCTCCAAGCATTGGCCCTTCTCATTCTCTAGCCCAACCTTTTATCCCCTCATGCTGATGCCCTGCCCCTGTGTGCCCTCTGCTCCACTTCAAGCTCTGCCCTTCTCATTCTCTAGCCCAGCCTTTTATCCCCTCATGCTGATGCCCTGCCCCTGTGTGCCCTCTGCTCCCTTTGGAGGTTGCTCAGTGCCCTGGGCACTCCATGGCTCATTGCTGTCAGTGCTGCTCACAGCTGTGCCCAGTGGGGATGAGGCTCAGCCCCACCCCAATCACCACAAATTGTGTGTCTACAAGGTTGGAAATACCTTCCAAGATCATTGAGTCTGACCATTCTCCCAACGCTGCCAAAGTCACCACTAACCCACATCCCCAAGTGCCACATCCTTTTAAATCTCTTTAAAATCACATGCCTTTAAATCCCTCCAGGAACGTGATTCCACCACTGCCCTGGGCAGTCTGTTCCAATCCCTGGTCACTCTTCCAGTGAAGAAGTCTTCCCTAATATCCAATCTGAATCTCCTGTGGTGCAAGTTGAGGCTGCATCCTCTTGTCCTATCAACAGCATCTCCAGGTCACAGTATGGGACAAGAGGACAGCCTGGCTGCCATCTCCTACAAGCTGCAGGTCCCTGTCACCATTTCTCAAATCCTTGTCACAGCAGTGCTAATATGAGCCCCTGATACCATCACAGCCTTCATCAGTCCTACGTGAAGTGGGACATCCAGGTGGTCACTCCTACCCTGCTGATGGAGCCATCATATCTGCATTTTTATGGACCAAAGGGGAGAAAATTGTACCTTTTATATTAGGGTTTGTAAAAGATTCACTTTGGAAAGTACATTATTGGAAGTGGAGAAGAGATGTTGAGTCCAGCTCTCCTGATCCATCCCTGGAAGTGTCCCAGGCCAGGCTGTATGGGGCATGGAGAAACCTGGCCTATGGAAGCTGTCCCTGCCCATGGCAGAGGGTGGAATGAGATGAGCTTTAAGGTCTCTCCCACCCCAAACCATTTTACACCTCTGTGTTGACCCAGAAAAGCAGCAGGAGCTTTCATCCCTCCTTCTGGCATCCTCTCCCAGGTCTGACAAGCCCACTGTTGGTCATCCTTCATATTTATAAGGATTTTTTGTACCAACTCTGCTCATCCTCCCCCACAATCTGAACTAAACTTCTTCCTGAGAGGCAACTCCAATCTCTGCTCTCTGTCACCAGGGACAGGAGGACCCCAGGGATCAGCTGGAGCTGTGTCAGGGGGGTTCAGGTTGGAGATCAGGGAGAGGTTTTTCCCCCAGAGAGTGCTGGGCACTGCCCAGGCTCCCCAGGGAATGGGCACAGCCCCAAGGCTGCCAGAGCTCCAGGAGCCTTTGGACAAGGCTCTCAGGGATGCACAGGGTGGGATTGTTGGGGTGTCTGTGCAGGGCCAGGAGTTGGACTCTTATCCTAGTACGTTTCTTCCAACTATATCCATTTAATTTTGTCTCCTAATGCATTGTCTGCTGTGGACATATAACCACTGGAGTGTTGAAAATGTTGGATGCTGCCCTGTGCCTCAAGGAACACAGAACAAGAACAGGACTTCAGAATGGCACATCCATGGTTAAAGCTCATAGCCAGGTACAGGTTTGACCAATGACTTCAATTAATCACTTTGAATAATAGCAGCACATTAGAAATGAGAGAGACCACTGAGAGGAAAATCCATAATCAGTGGGATCAGGAGGGAAACAGACTCCATCAAGCACTACAATGAGCACGGTTCAAAAGATGATTCGTAAAATTAAAATCCCAAATTCACCCAGTGACCTGCCTTCTTTCAGGCCAATGGAGGGAGTCACACCTCATTTTTGATATCTTTTCTATCTAAAGGATCATTCTTCTGATCAGGTCAAAAAGCCCAACCATACTGGCAGATGATGACTGGGACTTCTTCAGGGCAGCATTGTGAATTTAGAAACGTTTAGAAACAATCTTTGGCTCTGAAATGAATAGAGGTGGAGGGGAAAACTCTTTTGTATCACAAACTTGAGCAATGGGGTCTCCAAAATCAGCCATTTCCCTCCTTGGTCCATTGCTGGGTGAGCATGGCAGGGTCCACCATTGTACCACCATCCCAGCAGGTCACAGGTTTTGGAATGGACTTTCTCAGTTTTTTGGCTCTCACTGAAGGCTTCTCTTGAACTTTGGCATCCTCAGGGTCACAAATTCCCAGGTCAGTGCACCTCAAAGTTGACACCAAGTGCTGCCCCACAAAACACCTTTATGGACCCTCCCAGGGACTGGCCACTGCTCCCACAACAGATCCTTGTGGATGTGGAATTTGCTGCTGAGAGGGGCTGTCTCCAGGTGGGTGCTTCCCAGCTCTCTGAGCAGCATCCCATGAGCAGCCTGCAGTGGATTCCATTGGTGTTGGACTCGGTGATCACTGGGCATTCCTTCCAGCTCAGGACATTCCGTGATTCCGTGGTTCTTCGGTGGCAGGTTCCTGCAGTGCTGGCCACAGGCTGGAAAACTGCAGTGCCAGGATTTGGGAAGTGCCACAGGCACAGCTGGCAAAGACTGAGTGCCAGGGCAGTCTCCCAGCTTATACCTTTTCCGCCTGCCTTGGCATCAGGTGTGTTCATGTAAGTGCAGGAGAGAGAGATTAAAATGTGTCCTTTCAATAAAGACGTTATTTCCACCTCATTTAGATTTTCCTGTTCTTAATGTACTTCATCGTTCCAGTTCATTTTATCCAAGTGTTTTAAAAAGCTCTCCTCTTCTATTTCTCCCTGGTGAGGATGATTAAGATAGAACAGGAATAATCTGCGTGTTTCCAAACTTTGCTGCCTGTCTGGAATTAAATCACAGCTGCAATGAGGAGAAGGAAGAGAGTAGTGAGGAGCTGAGTGCTCAGAGCAAGGAAAGAACACAAAATCATGTCTGTGAATGCCACAGGCAACAATTTCAGTGCACAGCACACACTTGGCCTTCAGGAGGTGACCACAGTCCAAATTACCTGGGAGACAGCTGGCAGTCTGTGCTGTGCCCTCACCTGTAATGCTGTTTATTCCCTGGAAATGCTACTGATGGCATAGAAATGAAGTCCCTGCCCATGCTGGAAATACCAGTGAACAGCAAAACACAGTCCTGTGACAGAAACACAATTCCTTGTCAGCCCTCTCACAGCCTTCAGGAAACCCCCCACACACACACATTTTCACTCCATGAAGTGGTTTACCCAACATTAGGATGGTGCTGAGGGGATGGAGCAGGAGGAACCATGTCACAGGTGGAGAGGACCCACTTCTCCTGCTGGATCACACAGACATTGTGTGATTCATGCCTGAGATGGAAAAGAGGAGAGGACCACCCAGCCCCCAGGACCTTCCAGCTCTGAGGATGGTGTCCAAGAAGCTCAGAAATGGAGAATGGAGACTCTTGCTCATCCTGCCATTGGATGGCAGCTCCCAGGTTGGATTTGTGACATGGTGAGGAAAAGCTGTTTAGCTTAGAACCAGTTGCCTCCAGTTCTCCATCCCCCAGTTTTGAACAGACTCCATGAAGCAGTATGGTATGGGGGTCATCAAACAGATCTCCTAGATAGGTCCTGAAATCCCCTTTTCACGGACCATTTTTACCCAAAAATACAAAGCTGCAGGAAATACATTCCCTTGCTTGGCTTAAACAATAAGAAGCTGTGACTGACCTATCCCTGGAAGTGTCCAAGGCCAAGCTGACAGGGCTTGGAGCAACCTGGTCTAGTGGGAGGTGTCCCTGCCCATGGTAAGGATGAGATGAGCTTTCAGGTGCCTTCCAACCCAAACCATTCCACGATTCTGTTCTTTGATTCTAACACTGTTGGAACTGGGGAAGTGCACGCAGCAGCAGTGCAGTGCATTGATGGTGCTCGATGCTGTGATGGTTAAAACCATCCCATTTTCCTGTTGGACACTTCATCCTCCTCAGGTGGAGGCAAGAGATGCCCCTGTTCCTCAGCACCCCCTGTGGTGCAGATTGCTGTCTGCAGCCAGTCAGAGCCTTGCCTCAGCAAAGCCCATTTCATTTAATGACTGTTTTCATATCACTGCCTGGTATTTATTTACTTCCCAGAGCATGCTGGAGGTCGTAATGAAAAACGACCCAACCTCAGCACAGAGACTGCCCCATACTTAGGACGATTAAGATAAAGTCCCACATAAGTGGCCCTAATAAAAGGAATTTATCACGAGACATGGAGAGGAAGGTATCTTTATTCACGAGGTGAATAGCACTAAGGGTTGTCAGTGCAGATTCTCAGTTCAGGAAATTATCATTCATTCTCCAAATTACTGACTGCACAAAAATTACTAAATGGTGCGTTATCACTGCCTCTCAGCACGAGGATGTCTTTGTTGTACGTTTGATTACAAATGGCTCGCCCCGTGATTATCGTCAATAAATCACAGGTAAGCAGAGCACATGCCACGGGGAGGCTTGGCTGAGAGGCTCCTGGAGCTGCCGTGAAAGGAAAGACAAAAGCCCCCTCCGGTGAGGAGCTCTGGTGTTTCGGGCTGGTAATAACTCACTCCTCGTGTTGTTTATGCACAAGGACAGCCGTGGCCTCGCGTGGTCACGGCGAGAATTCAGAGACATGGAAAATGCATTTCCTTACCTCTCCATAAATCCATGCAAGGCAGAGATACCTGGGTGTCTTTTTTTTTTTTTTTTCACCATCTGCATCCTGCCAAGAGCATCGGAGACACAGCAGGTACCAAATGGCAGCCCAGGATAATGAATGAGGAGAAGATAAGTGATACTTCTGCAGCTCTGCACCAACTTTGCTAAATGTGGTGTCCCAATTACTCATAGATTTGAGACAAGCCAGGACATTTTGGGGGGTCAAACCCACCTGTGAGGAGCCTTTGGGCTCCTCCTCCTCCCCAGATCTTTCAGCGATTCTGGATTTTGGACACCTCCGTTGACTTTTTCTGAAGACAATGTGAGGGTTTTTTTGTAGTGGAAATATATCCCTGTATCCACAGAGCCATCAGTAATAGGAGGAACAATGGAACTCTACAAGATGGAAGGATTTGATCTGCATCCCACTATCCCAGTACGTTTTAAGGGAGCTACAAGGAAGCATCACAACTCAGAGTAGAAGATCTGTTTATTTTCTCCTGTTGAGACCACAGAAGGATCTAAGATTAGTGATATCCTGCATTTATTCAAGAAGAAAATCCTGAAGATAATAATGAGATCTTTCCATGCATCCTCAATAAATTTGGACAGTGGATGAAACTTATTTTCCCAGGTAACACAGGATGGCCTTTTTAATTAGGCTCATTGGTCCTGCTCTAGTGCAAACCCCTTTATTGTTTCCTGTAAGCGAAGAAAACCCTGAACTCCTCAGTGGTTAAGGACAAAATCCTTAGCTCACCTCCTGTGTCAGGAGAGATTCTTGAACTTGGAAGACTTGATTCAACCACAGAACTCAAAGCTGACCTATATCAAAGCTCATCCTTGCTCCACACTTGATGCACTTCTCTATGAAGTTGCCTCCTACAGCTCTTGTGAGGGGAAAAATCCACAAAGGTGGACAGAAGCTTTTCCAGGAAGGCTATGTCAGAGTAGGAATGACTGTATGAGGAGCCAGGGCAGTCCTGAAACAACTGGTGGTTTATCGTGCATCTGTTTTTGGAGGCAGATGCTCATTCTGGTGCCATTTGCTGTCCAATGAAACAATCTCAGTTTCAACTACAAAACCTCTAAATTCCCCAGCAGAACACTCCTTTTTTTCCCCTCATCTGGGCAGTAAGAAAAGCAGGGGGTGTTTGCAAAGCCTCTCACAGAGCTCAGGCGTGGGTGCGGTGACACGTGGGCAGAGATTTAGATCCCTATCAGAGCTTGTGGCTCCAGCGATTACACTGCATTAAGGCTCTGGCAGGGTTGACAAACACTGCTCCAATTAGGAATTATCTTGGCATGGCATCTGATAGCCCTGCTCACTGCTGACCTTCTAAATGGACAGCCCTGCCCTCCCCCTCTCTCCCTCAGCAGCGGCCAGGAGACAAACCCTGAGATCTCTTTCCACCATCCCTTCACCTCCTTTTTTCCTCTTAATTGATGCATTTCCATTGACAACCCTGAATACTGCCTGAATATTAATGGTGGTTGCTCCAAAACTTCCTCCCTTCACATCCAGTCCAGCAGCACCTGATGTCACAGGTGATGATCCAACCATGCGTGTTTTCTTTCAGTATTCACAGAATCCCAGAATTTGGGGGGTTGGAAGGGACTTTGACGACCATCTCACTGTGACCCTTCCACCATGGGCAGGGACATTTTTCACCAGAGCAGGTTGGAGCCTTGTTCATCAAACAGTAAATAAAGTGCCTTCAGTTTTGGAAGTCAGTGTGCATCTAATGCTCCAGACCTCCAAGACATTCCAAACCCATCTTGGGCATCACAGGATATTAATACAAAAACACAGCTGTGACCAGGACAACTGGAACAAAAGCAGCAGGAAGTGTCATATCCAAACTTCCCAAGGGACATGAGGAAGGTGAGACCCACCCACAGTCATGGCAAATTTGGGTCAGGGAAGGGACGTGACATGGAGGCTTCTCCAAGGCATTCTGGAGCTGGAGTGAGGGACCCCAACCAGAGGAGAACAAACATTATCAAATATACAATGGATTTACTGTGAATAGAAGTAGATATTTAAAAGGAACAGAAATGCAGACAGGACAGAGGCTGGGCAGGCTCGCAACAAGACAATTTGGGGACTATTAAGGTGGTTTGTGCAGAAATGGATGGGGCACCTTCTCAACTGTGGAGGAGCCTGGAGAGCTGGAATGCCTGTTCTGGGTGAAGCTGGGCACTGAAGAATTACAGAACAGGGACTGTCTTCTACTCTGCTTTTGGCCAGGACTGGTACGAAAGGTCTCCCCATGAAGGATCTCCCCACTGCCTTTGGCCATGTAACACAGACCAGGGTGGTGGGAGCTCCTCTTCCCTTCCTTGGTGCTCCAGACAAATCCATCAGAGTGATTTGATCTCTGCCATCTGAGTGATCCCAGATCACACACTGCTTCCAGGCATCTCTGTACTGACATGGCGCTCCCACCAAGCATTCCCAATAAACCACCAGTATTTTATTTTGTGGTTTTTCAAGATTCCTGTCTGACATGACTGTCAGACTTCAGCCTCCTCTTGCAATGTGCACTGCTCATCCACATGAAATTACAAGGAAAAGGCAACCAGGAATTATGCAAAGATTTATCCAGTCTTGATCTTGGCACACAGGGATTCATCCTCTGTAACCCACGTGACAAAGATAACAAATTTAGGCAGATTAATTCTGTTTCCAGTCTAATTTTCCTGACCAATACCACGAGAGAAGCTTTTGCTATTAGAGAAACCGTCATCTTTAATTATTCCCAGAAATGGTAGCAACAGAAGTATCCCAGAGTGTCCAGGGCACAGAGTGATTCCCAGTTCCCACAGACAGACATGGGAGCATGTGGACACAGGACCACCCATCAGAGCCTTTCCAAGCCCTCTTTTGGAGAAAGAGATGCCAGGGAGGAAACGTCTGCTGTGCCTTGATGTGAGATGAGCGAGTTGTGCCTGCACAAGGCACTCCCACCTTGGTTGGTTGGTTTGGAGTCCAGCCTTGCTTGATGCCAGTGTTGTATCAATGAGGTCCTGCCCCAGCACCCTGACTGGCAATGGGATTGCAGGGATGCCAGTGTGACGGGGTTTTTGTGTTGAGATGATCCCGAGGTGTTAGAAAGTCTCTTTTTCCCAGACCTGCGACCAAAGAAGCCGAGATTCATCAGTTCTACTTTTCAAGGTTGTTTATTTTTCCTTGTCTATAACATTCTTTCCCTGACCAGCTGAGATCTGTCCATCAGACACTGGCCACACTGGCACACTGGCCACCCTTGGGGCAGTGTTAGATTTTATACTAAGAACTACGTGTACTTTATTTACAATAATTTTCCAATACCTATCACCTATGTTAGACAGTCTGTCTCTACTCTAAACCAATCCAAAAGTGCCACCATCACAGCAGAAGATGGAGGACAAGAAGAAGGAGAAGAAAGGACAGGACACGCCCAAATCCCTCCATCTTGCCTCTTGAACCCCCATTCTAAAACCCCAAAATTCTACTTTTTCACCCTGTGGCAAATTAGCTATCATTCTACTCAAACTCTTGTGGCTTGTAAATCTTCACACAAAGTTGGTAATTTTTGCCATGGGCTAAAATCAAAGGCACAGGTGTTTTTGACTCTGTGCCAAGGTCTCTGAGCCCCTTGCCAGGGTCTCGACTCATCCAGGGCAGCCAGAAGAATGTGCTGGGTTCCAACACCAATGGATGACAGCCACAAACCAGGCATTCCATGTGCACCTCCCTCCCTTCTCAGCAGAGCAGGAGGGGTTTGTGCTCATTCCTTGCTCCAGCTCACGTGTTTCCATTAGAGTGGGGAGGGCTGGGGGGGCTGTTGTGGTTCCCTTCTCCGCGGCACTGGAAATTGATAAGGTTCATATGCATACAAAAGGCTGAATGGAGAGGCAGGAGGGTGAGCGGGGTCGTACACCCAGATGGATTTTTTAATTCCGGGGGAAAATAACACCACGCTCTCAAGTGATAACTGAGCCTTTCTTCCCAACTCGGACCAAAATATGATTTTTCATCTGCGCATTGGAGGAGAGGAAAATTATACAGAATTTCATTCTGCAGAATAATAAAGCTTCATGCTGAATAAAGCTCCCATAAGCCAGTGTAATTACTGAAGGGCAGGAAATACACTTTCAGTTTATATCTAATCACAATGCCATATTGTGTGCTGTGAAAAGGACTTCTGGAGGCCGGAGTGTTGCTGGAATGTGAGCAGACCCTGAAGACTTTCTTCTTGGCAGGACTTTTTCGGCTGGGAAAAGAAAAAGGAAGACGAGTGGCTGGAGTCACTGAAGAGGACACAAAGACACCGCTTGAGAAGGATTCACAAGGCCTTTTTGGGGGGATTCAGACTCAACCCTGGCAGCTCTTTGACCTCAATTTGGGACTTGGATGCTGTGGCCCAGCAGGGCCAAAGGAGCATTTGGGTGGTTTGGGGTTGGATGCTGCTCCGTCCTGATGGATCACAGACCATGAGCCATGGTTTGTCCATATAAACAACAGCATTAGGATAACAGAAAAAGTGGGACCACTGCAATCTGGGATTTCTTCCATCCTCTTTTACCCTCATGGTGGATCACAGGCACTAAATGCTCTGTGTAGACCACCAGAAGTTATAACACCCTCAAACGGGTCAAGGTTGTGACAGGGCTGCTCAGGAGAAAGTGCTGCTCCACACATTTGATAAACTGATTAAAACTAGGGGTTGGTGGAAATGAGATTTGGAACAGGCTTGGGAGATACCAGGAGGTTTGTGTTCATTGAGGGGAAAAGCAGAGAAAAGGGCAGCAAGGGGAAAGGTTTCTTTGTGCAGTGAGAAAGAGTTTTTTGTGCAGAGGGTGACAAAACCCCCTTAGCACAGCTTGAAACATTGCTCCTGTGTGAGTAAATGCAGAACATAAACCTGCTCCCAGTGTGTGTTTTATTCCAAGGCCTTCACACTAAATCCCCCATGGCACCTTGTGGGAGGCAGCTGCAGAGGGTGTGAAGTTCCATGGCATGGCAGGTCCCCACAGACTGGGACAGCTACCTGGGCTGGGGGGAAGATGACAACCCATGACAGGAATGTAAAAAATAAATCACCCACCCTCCCTCAACCTCAAATTTTAACCTCACTGGAAAGAGGGAAGAAAGCAAAGCAACTACAAAAACACCCTCCCAGGCACCACCTCCAGCTCATCTGTTCTGTGTTCAGATTAATTTGTTTGAGGTTGGTCAACACAGAGTGGAGAGGGCAAAGCTGGTAGAGGGAAAGCAGCTTTCCTGGCTGGAGTGGCCAGCTCCCACCTCTGGAAAATTCAGATGTAGCTTTGTCCATCTTCCTGCTGCTGAGAAAAGCTCCACGGATTGGGAGGCGTTTCTGGTAGTCCTGTCTCAACGGGTCAGCCTTGTATCCCCATTGCAGAGGTTGCTGCTGGCTCCATGCAACCTCCCACAGGATTGTTACAGGTGATTCAGGCTGTGGCCAGGGCTCCCAGCTGGAATGCTCCACATGGAGCTGCATCTCCCTCATCAGGTACATGCAAAGGGGCTCACACTCCTCAGCTTCCCTGCTTTGTGACTGCCAACATATTGGCAATTTCAAAATGCACCACTTTGTGCTCTTTCCATTTGCTCTGCACTGACAGTGTCTTTTGGCCTTTCCTTTTGCCTCTAAAAGGAAGAACTTGTTTTTTCCCCAATAGTTCAACCATGAGCTGTCAAGATCCTTCCTTAACACCTCTTTGTTTCCCTGCCCATTCTTCCCTGTGGATAGGACATGTCTTTTCCATGCAGGGAACTCCCCAGGTGAAATCTTGCCTGTTCACTGGTCTGAACTGGGAATGCTTCACCTGAAGGGTGCTGAGACTCCTGCTTTTCCATAGTGCAACTCCCTGGTGGCTGGTAGCCATTCTCTGGTTAACTAATACACTCACATCTCTCTGCTCCTCTCTCGTTTCCAACTGATGAGCTCCCAGTTTAGAGCAGAATTTCTTGTTAATCCCCAAGTGCATGACCTTGCATTTAGTAGTCTTAAATTTCATCCCATTTCCTTTACTCTCGTCTCCAAGATTATGCAGTTCTCCATGTATGGTATTGTGATCCTCCTTTACTTTGCTGACGGCTCCTAAATTTATGAGGACTAGAAAATTGACAGGAAACTTAAGGCCAGACCTGGCTGCCAGTTCACCTTGGGTGGGAAGGGCAAATGGGGGGGAAATCCTGCAGCTGCACAGGGGTGCCAATGGATTCAGAGGTTCAGGGAACAGCAAGGAAAGCAGGGAGCAGCTGCCTGGCCCTGCAGTCATGCACTTCATACAAACCCCCCAGCACGGGATATGTCAGACAGGGAAAAAGCTTCTCTGAGCAGTCAAAACTCTTTGTTTTCTCTGCTACCAGGAGATAGTTGGGTTGGTTTCAGGGTGATCCAACACCAGTGTCCTGGTGACATGAAGGGGAGCTGGGATGGGAGGCTGGCAGAGTGCTGGGATGGCTGGGCAGCATCTGAACGAGGCAGATGGAATGGGAGAAGCCTGCAGTGGTTTCCCATCCATGGTTTTTCATGGTGCAATGGAATAAGCCCCTGCCAAAATGCTGGATCCCCTGCTTAGGAGGAGACTATGCTGCCTTGACTGCCACAGCTGCACCAAGTTCCAAATGCCAGGGTCCCTCACCTGATAAAAGGATGGTTTGGTATTTAATGCATTGCTTTACAAATCCACACAAAATGTTCTGCATGCCCTCACTCACATCTCACATTAAAAGACAGGAGTCAGGGCTAAAATCCAGGAAGGTGCTGGAGATGCTGGTAGGACCCCAACTGCCTGGATTTGTCTCTACCCCAGCTCCCACCTGCCTGCCAGCTGAAAGCTGGGCTTTGTACCCTTCCCTGTGCTCACTCACAGGAGAGGTGCACCACCACCTCTTGTGTTTCACAGCCACACACACATTTCTGGACAAATGAGAACTACGTGGGACACTTCTCTCCAAACTCCTTGGCAACAGGAGACCTTCTGGCCCAGAGAGTCCTGCAGCTGCACCCCCTCAGAGACCCCATTTGCCTCTGGAAAATCCCCTGTCTGCACGGAGTTAGCTTCTAACCTCTCTCCATTTCAGCTGGCGGTGCAACTGGTTTGCACTAAGCATCCAGCCGAGGGGATTCAGCCCTCCCAATCAGCACAACTAAAGCATGAAATGAGGACACAGCCTGGGAGCGTGAGCAGGGGGGACTGTGCTGCCTCTCCCACATCACTGAAAAAAAAAAATTTAAAAAAAAAAAACAAGGAAGAAAGCAGAGCCTTTGCATTATTCTGTGCTCCGTCCGGAGCGCAAATGCTCTATTTTTACACACCTTCCCATCTCCCCTGAGCCCCGTCCCCTCCTCCTCCACCCGTGCAGGCAAAGTTCTTGAATCAGCAGATTCTGAGCTTGGGAGCAGTAAAGAGCTATTGAGGGACGGACTCTGATAGCATTACAACCATCCATGGAGCCATTTTCTGTGGCGAATCGCTGAGTTCTACCTGGTTATCTCCTGCCTTGCACATCACTTCCGAATGACATGCTCTCAGTCTGGGCAAAAAATGAGAGGTTTTTTTTTAAGAGCTGGGATTTCAATAATATGTGACGAAAGGATGAGATTACTTTCTGAGGTGGGAGAAGGCGAGAGAGGGGGAGAGAGGGAGAAGAGATGAAGAGCAAGTTCTTGGTCCTTTTATGGAGTGTCACAGCAAGGCTACTCTCTTGGTGGTACAGACAGCCCAGTCGCTCTTCTTTGGATGGTTTCTTACTCTTTTTCCAGGTGAGGGGGCTGGGAGAAGCCCAGGTGTCCAAGAGGTCAAGAGGTGTTCGTGCACTGCTTTAATGAAGAGATTGTCTGGCTGCAAAAGGCACTGGAAGCAGAAGCTGCACTAAAGAGTGGCTGAGCTGCAGCTGCAATTTCAAAGACAGGTTTCAACCTGAAAAAGTCACAACACATCCAAGTGGTTTGATTTCCAAGTGCCCAAATTAGCCAAAAGCCAGTTGGAAATGGAGGTGGAGGGTGTGAACGCACTCTCAGACAGAGGGGTGGGTGTGTGGGCTGTGTGTGCTGGTGGTGGAGCCAGGAGACACTTTCCTGGTGTCAGATACTCCCCTGTTCGGCAGACGGGGATTCATCCACAGAGATAATCCTGTTCCTGCCTTCAGATAATTTCTGTGCCTGTGTTCTCCAGCCTGGGTCCTTATCTGCTTCCCTTCCCAATGTTGCTGGGTGCATCAGTCTCTTTATCTTTCCAGCACCCCTCCGAGGCAAGCAGTGCTCTCATCCCCCAGGTTCCAGGGAGAAACTGGGAGGGATGAGATGGGCAAGCTGCAGGGATTCACTGTGGTCACACACAACTTGTACATTAAAAATGACCCTAAGGCACAGACTTATGTCTCAAACCTTTGTTTCAATAGTCAGATGGGGGAGAAAAACCATCTCCAACTCCACAAAAAAGACTAAAGGCACACACACATCTCCAGATGATATTCTGCTCCCTGGGGAAGTCAGTTCAGACCATGTAAAACCTGTAGCAGTGTGGAGGAGCTGCAGGCAAGACCAGAAATGCTTCTGCAGGAGTAGGTGCCTTCACTGGAGCTGTTGTTCAGCACTTGAGTAGGATTTAGGGTCTTCTGCAGGGACTGCTTATCTGTGAGGCACATTTGGGAGGGAGATGCAATTCCTGCCCAGCAGAGATTGTAGAAGGCCACTTCCCTGCCTCAGGGTTCTGGTGACCAAGACCAAGCCTTCGTGGTGATATCCACAGGCAGAAGGTGAGGAGGCCACCAGGGCTGCAGGGACAGCTTTGTGCAGCTGTGGCAAGTACCAACACCAGCACCAACCAGCTTTATGTGCATGGGTAAAGCCCAGCACATTTCTCATTCCACTGTCAGAGTAGAAAAATACACGGCTGTGATTCATCCTTAAAGGCCCAAAGCTCCACCCCAAACGTGTCTTCAGGGGAAAACTGCAGAGTCTCAGTCCTGCCACGATGCTGCTCACCTGGACGTGCTTTTTGCTCTCCTGTTGCTTTTCCAGCCACAGTGGGCAGGGAGAGAGCAAAGAGTGCAGGGAACTGTTCCCTGTGAATGCTCCCTGTCCCTGATGGGATCACCTGCTGTCACCGCCAGCCGCGGGTTGTCTGTGTCAAGGAACAATCTGACAAAGTGCACCAGGTGAAATTTTGCTGGCTTCTGTCTTTAGATAAGGACGCTATCACTGACTCAACATATTTTATGTATAACACACCCGATGCAAAAAGCATTCAAGCATCAGGCTTGTTTAAATGTATTTGATGGTATCTGGAAAAACCAGTTAACACTTCCCAGCCGGCTGCGGGGTGCTCTGTGCAGAGAATCACTCCAGGAGAGGACATGGAGCCTTGTCCCCGTGCTCAGGGCTGCCTGTGCCCGGGGCACAGGGCAGCAGGGGGACAGGCTGCCCCAAATTTGGTCCTGGTGGAGGAGCTCAGCTCTCCCTGGAGCTAGAAGACCTTGGGAGGAGCAGTGTGGAGAGCCCATCTGCAAAGATTCCTTCCAGCTCCATGAGAGCACAAACACTCGGCCACCAGGCCAGGATTTATCAGTCACCTCCAGATTTATCCCAAAGTCTTCCAGGAGCCGAGGCCACTGTGTCTCTTTGCCAACACCAGCAGCATGGGTGTTGTCCCCAGACTTGTTTTCACCATCACACCCTTCTGCTTTCAGTGGAGAATAACCCCCAGCAGAGCATTTCAGTGTTGTACGGGGACCTTGCCTGTGCTTGACCTCATTTCCCCCTACCTGGAGAGAAAGCAACAGTTCAGACAAACCTTTTCTAGTTAAATGCCATCACTTTTTCAGAGGGTTTTGTTGGTTTGGGGCTTTTTGGGCCAGGTTTTTCAAGAACACATGAGAAGCAGATAGAGGCAGATCACTCCCATGGCTTTCTTTCTATTTACAAGATAGTTCTTTATCTTGGATTTATGAACCTTGATCCAAGCTCTGGTGCCAGCTCTAAGCAAGCAGACACTTGTGGTGTGTAAAGAAAAGAGAACACACCTTTGCCTCTGAACTGCAGAGACTTTCTGGGTTAGGGTGGTCACATCTGTTAGGGAGAAGCGAGGAATTAAAACAAATTTCTGTGTTATTTCTCATCAGTCCCACCTCTGCTCATCAAACAGATGAGGTGGAGTTGACAGAGAAAAACAGGAGATCTTGCTGCAACTTCCTGCTCTTGCAGAGTTTCACAGTTTGGTATTAATTATAAGGCTGGGCAATGACTAAATTAATTTGATGGTCATTTCCTTGGAAGGACATCACATTTCCCAGTGGTAAGGGAAAATCTGTGAAAACAGGATTTCTGCTCCTTCTGAAGAGGTAAAATTCCAGTAACAGAAAACCTATTACTTCTTCATCTGTTTATTTCTGAGGTCCAGCTAAATCTGCTGGAATATTTAGGACTATCAGTATTCTGTCCTAGGAATTTGGACTACGTGGAGGGACAAGTTTATGGGTACAAGGATGCACAGCTGCAGCACAGGTTCAGCTCCATGCCTTGTACAAGGGAAGAAGCAGTGAAAAATTTCCCCCTTTCCCACTTCTGTCATTGGAATCCTTTGGGAAGCAGAACTGGCTGGGGTTCAAGGGTCCCTGGTGCCAAAGTCATCATTAAGCAAGTCCATCTCTTCTCCCCTGGTCAGTGATGCAGAGAAGCAAATTGCTGACCTTTCCCAAAGGATTTCACTGGGAAAAGATGATTCCTCAGTTTTGTGTGGCTGTAATGGGGACCAAGAAGCTCCAAGCCAGGAAAGCTCCCATCTCCCACCCATGGAGAAATCCTGCTGTTCCTCCTCCAGGCTGCTGCTAAGTGTGCTGGGAAATGAAGCAAAGCACTTTGCTTATCCTGGCCCCCTGTTTTTCCACCAGCAAAGTGAGACTTCCAATTTGGGGGAAAAAAAAAACAAACCAACTCATTTTAAAAAAAGCTGCCCACTAAAAAAAATCCCAATTATTTTTCTAAATTAGAGATTAACAAATGAATTATTATTCCCTGTAGGTACCAAGAGGCAGCACTTTGCTGGCATTCAGGATTTGGAAGGAAAATTCCAATTATGCCATATTTTTGGTTGGGTTTTTTTGGGTTTTTTTTTGGTTTTTTGTTTTTTTTTTTTTTTTTTTTTTTTTTTTTTTTTTTTTTTAAAAGTGGTGTTTTCCTACAGCTCCTTGGTTGGGGTGCAGGACGAGGAGGAAGAGGAGGAGGAGGAGAGGAAGAGTGAGCATGTGCAGGGTGGCTGGGGCTGGTGCCGAAGGATCCTTTTGTGAAGATCAGCAGTTCCAGCCCTTTTATCCCAGGCAAAGATTACATTTAACTCCCAGGGGTCTTTGCTTCCTCAGATCCTTTTCAGACTGAGTCACTGTAGCACTGCAGATAGTTTTGGGTGTCCTTTCATTTTTTTTTTTTTGACAGTATTAAATACATACCCCAGTGAGCCATAAATCAGTGGTTTATCAGAGAATAAATCATATCTGTAATAAGGGACCACTTCTTTTTAATTGGACAGTGCATTAAATGAAACAGATATACTTCCTCAAAGAATGCAGAAATGTGTCAGCCAGCCTTCTTTAATGAATTTTAATTTTAAACCACCTTTTCTTTGAGAGAAAAGCTATTTCTCCCCCCCTTCTCTCCAGTAAAATGATATTCTAACTGGAGGATTTGCTGAGTTTTATGGGTTATTGTACTCACACCACTTTATCTTTCATTCCTGTGGGATTGTAGGAGCCTTTCCTGCAGGTTCGTGTTGGTTTATATGGAGAGGGATGTTGTAGCTAATGGATATTTGTTTGTGTGGGAGGAATCCATGTGTTTGCTGGGGGACAACTGGTTGGTTCTGGTTTTATTTGTGAGAGCATTGCCAGGAAAGAAAGATCATCTTTTACACCCTCCTGAATCCTGGGGAAATCTCAGCACTAGCTTAAATAATTCAGGAAATGAGCAGTGACCACAAGGAGTGAATTCCTTGGGGAAAGGACAAGGACCCATTTGATTTTGGAAGCAAGTATGGACCACTGGTCAGGGAGGGAAGCAGTGCCACGTGTGCAAGGATTAGAGGCACAGCACAAATGGCACAACTCTGTGAAACAGAGATCAGCACCCCTCCTATAAGGAAAGTCTGGGAGAGTTGGGATTGTTCAGTCTGGAGAAGAGAAGTTCCAGGCTGACCTAATTGTGGTTTCCAGTGACTGAAGGAAGCCTGGAGGAAAAGATGGAGAGAGAGTGTTTCCAAGGGTTTGGAGGGACAGCACAAGGAGAATGGCTTTAAGATGAAGGAGAGTAGATTGAGATGGGATTTGGGGAAGAAATTTTTAAAAAACTAAAAAGACAAAACCACAACAACAAACCCAAACAAAAACCAGGCAAAACAAACCAGTCAAAAACTTAACCCATCAAAAAAAAAAATCTCATCAAGTTTTTCAGTAATCAACCTTCCCATTTAAACATGGCCCCAATGTCCACCCCAGGAGCCCACCCCAACCTTCCCATGGCAAAGGCCATCCAGGAGCCAGCCCAACCAGCTGCCTGTCACCTCCCCTCTCTCTCAGAAATCCCATTTTTGAGGGCAGCCAAAATGTCCAGGCCTGTTTGCTGCAGGGTAATGGGGATTCCTTGCTGCTCCTTTTGGCTGCCCCCCCTCAGCCCCACCAGTCTCCCCCCACACCCCAGCCCCTCTGCTCCTCACTCTCCTAAGACAGACAGGCTCTGCAATCATTTCCTTCTCAACATGCTGGTAGTAAAATCTTTGTGAATTTGAATCTCTTTTTATTTCTAACCCTGTGCTTATATTTCCTACCGACATCTTGGGTGTGATTCCCCCTCCCCGAGTGCCCAGCAGGGTCACAGTCAGTAATAGCTGGTTATTAGCTCTGGGCAGAGCCTGCCCTTCCAGCCAGCCATGGGAAGATATTACAGGCAAGAATAGAACATTATTTCCAACTTCTTATCCTTGGTGGCTTTGGAGTAGGTATAAATTTCTTTTTGTTTTGCTGGTTGAATTTCTAAGAAACCAAAGGCTTCAAAACCACTGAAAACTCTTTATCCTTGTCATCTTAATTCACATTTTCTCTGGTATGACTGTTCCTTGGTGCTATCATTTGTCTTGGAATGCCTGAAAACCACGGCTCTTTCTTTCTCTCATTTGTTTTATATTAAATTCTGGAGCAGTTGAATGAAGACACCTCAGCTGTGTGCATTTCTTACACCAATTATTCACTGTTCAACAATTTAAAAGGTAAAATGACAGTGCATGGCCATCATATGCAGTTCATTAAGCCTTGGAGCTTATATAGCATTTGATGAATGTTTTTTTCTGTATAATAAGATTGAGAAATCTAGAAGGCTGGTTGTTTTTTGTTTTTTTTTTTAATAGAACAATTCCAAAATTTAAAATAATAAATTTAAAAAAAAATCCACAGTAAAATGTTTGGGAAAATGCTTTGTTTAAGTGCCTGCCAGTTAACCAGGTTGGTCAGCTGAAATTAAAGATTTGCAATGTATTTTCTCCAAGGGACACTCTTCCCATATCATCCCATCATAACATGGTTATCATATCATATCATAACATGGTTACAGCCAGTGTGTGTTGTGACTCCTGAGTGTTGACATCCTCTGGCTTCCCACAAAATGTGCCTCTGAACAAACTGGGAAGAAGAAGACTCCCCATGGCTGAGATTGGTGTGGCATCACAGGCAGGGAGAAGCAAAGCTCAAAAACCAATGCTGCCCCTGCCTGGGTCAGCCTGCCAGGCTGAGCTTGGATTCCCTGGCTGCACAGCAGAATCCTGGCCAGTTTGGGAGCTGCCTTCACAGCAGTCTGGTGCCAGCAGTGCAGGGCCAGAGGCGTAGGAAGGAGTGCTGTGCCATCTAGTGAGTGCTGCTGTCCAGATAAAACAGCTATTTCTGCTCAGCTGGAGGCACTGGGGCCAGCCCAAGGCTGCCTCCACTTCTACCTCATGGTTAAATGACTTCTCGGGTCTGACAGCACCCTAGCCAGGCAGGAAGTCAGGTTTAAATCCCGAGGTTTGGCTCAGGAGAAACTGGACAAGGCTGGTGTCAGAAGAGGCTTTGCTCCCCCAGTCCTCAGCCAGCAGCTGGGTGCAGCAGCAACGGAGAAATCAAGGCAAAAAATGCACAGTATTTGGTTTCTTCTGCCTCTGTCACAGAAGGATCCACCAGGAATTCCCCTCTGCTGCAGTTGATGCTCAGCCTTGTCCTGATCTAACCCCAGCAGCATCATCAGGCCCTACAGGGAAGGTTCCCTCGGGAGCAGGGATCAGCTGGGTCCTTGGGGCTCTGGGGGCACCAAACCCCCCCAGGATGCTGAGCCTGCTCTCCTGTGGGTGCAGAGGGGTGGGAGGACACCCCAAAGCCCCTGGGGCTGGTTTTGTGGCTGGGCACAGGGAGGGTGACCACCTCCAGTGCCAGAAAGGGAGGGAAAGTTGGGAGGTGGGAGCCCACCCTGGCACGTGGCCAGGAATGGCCTTGTGGTGTGATGTGCTCTTGGATTTTATTTAAATCAGTAAGACGAGAGGACAGTTCAGAGCACTGGATTAATTCCACTTTCTCCCTCTCGCTCTCTCTTTTTTTATTAGGAAAATAAAAGAGACTTTGAAATATTAAGAGAGAGTGGGATTAGAGCCCTCTCCTGCTACCCCAGTCTTTCCTCCCCTATTAATTTCCACTTGATTAGAATTCTTTTTGAAGTATTTAAATATGGACAATAGGAAAAAGGGAGGGTGAAGTTATTGAATATCAGTTAAACTGTATTAATATAAGCTCAGTTCCAGCTTTTATATAGATACTTCATATATATGTATAGTTTCCACTAGGAATAAAGTAGATCTATCCCTCCTCCCCTACCTAAAGTAATTATGATTTTAAAAAAAACTATAATGAAACTCTTAAACTTTAATAGCCCATTTATAAATCCCCAGCTTAAAATTTAAATGCTTTAAAAAAAGTTTTAGAACTGTAGAAATTTGATTTCCCCCCTCTTTTTTTTTCTCTTTTTTTTTTACATAAGAGACACTTTTATACCATAAAACTTTTGAAGTCTCGCAGCCATTCTCAAGCAGTTGGCCCTGCCTTTGGTGGAAATTGGGGTGCTGAGGGCTGAGAAAGGAGGATGGAGGGGTTTTGGTGCTTGGAGGTGCTGCTTCACCAAGTGCCAATGTGGGAAGCCCACCAGGGGCTGGAGAACAGCTGAGAAAACATTCCCCTCCACGATGGCCAACACCAAATTCTTCTCCATGGTCCTGGTGTGATCCAGCAGCACTGAGCTTCCCTTTCCTAGTGCAGGGGAAATCCAGGAGTGCTGAGGGAGGTGGAGGGGGCCCTGTGACAGCTGCGGCTGGGTGTCCATGTCATGGTCATCCTGCACCTCCTGACTCATCACCTGCCAAGCCAAGCTGCACTTTGGGGGTTTTATTTAAAAATCAGTACTTTTGTAAACCAGATTTTGATATCTCCATCCAGATTCATAAATCCTCTCAGCTAACCTGAGAACTGCAGCTTGATTTACAAACCATGACTTTACACATCAGATTTAACTCTCTGACTGACTTCTGAAACCGTCGATTGGCTTAGAAGTCAGGCAACAGATTTACAAATCCTAAAACATAATCACAAATCATGCCGGTAAGATCTAAGCTTTAAAAAAAAAAAAAAAAAAAA